>NW_019394231.1:0-488878 GCF_000612105.2 Orussus abietinus | reverse complement strand
GACCTAGGGGTGGATCCACCCCCGAAAACTATCTACGAATTTAAAAAAAGGAATTTCTTTTCCTGGTTTAACTTTCGCAAACGCCATTGTTTTGGTTTGTTTGTTTTTTTTTGTTTCCCTTAAACGGGGTGCCTTTGTGGCGGTAACGATTTTTTTTCGTTGCAACGGGGTAACGAACGGCGGAATATTTTTGTTGCAAAATGCGGACATTCCGCATTGTTAGGACACTCGCGCCGCGGGCTATTTCGACCTGGTTTCTGGAGAGGGCACTTTGAATTTTTTAACGTTAACGTGAAAAATCAAAGTTTCACCCGATGCGAGAGCGAAGCGCTCTCGCGGCCCCGCGGGCCTCCCCTGCAGCACCCCCTGCACCCCCTGCGTCCCCTACACCCCCTGCATCCCCCGACAAGGGGCGTCTCTATGTATTCCCGACCACGCGCACCTCCGTCTCCCTCGAAGAGCCATCGTCTAAAACTACCCTTCGTTAGGGTTAGGGTGGCTGAGCGACGTAAAGAGCCGAAAAGGAAATTCGGCAAGTCGACGGAATTCCTAAAATCATCCCCTAAACGCTCCACCGATTTTTTAATTTTTTAATTTTTTATCTCAGGATTTTTCCTTGCCCCGCGGAAGAGTCTAGACGATACTTTTTGGTAATAAAAAAAAATTATCAACGGTTCGAGAAAAATTGTGAAAAATTTAGTACTGGCCGAAGAATCCGTTCAGCTTGGCTGGACAAATTACTAGGATGTGTTTCTTTTTTTTCCTCCCATTTTTCATTGCATTCATCCAATTTTCACGTAACGAGTTGAATCGCTGGAAGTCGAATCGGGGCTTTAGGGGAAATTGGAGTCGGATTTCATCCGGTTGGTTTTTCTTCCTTTTTTTATCTTTTTCAATTCAACGTTTCATTTGCTTTGCCCCGTTTCTCTCTTTTCCTAGGCTTTTTTCTCCTTCCTCTTTTCTCCCCTGAACTTCGTCTCTGGGGACACGCAATTAGTAGCTCGTTCAGGGGAAACCGCCCTAAGGGTCCGGCCTACTCTCTGAAGTGTTCTCAATGGAGGTTAAGTAATTCAATGATAAAACGTGAATGGCCGGAGTCATCGGGCAGAAAATCCGCGTAATCCGCTACGAGAAGGATATTCGAGTCCATTTTTATCCGGATTTATTTTACAATCTTAAGGCGAAGTGAAACCCCCCTCATATCGGTCGATCCGAATTTTATTTTTTAGTTTTTTAAGAGTATTGAACTGAATCATCTGACACTTTGACATATGACTCGCGAGTACTTAGGAATTATCCTGACTTTGACGATTTGGATCTTCGAAAAAAAAAAAAAAAAGAAATGGTTTAACCTAAAACGAAAATGGCGTCAAATTCTCATATTTCGAGCGATATTGAAGGCTCTAATATGAGGGACGAAAGTGTCAGGACAATTGTACGACAATTTGGTAATCCAGAAACTCGCAATTGTTCGGGGTAAAGGTAAAAAAAAAGTGTCGTAGGTATTTAGAAAAATCTTTTTCACCGGCGTCGATCGAGCCCCTCGACGTGTTTCACTTCACCTTAAGAGAGGAAAATAAAATTATTTAAAAAATGTTGCAACGCAAGGTGCATCTCTTTTTTATCCGGAGTCCTGGTGGAGTCGATGCTCCCAACACCTTGAATACTTCCCAGGATGTTTCGGAGTACTTTATGTGGGTCAGCCGCAAAAGTCAGGATACGTGCGTGGGAAAACGAGAGGGATGCCAGGAGGGGAGAGAGCGAACTAATTACCAGGACGAATTATATTTGTCTCGCTGGTTCCGAATCGCTGCCGGTACTCTTGAGAACGCGCTCGGCCGTTTCCAAAGTTTCCGGCCCACCCTTCGACCCGGCCCGGAAAACCTCCCCAACCTTCGACCTTCGACCTCCGCTTCGAGCCGACTCCGAACTCGAACTCGACGTCGGAGGCCTTTCATGAATTTCCTCGACTCCGCTCATTCGGAATCATTTCCGAATTCCGGCATTTCGACGTTTCGAGGCGAAAGATCTGTGTCTAGGGCATCTCTCCAATTTTTCATATAAACTTTATGCCAGGGGGTGATTTAGATTTTTATTAACCGTCGTAAGTTAAATAACACCATAATAATGATAAATAAAGTTGGTGGATTTTTATTAAACATCGTAAGTTAAATAATACCGTAATAATGATAAATAAAGTTAAATAAACGTAGAGAATTCACTTGAACTCCCGGGGTTAAGGTGAAGTGAAACATGTGGAGGAACTTGATCAACGTCGATAAAGAAGATTTTTCTAAATGCCTACGTTGCTGACGTTCGTTTTTATATTGACAGCTGGGTCGAATTATATTGTGTATTGTACCAAATGGCATATTCCACCTGTCGTTTTCGTACAATAATTATAAAGAAATCGAAGTAAAACTCCAGAAATCCTCTGGATTCATGCCTTCTGGGGCCCTAATTGACTGCGGAGGGACCTCCTGCGCCATCTGTGATTTACAGGTCAATTAAATTTTCACTCCGAGACCTGGTATTACCATCGTTTTAGCAAAGAAGCGCATACAACACTTTTTTTGCCTTTATCCCGTTCAAATGCGAGTTCATTGATTACCGGAGTGTTCTAAATTTTCGTAAAATTGTCCTGACCCTTTCGATTCTCATATCAGAGCCTTCGATAATTGTATATTGATCAAAATATGAGAGTTCGACGCCATTTTGGTTTTGGTCTGGACTGAGTTAAAAAATTCGTTTGAAAAATCCAAATTTTTAATGTGTCAGGACAATTCTTAGCTGATCAGGAGTGATGTGCCAAAGTTTCGGACAATTTGGTGAAATACCCTTAAAAAAAAGTGTTGTATTCGAATCGACTGATTTGAAGGATGTTTCACTTCACCTTAAGTGATGTGTCAAAGTTTCGAACCATTTGGTCTAATACCCTTAGAAAAAAGTGTTGTATTCGAATCGACTGATTTGACTGATGTTTCACTTCACCTTAAGGGAGGGAATCTCGCCGGAGAGGAAGGTAGAGGTTAGGTTTTATTCCTCTAGGGACTAAAAATCCCTAAAAATTCAGGAAGTCTCGGGTGACCAACCGTTTCTTTTTAAAATCGATGCCCCGTCCTTTCGCTCGACTCCACCCCCGTAGGTGGCCCATTCTCCATTTCCGAGCACCCCTAAAACAAGCGCGATTTCTCCCTCGGAAGGGCGCGAAAACCGACTCGTCGCGAAATCGTTCCGCAGTGGCCAATTTAAATGCAGATCGCGCGTCCGGGCTTTAAACGCGGCCGCGTTCCGGACGCGGAACCGCAACCGCACCTGCCGCCCCCTTCGACCCTTTTCTCCCGTTTGCACGGTACACATGTTCCCGGACACATATCCCGAGTTGGTGTTAGTGCCTCTGTGGGTATTTTAAACACCGGACTCAGGGATGCTGCGTGGACCCGAAAGATCGCCTCTGGGGTGGCCACCCCCTCAACCCTTTCGCCACCCTTCGCCCTTCTTCCCACGCCTCTCCCTCGATTAAATGCAAATCGAGTCGGGGAGTGCTTTAACAAGAAACGCGGCGTATTCAATTTGACGTAATTCTCTTCCCACGGAATGTGTACTTTGGTCATATCTTTTTAAAGTACCCAGACAGAGTACGGTCTCAAAACAATTGTACGAAAATTTAGAGCACTCTGGTAATCGAGAAACTCCCGTTTAAACGGGATAAACGCAAAAAAGTGTCATATGCGCTGCTATGCTAAAACGATGATCATACGAGGAAGTGAAAATTTAGTTGGCCCGGAAATCACAGATGGCGCAGGGGGTCCCTCTGCCGTCAATTAGGGCCTCAGAAACCATGAATCCAGGGGATTTCTTGAGTTTTACCTGGATTTTTTTTATAAGAAAACGGAAACGACAGGTGGGGGATGCCATTTAGTACAATTTTGAATGTTTTTTGACACTGCTGTCAATATAAAAAACCAAGGTGTACTATTGTACGACAATTTGGAGCACTCTGGTAATCGAGACATCCGCGTTTAAACGGGATAAACGCAAAAAAGTGTCATATGCGCTGCTGTGCTAAAACGATGATCATACGAGGAAGTGAAAATTTAGTTGGCACGGAAATCACAGATGGCGCAGGGGGTCCCTCTGCCGTCAATTAGGGCCTCAGGAACCATGAATCCAGGGGATTTCTTGAGTTTTACCTGGATTTCTTTATAAGAAAACGGAAACGACAGGTGGGGGATGCCATTTAGTACAATACTCAATATTATTCGACATTGCTGTCAATATAAAAAACCAAGGTCGGCGATGTAGGCATTTGGAAAACCTTTTTCACCCACGTTGATAAAGTTCCTCGGCGTGTTTCAGTTCACCTTAAATATTTGAGTAAGTTGCGATAGCGATGAATTAGATCATTTATTCCCTCTAGAGCACTTGAAGTTTGAGTTTCCACGGGTGCGGTTTTTGTCGTTTAACCGAGCCAAAAGTTAGGCCGAAAGCGTTAAGCGGGGTAGAAGGTCGAAATGGCACTCAGAGATTGAGATCGTGTTCTCGATGGCGAGAATTATGTTGCGATAGCGGAAAATCCCTCTCGGTGCATCCTGCGTACCAGTTGGAGTACCTCTTCGAACTTGTGCACGATTTTAATCCCATCGCTCTCCCGTGAATTATCCGGGAGATGTGAAGTGCACGGCGAGAGGGCAAATCAGGGCAGAGGGGGGAAGTAGACCGTGGGATTTGTTTCGAAATTTCTTTCCACATTTTTATTACCCCCGGTTTTCCACCCGGCCCGTTTATCCATACTCTGGGAAACTGGGGCGATATCCAGGGTCTCTCGTCTCCTTAACTCTTTCCTCTTATCAACGAGTTGGATTTTTCATCGAGTTGGTTCGCCTCGAGACCGAGATAGAAATTTTCCAGATTTTCCTCTCGCCCATCCCGGAAATTCGAATTTCTAATCAAGTTCGGAAATGCGTTTTCCAAAATTCGCTGACCGAAGGAAATTCAATTTTTTTTTCGTTTTTTAATTACATTGAAAATCAGGATCGTGTGTTTTTTTTGTAGTTTGGGGGTGCAAGTAAAATTCCGCTGGCGGATTGATTTCTCACCCGAGGAGGGTGATATCTTCCCGCCTGGGTTTAGGGGTCGAAAAGCGCGAAAAAGGGGGCTCGGGGGTAATAATAAACAATTTATCCGTCGTGCGAGTTAAGCGGATCAGCGAGGACCTACCCCTGGTAACGCGAGACGGCAACCCCCGATACGCATAACACGATTCCACCCTGATTTGATATCAGCTCTTAATATTCACCGCCGACACCCCATTCCGTGGAGTGTCGTCACGCGATTGCATTTACGAAGGAGTCTGTGCAGGGATTAAAATTTATTTCTTTTCCCCGGCGATACCGCGAATCTACACGAAATTCCCGGGTCCAATAATCCCCCGATATTTTCTCCAGCCCTTTTTATTCCTCACTTTCGACTTATTAAAAAATCCCTAAAAATGTTAAATGTTTATCCTAAATCGAGAAAGTACGTACCATTGATTTGAGGGAACTCAGTAGTGTCGAATGTCATTGTTATCGGGAGGAAGAACGACGTCGGGTGATTTTGTGAATTATCAGGGATGATTTTTCAGTCTTATCGGGCGTGGTTTTCCAGCCTTATCGGAGGTCATTTCCGACCCTCGATGGTCCTAGTTTTCGAGCCATATCGGGATTAGCCTTCTATCTCTCAGGACCAACCAGGAGTGTCGAGAACAACGAGACACCACCCCTGGTTTGGGACCGTAGTCAGTTGGGGTGCGATATACATCACTTCCAGCTCCGTTATTGGCTAATCAAATAGGAGGGGCCCTTGATTAGCTCGATCTGGTAATATTCGCCTAATACTAGCCAGATGGCCGAGGGTTCTCCTTTCCTCTCCTCGGTAGGGAACAGTCTGGTTTCTGGTCCTGGTCCTGGTCCCAGGACTCGGGCACCACCCTGACCATTTCCCGAGGGACGCTCCCTTACCCCTTTTCCTCCCCGTACGTGAGAAGACATTCGTTAAGCGAGATAAATCCCGTAATTAAATTCTAAACCCTATCACAAACCACTCGGTATTCCTGCCGATAAGGTGATCTCGAAACTTTAATCAGGAAAAATCGATCGTCGATATTTCACATGATTTTCGCGCAGGGCGTTAATAACGTTATCAATAATCCGACCTCCTTGAAATTCCCTTGGGAATTTTTTTTCTCGACGGATCTAGAGATCGGGATTAATTTACCGTCACGTAGGGCTACACAAAGCAAAGATATGAAATCCACGATAGGAAAGCGACACGCGAATCTCGACAAGGTATCCACGTCCTTGCGTGTTCGTTGCTCAAAGCGCATTCCCGATCATCAGCGGGAATGCATAAATCTAAATCGGGATCCCTCCTCGTCCTGTATCGGGTGACTTCCTGGAGTGTCCCGATACTCGACATAAATCTTTCGAAACCCGGGGCGAAACTATTTACCATTTTTCCCTTTACCCCGCCTCTCGTAATCCGAATCGATACACGTCCACTAATAGCTGCACTCTGGATGCAAGTTTATTCACTTCGGCAATATGCAGGATGCGACCGATGACGGAAGAATAAAAAAAGTCATGAATCTCGTCTGCCTGGATTTTGTCATTAAACCCAGGAATTCGAAATCCTGACCATACCGATCCATTTCCACGGGAACTTTCCTCCACTGCCGATTCTTGGCCTGGAATAAAAATATAAAAAAAATATATATATGTATATAAAATGCAGATTTCGACGCAAGAAATATTTTCCACTAATAGCTGCACTCTGGATGCAAGTTTATTCACTTCGGCAATATGCAGGATGCGATGACGGAAGAATAAAAAAAGTCATGAATCTCGTCTGCCTGGATTTTGTCATTAAACCCAGGAATTCGAAATCCTGACCATACCGATCCATTTCCTTGGGAACTTTCCTCGACTACCGATTTTTGGCCTGAAATAAAAATATAAAAAAATATATATATGTATATAAAATGCAGATATGGAGGCAAGAAATATTTTCATAGTTCATGCCACATCGCTAGTCGTCCTCGTCGAGGATAAGTTCGAGTCCAGGTCGTCGGTGGCAGCTATCGGAGTGGCATCGTGCCTCGATGGGCAGCTCTCTATCTATATCGGGGTATCACGAGAGATCAGGGATGGGCAGTAATGATTACGTTTTGAAGTCAACCGCACCGTCGCTATTGAACTCGCGAACTAGAACACTCGCAATAGCGGCACACAACTACGGAATAATTGATCCCGAGGCCGGTGGGTACAGTCGGCCGTACTCCATGTCGGTAGCCGGGCAATCGCGAGGATTCGACCCGGGATGGTTTATTTAGTGCTCGACTTCAAAGAGTAATCATTACTGCCCATCCCAGATGTAAATTGCTACAAGGCAGATGCACTGACGTGTCACTTTGGCTTCTCGGGGATGAAATTACAGCCGACCAGCTCCGAGAAACGATACGGCTCGTGTCCTTACGAAGGCTCGTCAAGTATAAGATGGTTCAGGGTCACTGCCTTCGTTTGAATGATAACGATAACTGGAGCCTTCTCAACGTCCGAAAATTTATTTCAAAGGCGAGGTGTCCTTACGAAGGCTCGTAAGGTATAAGATCCATGAAGTGATGGTTCAGGGTCGCTGCCTTCGTTTGGACGATAACGATAACTGGAGCCTTCTCAACGTTCGGATATTTTTTTCAAAGGCGAGGTGTCCTTACGAAGGCTCGTAAGGTATAAGACCCATGAAGTGATGGTTCAGGGTCGCTTCCTTCGTTTGGACGATAACGATAACTGGAGCCTTCTCAACGTTCGGATATTTTTTTCAAAGGCGAGGTGTCCTTACGAAGGCTCGTAAGGTATAAGACCCATGAAGTGATGGTTCAGGGTCGCTTCCTTCGTTTGGACGATAACGATAATGGGAGCCTTCTCAACATGCATCTGAATATTTCTTCCAAAGACAAGGTGTCCTTATGAAGGCTCGTCAAATATAAGATCCATGAAGTGATGGTTCAGGGTCGCTGCCTTCGTTTGGACGATAACGATAACTAGAGCCTTCTCAACGTCCGGAAATTTATTTCAAAGATGTGGTGTCCTTACGAAGGCTCGTAAAGTATAAGATCCATGAAGTGATGGTTCAGGGTCGCTGCCTTTGTTTGGATGATAAGGATAACTGGAGCCTTCTCAACGTCCGGAAATTTATTTAAAAGATGAGGTGTCCTTACGGAGGCTCGTCAAATATAAGATCCATGAAGTGATGATTTAGGCTCGCTGCCTTTGTTTGGACGATAACGATAACTGGATTCTTCTCAACCTCCGGAACATTTTTTCAAAGATGAGGTGTCCTTACGAAGGCTCATCAAGTATAAGATCCATTAAGTCATGGTTCAGGATCGCTTCTTTCGTTTGGACGATAACGATAACGGGAGCCTTCTCAACGTCCGGAAATTTATTTCAAAGAGGAGGTGTCCTTACAAAGGCTCGTCAAGTATAAGATCCATAAAGTGAAGGTTTAGGGTCGTTCCCTTTGGATGATAACGATAACGGGAGCCTTCTCAACGTCCGGAAATTTCTTTCAAAGACGAGGTGATCTTTTATACACATTTTGACGTTTCGATGCCGATCCGAAACGTCATCCAGAGAATCTAGATCGGCCTGGCAGGTTTATCCCGGCGACGGGGTAGACATTCCGTATAGGTTAGAAACTCCAGGAGAAGTCTCCCCCTGGTGTTTAATCCACGGCGGTCCCGTCGATTCCAGGGGGGGTGACCCCATCGCGGATCGGAGGGAAACTCCAGCCGTGTACGGGGGTAAAGTTTGATCTGCTGACAAATGGCCTGTGACTCCGTCGATAACGATGATCGCGTCGGCTCTAATCTTCGGCTGAAACCGCTTTTCTCGCTCGTTCTCGCAGCCTGGAGTTTTCCAACCCTCCGGCAGATTTTCCAGATAGCTTTCGACCCCTAAACGCTGCGACGATTCCTCTAACTACGAAGGGTGTCCCAGGAAATGGGGAGACAAATCTAGGGTTCCTTCTTCGGGTACAATAAGCTCGTTACGTGCATGGAATTATTGTCTGTATTAGTTGTAATCATTATACATAGATATTCCGGGTGAAAGTGTATGGAATTATTGTCTGTATTAGTTGTAATCATTATACATAGATATTCCGGGTGAAAGTGTATGGAATTATTGTCTGTATTAGTTGTAATCATTATACATAGATATTCGGGGTGAAAGTGCATCTATACAGGGGAGTCTAAGGGGAGGAAGAAGGAGGCGAAGAAGCCGCACGCCTCCTTCCGGGTTGGCGCATCTCGTTAATTAATGAAATTAGACCTGCAGGATAATCGCTTGGCTGGCTCTCGCGATTCCCGCAGTTTTCCACCGGGCTCCCTCGGGCGCCGCATTATCGCGAGGATCGCTCCTCTCCTTTTTTCTTTTTTTTTTCATTTCTTTTTTCTCTCCTGCCCGCGGAAAAATGCCCGAGCAGACGTTCCCCGTTCGCTGGGGCCACTCGTCCGGGAATTCCAGCCGAATCCCCGAATTTCCGCCGCGATGATATCCTATTAGAAAATCCTCCTTTGCCTCTTCCTCTCCCCCTCTCCTTCGCCCTCTTCCGCGGATTTCCAACGCTTCATCTCGCCTCCTGGATGCTGTTCCCCCTTCCGACCCTCTTCGGCAAGTTTCTCACCTGGACCTGGGGATGAACTCGGAATTTTTAGCTTTTCCTTTCTACGCGTTCGTTGGAAGAAAAGCGGCAAAAAAGGGGACGAAAGTACCCGGTATGCCGAGCCGGGAATTATCGGACTTGTTGCTTCTGGATGGATCGCTTCTCGATATATCTCGAATTTATTTATGAAATTTATATAAACCGGTATTATTCTTTTTTGGTTAAGGGGATGTTCAGGTGAAGTGAAACCCCCCTCACATCAGTCGATTCGAATAAGACACTTTTTTCTTTTTTTAAAGTCCATTTAACCGAACTTTGAGCACCTAGGAATTATTCTGACACTTTGAACATTTGGATTTTCGTATTTAGATAAATCTTCTTTACCGACGTCTATCAAGTTCCTCGACATCTTTCACTTCGCCTTAAGTGTATGAAATTATTTTTGAAGGAGAAAAAAATAATATTTCGATTTTTCTCGACCCCGGCGCGCTTCGCGATGTTCATACTTTCCTTCTTTGTTTCTCTTTTATTTTTTTTCCGCTTTTCCAGGTGATTCCGAAACGTCGTTGGAGTCGGTATTAAAAATATTAAATCCCGGATTAAAAATATAGTATTAAGAGGGACGTGCGTTTCCGGACCCGGGTTTTTCTTCCGGGAGTTTCTTTGACGGTCCTTGACGTTTCTCGCGGCGTTCGTCGCCCCTTCGCGGGGGGTCGCAAGGCACCCCTTGCCACCCCTTTGCTCGAGTCCCGGCATCCGTAACTAGCGCTGCATCTTTCATTACCCTCCCTGTTGTGTATTTCTCTGAATGCACCTCCATTGCACCGTAGCCCTTGCGGTGGAGTGCATATGCTCGCGTGTGCATACGCGATGCGGCCTCGTTAAAGGGTGGTCTTCGACGAGGGGTGCGTATATTTGTTTTTACGCCGAGTTTCGTATTTCTCCGCCACATGTCACGCTCGGTCGAGGCGATCTCGATTTCTACACGTGGACCCTGTTTATCCCCATTTTTTGCCGTCCCTTCTTCCGCCGTGGCGAGATCTTTCCGCCCTGAAAGCCGAGAACAGGATTTTCCGTACGGTGGAAAATCAACGGGAATTAATTTTCCACTCGACGCAATTCATTATTCAGGAGGAGGGATTAACAAATGAAAAATTAACCAAGGAATGACACCTTAACGATGATAGATTTTATCGGCGAAGAATGAAATTTTTATTTTGGAATTACTCATCGTCAAATTGGGTTGCGGAGTAATTCGGATATTTATTTTTTATGTACGGCAATCTAAAATTGACATTCGGAGGAACTATTGACATCGGTCCATATAAAAAAAAAAATGTAACTGAGTTTGAGTAAGCGGGATTTCAATTTTTTGTTTTTTACAGCCTCTCTTTCCAATTCCGTAAATCGTAGAATATTTCTTGAGAATCGTAGAATACTTGATGGTATTTAAAGTGTAGTTTATATTGATTAAAAAGTTTCAAATATCGCATCGAATTATGAAATAGATTATTAAAATGGAAAAATTTGATACTCAGTCATACACCTCAGTGCGAGGTGTAGTTTCTTTAAGACAGCTGTTTTATCATTATCGCATTGACTCTTCAACCAAAATCTACCATCGTCCTCGCGGCTTTTCGGTGCCGAAATTCCGCAGCGGAATTCCCGGCTCGGCGGAAACCCCGCGGAATTAATTCGGCACCCGAGCTCCTGGCCACTCATTGGTCGCCGGTAAACTCGCGTTTGTTTCGCTTTTGATACTTCCGCTCTTCCTCTTCCTATTTGTTTTTTGTATCCCGCAGTGTAGCCGCGGCCGGATGCGTTCGAACGCGCGCGTTTCGGAGTTCGCCCATTTGCTAGAAAAACAGCCCCGGCCGTTAAGGGTGCTTTCCGTGGGAGCGGTCGAACGGGTGGAAAAAAAGAAAAAAAAAAAAATTGTTGCACACAGGGGGATGAAGAGGGCCGGGCGAAAAGGGAGGATTTCCATCGGCCATTTAGTCTTTCCCCGGTCCGGCTGTTTTTCCAGTCTTTTGCAATTACCGATCGGAAGGTGGAGGCTCGAGGTAAAATTTTCGAAAAATAAAATACCCCCCAGACCATCCAAAATGCACTTCAAAGAAATCCCTTCGGCATCATAGAGATCGATGCATATTTAAATACCTAACCTTATACACTTTTTATCATCATAAATCCTTGATAACTTCTCAAAGAGAGATTCCTCTTTACTTCGCCTCCCCTTTCCCACCTCCCGGTAACCCGGATTAAAAATAAAGGATAAATCGACATTTTTCCCTGGCACCTTTGAAGTCGGCACAGTAACAACCTCGGGGGGTAAACAAACGATAAAGTTGCAGAAATGCAAAGGATATTTCTAGGGAGGTACGGTTCCAGAGGAGGTTTGTCGGTATTTACCCGGAGGCACGTGCAACGTGTTTAATGTTCATCGGGGGAGAGAGACGGGAGGGAAAGGTTAGGGCGAAAAATGCTATCGGAGAGAGAAAGGGAGAGTCTCTGGCAAGGAGAGTATTTTTAGCGAAGGTGGGTGGCCCGGACAGGGTCTGGTCTTTCAGACACCCCGTTACCGAGGAATATTCCCCGAAGTAAACCAATTTCTCCAGGATTTATCGGACCGGCGGATCAGAGATCGAGGGAGGTCCTTCCGAGACTTTGCGAGGGTTCCGGATAAAAAATTAACTGCCACGTATCACCGGAAGTCCGCAAAATTGCGGACAGTCTTTCTCCGGGTATCTTTCCGACTAATCATTCCTGCCGACTTCTCGATAACAAGGAGATAACAATTATTTTCCCCCTACATCGTTAATAATTTCCCAAAACGATTTCCGAAATAAAATCGGGATTTCTGATTTAATTTTTTTCTCTCCCCCGGAGGAGCGAGAATGATTTAATTGCTATCGATGAAAAGTCCACCGGTACCTTTCATTAAATTTTTTTATTTGAGAAATAGACTTTTCATTCGATCTCTTTTATGCCTCTCCATGTAATGACATCGTCGATCCACCTGTGTAAACGAGATCAGATTTTTTCTCTCCTCTCGACTTTTTTCTTCAGGACAAACAGAGAGCGAATCTCTGGAGGAAGCTCTGCCGGATGTTAGTTTCCCCGGAAGACCCTGACATAAGCGTCGGAAAGTCTCGGATTTCCCTTAAAGAAGCAGGAGCGTCTCCGTCGCGGTTCCGAAGCATCCTCCAGGACGCTCGGCAATCCCGCGAATGCGCGATCATTATTTCCCAGGGTGGCGGGTGGCCCGGCGAAAAAAGCAGAAGGAGAAGAAGAAAAAGAAAAAAAAAAAAGAAACACAATGGGGCATGCAGATCGGTTAAAATATGCAGCCCCAGGGCGGGGGTGCACGCGTCCGCCTCTCGTGTACACGCAAGGGTGGAGGATATGTCACGCCGAGAGGTGACGAGGGGGCGGAATGCGTGGAGAGACGACGCCCGATGACGGGCTGCACCCTGGACCGGAAAAAGTAGTCGGGAAATAGGCGGGAAAATGGATAGGACTACCGAAGGGGAGAATAACTTTGCAACTATCACTTTTCCGATCATCGATCACGGCCCGAACGGCATCCGTTGCATGAATTGCAGCGGAGGGAGGGACGCGAAGTGGCCATAAAAAACCCTCTCGGCACCGCTGCAGAGCCGAACCAGGGTGCCGGTGCATCCAGAGGGTGCACCCGGGGCATCTGCTTAGCGAATTGCGAGAAATAATGACGTTTACGGAGTGGGGCGAGGTGGCGGCTACGAGACCGGAGTGGATGCAGCGCGTTGCAGCGCGATGCAGGGGGTGCATTGTGCACGGGAGATCGTAGGAAACAAACGGGTAGGTCGGGTCGCGACAATGGGGCGCATCTGCTTAGCAAATTGCGAAAAATAATCACGTTTACCGATCCGTCGAGGCCGGCGTGGGCATTGCCGCGTAACACAATAAACGCGACGCCCCCGCCCCCCCCCTGCAGGGTTGACAATGAAAAGATAAACACCGGAGGCTGGGGGGAAATAAAGACGAAAATGGAGAGAGAGGGACGGAGAGACGAGGGAACAATGCGCGTACAGGGATGTACGCATGTTTACGCCCTGGATGGTGCATCCCCCCGAAGGGGGTGCGGAGGTTTCTTCATCGTCTCGCCCGAGTCCGACGCGACGTCAATGGAGAACGTCATCAGCCCCGGAACCCCTTTCGGAATTCGTCCTGGACGGGTCTTTAGTCGCAGCCCCAACCCCCGAGACGTTTAATGTCCTCCCGGCGAGGCTTCATCCCCCCAGGGGGTCGGGGTGCCTCTGAAAAGGAGCGTCGATCCCCGACCCGATCCTTCGAAGGCCGGAAGGACGCGCGCCGCATCGGTCCAGGAAGCAAATTTCCGCCGGGAATCCGGGGACTCGTTTTAAATGTCAATTGGAAAAGGGATGTTTAAATGTATGGAATGGAGGTTTCAAACATTGGAAACGTCGTCTAGAGAAAATCCATCACTCGCCTCTGGAGATGACGACGACCACTCGAGGATTCCGCCACGTGGGCGACGTTCTTCGTCTTTTTCTTCCTCTTCTCTTTCACGGGTCATCGTTTCTCCGACTGTGATCTTGGTATTTCGGCCGCTTTTTCTTCCGCCTCGGAGAAGCGACTACAAGACTCCACTGTCGCCGACTAATTCGTCATCCTCTTCGTCATCCTCTTCGGGGCAGGGGTGCCTGCTCTCGGCAGTAGGTTAGAAATGCGATGCTCCTGAAAATGAATTACCGATAAATATCATTCTCTGGTATATCGAAAAACCGTAGCTTTTTGTCTTTGCTTTGTGAGGGGTGCAGGGTGACACCGCGTTTGATTAATTAGGGCTTTATTTAGCGAAAGAATTTCGTGCACCGCCACTCGATGGCGCACTCGTCGCCGATTTAATTCTACAACGACTTACAGCTTCCCCAATCGAAATTAACTCTCCTCGGCCGAGGAGGACACTGTATTCTTCAAGAGACAATTTTAAACGGAATTAATAAATCTCTTCAATTTTCGTCCCACGTGTCGAGGCTCATGTCTAGGCACGACAAATTGCTCTTCCATCCGGCACGTTTACGAGCGTGGATTTGTCGATTTTCCTTGGAATCTTTGCGTTAGACTTTTACCTTTTCTTCTTCTCTTTAGGAAACATATTGTCGAAGGTTGCGGTTCCGCGGCGGTGGCCGGCGTTTACGTCGGCGTTTCCGCCGCGGCGGACATCGGGAGCTGAAAGGACTTCTCGGTAGGCTGCCCTGGAGGACGCAAAAATAGGCACCACTGGCTACCCCTTTCTCGAATGCACTTAACGTGCACCGAATGTCCCCGGAAACCCCCGCCGAGGGTGGCGGGGCCCACTTCTTCCACCAGGAACCCGAAGAGGGGGCTGCATTCCTCCGGAATGGAGCCTCTGAGAGTCCCGGCCCGACTGCGGCTTACGGTTCTTGATTTTTTGATACGATCGTGCTCCTTTTTCGCCCGCGACGCGATTAGTGGTCCTATTTCCCGAGCCCTTTGAAATCATACGCCACCCTTTGTCCCCCAGACATTAGGGGAGCTCGCAGTTTTTAACGTCTGATGTTTCGACTCTGAATTGGACCCCTAAACCGTACGAGAGGCCTCGCTTTCTTCCCTCAGTTTAAGCTTAGCCAAGCCCTCGACTTTTTTTGGGAATTATTTCCATTACTCCCCCCGCGATATTCTGCCATTTTGACCGAAGAGAAATATCAATGGGACATTTTTTCATTCAATTTTATTTCAATTTCCCGAGATCGTGAAATCCTGCATTAATTGATAATGCATCAGTTTTATGAAACGTGACTTTGACGGATCTTTAAAAAATTCACCTTCCCTTGGTTTAGGCTTAGCCAGGCCCTCGACTTTTTTTGGGGAATTATGTCCATTACTCCCCCCGCGATATTCAGCCATTCTGACCGAAGAGAAAAATCAATGGGACATTTTTTCATTCATTTTTAATTTAATTTCCCGAAATCGTGAAATCCTGCATTATTTAAAAATGCACCATTTTTATGGAACGTGACTTTGTCGGATCTTTAAAAAATTCACCTTCCCTCGGTTTAGGCTTAGCCATGCCCTTAACTTTTTTTTGGGAATTATTTCCATTACTCCCCCCGCGATATTCTACCATTTTGACCGAAAAGAAAAATCAATGAGACATTTTTTCATTCAATTTTATTTCAATTTCCCGAGATCGTGAAATCCTGCATTAATTGAAAATGCATCATTTTTATCGAAAGTGACTTTGTCGGATCTTTAAAAAATTCACCTTCCCTCGGTTTAGGCTTAGGCAGGCCCTCGACTTTTTTTTTTAGAATTATTTCCATTACTCCCCCCGCGATATTCTGCCATTTTGACCGAAGAGAAAAATCAATGGGACATTTTTTCATTCAATTTTATTTCAATTTCCCGAGATCGTGAAATTCTGCATTATTTAAAAATGCATCATTTTGATCGAAAGTGACTTTGTCGGATCTTTAAAAAATTCACCTTTCCCTGGATTTTAAATCGTTAGGTGTAACTTCTTTAGATCCGCAAACTCGGGAATAGTTATTAAAATTGAGTAATTCAACAGGGCTAAAACGAAGCCCTAATTAATCTGGGAAAAATTGCAATCCTTCGTTTAGTTTTCGTCGGTTAGGTTAGTCCTTCCGCAGGAAGGCATCCGGTCGTTCCAGATCAGCGGAACGCGCGCGATTCGCATCAGGAAAAAAAAGGGGAGAGATCGAGGCCGAAGAGAGAAAGAGGAAGAGAGATACGGAGTCACTTTGGCAGAGCCCTGGTTCTCTGAAAGAGCTCATTGAAGCCGGCCCGGCTGGGCGTACTCTAATATGCGGATGATTAATTGAAAATTCCGCGGCGCAAATGCCGTGCACCGCACACACTTTGTATTAGGCTAAATTAAAGGCACGCGTTTAATTGCAAGAACCAGCCTGGCCGATGCGTGGCCTTTGTGAAGGGGCATTTTTCCCCGATCCAGAATCGGGGGTAAAACTTCCCCAGGATAAAGACCAGCCGGCTGACGGATCTATTTATTTAAACTCCACCTTCGTTCCCTGCCCCCTTCGCTTGCCCTTTATTCTTTATTGACCTTAACCCTAGCGTTAAATGATCCCTCGTTCCCGGCGCCGAACAATCCAGCCCGGCGCGGCGAAAGGGGACCGGGTTTTCCGGGAAAACGGTGAGAGACGTGGGAAAATGCTTCCTACGAAAGTTCTTCGCCGCAATGTGCCGAGTAATTGTTGGTATGAGCGTTTTTCTGTGCGGCGGACGGTTTCGCGGGAAATCCCCGTTTTGTCTGGAAGTACCTCCGGTGGGGTATCGGGTGGTATCTCTTAAATTGCGGAGGGTGCGTTAATGGGCCAGGGGTTTAGCCCCGGTTACGGTGATTTCTCACGAGATCCTTAATTTTCCTTTGTTCCAGAGCCCGATTATGGACGTACGCACGGAAAGGCCGAGAACGGCCGGCAGAATCGCGCCGACCGGAAGGGTGACGCCGACCGTTAACCAAAATGGCGGCGGCAGAAGAAAGGCCATCCCGGTCCCGCCGCCGAGGGTGCCGACTCCGATGCCGGTGGCGAACAACAACCAGCAAAGGTAAAATCTTTTACGGTGAAGTGAAACCCCTCTCGAATAAGTCGATTAGAAAAAGACACTTTTTTCTTCTCAAGGGTATTGGATAGAACTGTCATATTTCGATCGATATCCAATTATTGAAGGCTCTGATATCAGAAACAAAAGTGCCAGGACAATTGTACGACAACTTAGAACACTCTGGTAATCGATAAACTCGCATTTGAACGGCATAAAAGCAAAAGAAGTGTCATACGCATCTATGCTAAGACGATGGGAATACGAAGCCTCGGAGTGAAAATTTAGTTGACGCGGAAATCAGAGATGGCGCAGGGAGTCACTCTGCAGTCAACGAGGGCCTCGGAAATCATGGATTCAGGGGATTTCTGGAGTTTTACTTGGATTTAATTATAATTACTGTACAAAACCGACAGATCGAGTATGCCATTTAGTGCAATAGTCAATATAATTCGACACTGCTGTCAAAATAAACGCCAAAGTCGGCAACGTAGGTACTTGGAAAACCTTTTTCACCCACGTCGATCAAGTTCCTCGACGTGTTTCACTCCACCTTAACGTCTTCCCTTGGTCCTCGGCTCTCCGGACGTCTTTCCGAAGGCAATCCAAGCGTTGTAAAATCGGAAGGACATTTTAAATAAATTTTCTTCGACATTTCCGAGACCTTAATCGCGTGAATTCGGTCGGTCAAATCCCATCCCGGGCAAAGGGTCTCTTGGCAGAATAATTAGTCCGGCAAAGCGGAGGCGTTTGTTCCGTCCTCCGGGTTCTCCAAGAGTCACGGCCACAGTCGAGAGTTTGGTTCGAGGGTGTTCCGGACTTTAAGGCAAATTCCGAGCTTCCGGTTTTGAGACCCAGAGGGAGGTTAAGTCCGCTGGATTAGTTTTGGCCCGAGTGATTAAAGTTCCCGGGGTGTACCTCGGGATCGGTCACTTGGCTTGGCCAAGGGGAGGTCGTTTGGGGCCGTTTCCCTCGGTTTTGGACACCTTGGGTGGAGTCCTTTAGGTGCGGGATCCTCCAGGAAGACCTTCCCCTCGGTGGCTCCCGACTCCCCAACTCCTGGCTAACTTTGTCACTTCTACGCAGGGTTGGGTTAAGTATAATACGTCATGTAGTACACGTGCTTTTCTACGTATATATTACAACGTGTAATACGTCTCTAGTACGTCATGTAGTACACGTGCTTTTCTACGTGTATATTACAACGTGTAATACGTCTTTAGTTTTCTACGTGAGCGTAATGTATATTACGCCCTTCTAGTTCTAAACATAAAATAATACATTTTATGTTTGAATTTTAAATAAATAAAAAATAAATAAAAAAAATGACTTTTAAACACAACTGACAGATTAATCTTTGTCCCTTATCAATTTCTACATACTCACATGTGCGCCAAAAAACATTAACTTTGCGAATTCATTTATCATGTATCTGTGGAATCGGCCATATTGAAAACGTAAAATTCTAAACAATTTGCAATACAAGGGCCAAATTAATTCATTGCTCCTTGAAATATTTCCGTGTTTACATGTGTGTTAAAAGACGTTTTTAACTTAGTCGATGCTGTATATTGTCCATCTACGGCATTCTTAATATTCGAAACGGTAATTCACTGATTTTTCTAGGATTTTCTATGGTAAACCACTTTGTTTACGTAATATACGTGAAAAACCTCGAAAAAAATTGGAAATCACCAAATCTGTTCCTACGTTCGTTGATGTTAGTAGACCTTCGGTTCACTTTCAACATGTGGAATTCAGTGGAGTTCGAGTCTCGGCTAAAGTAGAATTTTCTCTTTTTTTTTTTTAATAGATCATTGTTTAATTTTCGAGGGAATCACGATTGAATAAGTGACCCGAGGGAGGCGGGAAAGTCCGGAAAAAAATTGTCGAGCTCTACTCTCGTCATGGTAGCTCTGGGGACTTTGTTTTTCCGCTTTTTCCACGAGCTTTCCGGGTCAGGCGTTGATAGAGCAAACGGCAGGGGATTTGTCCCGACAAACGAGGGGGAAATCTCTCGCGGATTTTCGGCACCGCCAGACTGGGGAAATTCGGACGAAGTGTGCCAGATTTTAAATCTCGTTCCTCACCTAGGCCGCAGGAATGATAAAAGTGCGAAAGAACGGCCGGGTCGTGACTTTACGAAAGGGAGAAAGAGAGAGAAAAAGAGCGGGGAGGGAGGGAGCCTCGGGCTCTACGTCGCTTTTCGGGAATAAATTTGCCATGAAATTCTATTCTATATATATATATATATAATATATTCTATATATATGTTACGGTGAAACACCGAAATCTGGAGAATGTCGACTTTCACCGGTGAATGTCAGCATTCACATAGTCGCTTAGTGTATGTCCGAAATATTTGCTAAATACCCTTATTTCTACATATATTACTATATATGTAGATAACATATATAATGCGTTAAAATATTTCCAAAATTTTTTTTTAAATTGGGCGCACCGGATAATTTGGGACTTTAACACGTGATTATGGAGACCCTAAGGAAAAACCCGGGGCTCGTGAAATTTCATCTTTCACAAAATAATCTGATTTTGGTTTCCCGAAGTGAGACTAGAAATGACGAATGTAACGTGATTTTTAAAAATCACCCTAATTATTACTTTCGCTTTGAAATTAATTTCACTCCTATTTGTGTATAAATAATGGCGTCCGTTCGAGGTGGGAAAGTCTCGCCTCTTTTCCTTCGAAGTCCTGCTAAAAGTGTTGGTCGCCTTTTTCCTCTATTAACGTGTACGTCGGAGCAACAATGAAAAATGTGCATGAAATCGCCGGTGCGGATTTACATACATGCCAAACTGTGTTGGATCGGTGTAATTAACACTAAATGGCGTCAAAGCAATGCCATTAACACGATTTGGTATGCATGGAGGTTCACAGGGACGATTCTTTTGCAGTGTTCGCTGTCCATGGCGGACTTCAAAGCCGCGACTTTGCGCAAAGTCCTTTGCGTTTCCCCCGCAAACCGTCATCGCGACTTTCCGGAATCCTCGTCATTTAGATTTTCTAACGAATCCCGCCGGAATGTTAATCATTTTCTCGGTGAATGAAATTTTTTCGCGAGGTCGTCGGATAAAAATTAAATTTCGCGAGAAAGCTCTCCCTCTCTCTTAACAATATTTCTGATGACAATAATCGAGGGAAAAATTTTTCGGCAATATTTCGCGACGTCGAATGTTTTTATTATGTTTTTAAATTAATCGACAGGCGTTTGAAATAATTCCGACTAATGAGTTTCGCCCGGCTGTAAAATAAGTCCCGAAAATATCGGCGCAAAACCAATTAGGTATGCTCAAAAGTTGTAGCCGGAAGTCGTCATTGATTTAATAACCCTGAGCTTAATTCTTGACGATCGAAAATGCCTCGAGGGGCCCCCTGGCCAATTTGGGTTTTTAACGAGGTCCTCCTCGTGGCAGACAATCCTCGACAACAGTTCACGAAGACCGCAGAAATTCCACCGAAATCGTCGCTCTATTCCAATTTCAAATATTCCTCTCGCCGACACTTCCGGTCTTTAATTCCCGCCGAGAAATTATTTCAAGACTCGCGCCCGCTAAGAAACCAAAAATTTTATTCCGCACTTTTACTCCACTCTTTGGGATTATTTTCGGGGAATAAAAAAAAAAGTAAAAGTCGAGAGGAAAAAGAATCTAACTAAGCCAATTTTCGGCTTGCGAGGGAAATCGTCTTGATTTTCATTTCCGCCCACTTGGTGGGGTTTGAAGGGCGGGAAAAGGCGCGGAAATAAAATCTAAATATCCCGGGGGAGAAAAAGGGAAAAATTTCTGCCGAGGCCCGGTGCTAGGATTTCCTCGAAGCCCGTTATTACTGCTTTTGCGGTACTTGAAGGAGCCGTACGTTCCCGTTACTAATCCGGAAGTCGAGGGGCGTCGTACCGAATGCGTCGGCGGGTGCACATACATCTACGTACTCATACGTGCACACATGGACGCGTGCATGTGCACGTGGACAAAAGCGTACGCGCACGTCGAGAAAGGCTCATCTACACCCAAAGACAAACTTTTACGTATGCTATTAAAAAAAGAAGAAAAGAAAATAGCCGTAATAAATTCGTCAAATTATTCCTAGTTATTTAGCCCTTTAAACACGGAGCCATTTCGACATAGGGGCGAAATTCGTCTGACCGTGCAGGCAATATTGGACCAAACGGCGGGCGGTTAAAATATTTTCTCGGACTTTTCTCTCCGGGATATGTTTCTTAAGTACTTCCGCGTTAACGATAATTCCCGCGTATTGAATTTCGACACTTAGTTCTCTTTTTTTTTTCTCCTCCCGGGTAATATCGAATGAATATTACATAAACCGCGGAGGAAGTTGAGCTCTCCGAGGCGGACATTTCCGGCGAAGCGAGACGTTAATAATGTCTGTTAACCGAAAATACACGAAGCTCATTGTGCTCGAATCAGTTAAACGGCATAATTGCGGCTTTCAAATGGACCTTTTCACTGGATCTCCTCAATCATGCCGTACCAATACCACGTGCCGTGGTCGGTTACAATGGGATCTGGTCAGGGGACTAATCATATTTTAAACAAATCAACAATCGCCGAATCCGCCTACCGGACCTTTTCACGTACACGCCATTTGCGACCGACCATTCGCAGCCGATATATTATTCATAATAATTGCATAATCCGCATCCGACCCGCGCATGGAACGCATCTCTGTCCATTCGCGACCACAATCCATGTAATACCTGCTTGGATTTATATACCAGATATATTTCATAATTACGTCGTTGATTTTTTTCCCCCTTGAAATGCAACATCGTCCACGGGAGATTATTTCCTAAAATTACAAATCTTATGAATCTTAAGGGTCAATTGTTCATGAAACTTATCTCCGAATTAAGCGTAGCAATTTCTTTCAATCTTTACCACACGAATAAGGAGAGCCGAAGGTAGGTCATGAGACTCGCGAAATTAAATTTTTTTATTAAAATTGTTGAAAGGGACTATAAACGAATTGTCTTGAAATTGACATTTCATGGGTTTCAGGACCTTCCTTGCAGCCTCCGCATTCACATTGTCAAGTTTGAGACGACACACCCACTTCGAGGGAAAAGTTACACATACGATGCCTTTTTCATGCCACTTTCACATCACCTTAATAAATAATTTTGAGAATGTTGGCCCGGGGCTCCTTAATTAAACAAAGTCTCATCCAGCCGGATTTTTTTTCCGTGTCTTGAAACGCAATATCGTCCACTCGGACATCCGCTTCAGGAAGTGAATTAATCCCGAGGACCTTCCTCGGGTTTTGGCAAATTACGGGAGAGTCCTGAGAGGGGGAAGAGGGTTCGTTAGGTCCTTTCGGGTGTCCTGGAAATCCCCGGGACCAACGGCAAATATTCTCCTCGCTCCTCACCTTCCACTTCTCTGGACTGGACCCTTTGTACCAAAGAGTACACCCGTATGTGTTCATTAGGCCGGTATTATTCCCTTTTTTTTTCCGCGACTCCCTTTGCCAAATTTATCGCAGATTTTTTCTCCTCTATCAACGAGAAGGGTTGATTGCAAATATATCCTTTTTTTTTCTTTCTAATTTCTCTCCCATAATTACTCTTACTACTATTTCAAAAGCACTCGTTTATAGGGCGATATTTTTTTTTTTCTACATCCTTATCATTCGTTTTCGATTAAAGGGAATTACCGATCAATGGGAGCCTGGATTATCCCAACTGGTTCGTTAGGATTCATCGATTTCGAGGAACTTTTTACGGCTTTTCGACGCTCACATGTGCCGATCGAAAGAGCGCATCGCACAAAGGAAATCATATCCTGGCAGGACTTGCACAGAACGGAGCTCCGTCAAAGGATCAAAGGATGCACTCGTCCTATCGGTTTCGAGGTGTGCACTAGCCCTCATCTTCCCCGGGTCCGATGTATCGACTTATTTCAATGAAAAGCAGAGAAAGGGAGACCAATGAACGGAAAGGAAAACCCTGACCCATCGCGACCCGTCTCTTCTCTCGTGCCGGGAAGAATTGATAAAAGGAAATGATAAAAAAAAATCGTCTCCCGATTGATTGCAATTTTTCTGCGTCGTCCCTTGAAATTTTCAAAAGAGCGGTAGCGAGAAAAACCTTCATATATTTACCTGCTACTTACCATCTCGGGCCATTTACCGGTAAGAGGTCCCCTCACTTTATCACCCCCCAATCCTTATCAATTTTCCGCGATGCTCGGTCAAGTGGCTACCGATAGCTTTATCTCCGAGAATGCATATCCTCGTTCCGGGCTATCAAGCATAATCCCCCTCATGGATTCGGGCCATTTACCGATAATAAGTCACCCTTCGTAGCTTCTGGGGGGAGATTAGAAAAATCAGAGAAAAAATGCCCCTTGAAAAAATGCCGACACCCTTCCTCTTGTCGATTCTCGAAAATGGTGCGAGTCAGGTGGCTATTTCCTTTGGTAGGATCAAATCCTCACCCTCAAATCCCGCTCGATTTAATGAGCCGGATTTCACGGGATCGCCGACGAATGGGAAGCCATGGGGTGTGAGTCTAGGGGTGTGATCCGATCGCGCCGCGGGAGGGAGAGAGAGGATCGAGTGGAGGTCCCGGTGGTGGGACGGAGACAGAGACTACGGCCAAAGTAGGGTGCAAGAGAGCGTTTTTCGGCTCGGTGGCGGGTTGGGGTCAAAAGCCCGCGGAAATTTTCGACAAAGCCACGCATTGTACCGACGCACCCCGTTAGGGGGTGCTCTATGTTCCCTCGTTGGTTCGAATGTTCGCTCAATGCTCGCCCCGTCTGCTCCGCTCATTGTAACAGGCGTTTCCGTATATCCTACTCGTTTACGAGCCGGATCATACGCGGTCTCGTTCACGCTTTCTCGGGCTTGTTTTTTTTTTTTCAGCCCTCTTAAACCCGAATCGAATCGGGCCTCCATTTTTCCGGGATTTCCACACCTCGCGCTTTCTTTTTTTCCTTCGGTTAAGGTCCACTTTCGAAAATACTGCCGCTGGGAAAAATGTAAAATTGAAATCCACAAAAAGGGTTAGTAGTGATATAGACTGATAGTGAAAGGGTTATTAGTTGATATAGGGCTGGTATAGGACATCCGGAGCGTTGATAGGATTTTAATATTTCATAATTGAGCTCCGTTTAGAAAAATTAAGGTCCACTTTTAAAAATAATGCCACGGGAAAAATTGTAAAATTGAAATCCACGAAAAGGGTTAGTAGTGATATAGACTGATAGTGAAAGGGTTATTAGTTGATATAGGACTAGTATAGGACATCCGGAGCGTTGATAGGATTTTAATATTTCATATTTGAGCTCCGCTTAGAAAAATTAAGGTCCACTTTTAAAAATACTACCACGGGGAAAATCGTAAAATTGAAATCGACGAAAAGGGTTATTAGTGATATAGACTGATAGAGACAGGGTTATTAGTTGATAGAGGTGTGATATAGAACATCCGGAGCTTTGGTAGGATTTTAATATTTCATAATTGAGCTCCATTTAGAAAAATTGAGGTCCACTTTTAAAAATACTGCCACGGGAGAAAATGTAAAATTGAAATTCACGAAAAGGGTTATTAGTTGATATAAGGCGGATATTAGAACATCCGTAGCTTTAGCAGGATTTTAACGTTTCATAATTGAGCCGACACGTTTTAGACTCGAGGTCGCACGTATGGGAAAAATGAATTTCAGGAATTTTTCATTCCCCCCTTTTTCCCCCCTGTTAGGTGAATTTTAATCGAACGAGGGCGGCTTCTTTTTTTCCTCGAAAAAAAAAAAGAATCATAGCAGCGTTCTGACTTATCGGCCCGAGGTACGTCATTTATTTCCCCGTTGCCGACCGCCACTCGATCTGGCGGCGTTTCCGCAAACTACCGGCGTCGCGACGCCGAGGTTGCGCGGCGTCGCCGTCAGTCGGCGCCACCCTTCCAGGGGTGGTTTTAACCCCCAAGTAATCGGGGAGGTTTTCATCGATCCCTCCCGTATAAACACGGAAACGTCCCCAGTAATTCACTCCGAGCTCACCTAACCTGAAATGAATAAAACCGAAAAAAAGAAAAAATATTTCAAGAAATATCAAAAAAATTCGGATTTTTAATATCTGACGGATTTTTAGAGATTTTATAGGGTCACTTTGTGCGGAGGTAATGGATTAGTTAGCCGGGAAATTAGGGGGCTGTAGAATAATTCTTTTTTTTCCTCAATTCCGAGGGATTTCGAGAAGTATGAAGAGGGCGGTTAGATTCGAGCTCAAAGTCAAAGCAATTTTATGCTCCGTAAAACATTATCGCTCGTTCGGAGCTCGGATGCGAACTTTTAGGGCGGTCTTCGGAAAGGAGTCCGACATGGAGCCAGACGTCTCCTTCGCGAGCGTCCTCCTTATTAACTTTCGGCTTTACGAGGGCTCGTAAAATTTAAGCACAATTTCAGCAACTAGACGTCATTAAATGTTACGGGAGTCCCAGTAACAGCGGAATTGATCCGCCGGCGAACACGACGCGGAAAGGAACAGATGGAAGAACTCCTCTCTCATCTCAGACTCGTAATCCAGAAAAGTGGAAATGAGAAATTCCCCGAATGATTATCAACTACCGGAGAAATAATATTTTTAATTACAGTGATTTATGAATTTATTTTCTTTAATATTAATTTTTTAATTAATTGTTTGTTATTTTTTTAATTAATTTAATTATTAGATGTCGGGCTTGATCACCCGGGGAACGAAGATGTTTCTCGAGGTGTCCCTCTTGTCGGCTCGTGGTCGGATTTTCTAAGATCTCGGCCCTAATTTTCATCCCCGATTATCGGTAGCCTCGCCCGAGGGTGCAGGGATTACCCTCTTGAATACTTAACTGGTTAGGCGAGTCATTAACCTAATGGACCCCTGTTAAAGGTGCGATCGATACGGAAGTGCTCCCTCGATGCATTTTGATCTCCGGGTCTCCCAAGATTTCACGAGATTTTCGGCCCAATGACGCGTGAACATTCTTAATGGCCCCATTGGAATTTTAATGGCGGATTAAATTGTCACTCTGGATCATCCCCCAAAATATGGGCTTGGGGCGTTCTCGAAGTAACTTCACCTGAACACTTCCTATCAACCCCTCGTTACTCGTATACAATTCTTCATCTCGCTAAATACTTTTCATTCTCAATTAAGAATTATTAATATTAAAGGGGAGCGATAATTTATTATCTAATTCAATTCATGAATTCGATTTATGAATATTAATTGACCTGGGTTTATTAAATTCTGTCGGTGGTGAGCAAGTCCAACGAGAGACTCGATTTATAGAACAACCCTTGTCTCGTGGTGTCTTAGGGCGGACCCGAGACACCGTTTATCCTTCAATGTCAGAAGTCGCTTGTTTAATTAATGACTTAAGGGTGCAGTTCAGCTAATCCGGCCCGAGTTTGATGTAAACCCTTAATGATCGATTTGCCTTTGCTCGCTAGTAAAACCAGGGCTTTAACGGAGATCTAAGGATTAAATAGTGCCAAACTACGGTCCGTGGCAAATTTCCAAAATCCCCGTAATCCGTGTCAGTTTCAATGTTCAAGAGTCGCGGAAAATCCCTCCAATAAATATAATTCATTAATCAGGACATAATATCTTTCTCGAAGCACGAGAAAATTAGATTGCTTGATTTTTCGGAGATATCAGAATAGCATGGAACCATTAACTCTGGACATTTAATTTGGCGGGTCATTGTTAATTCCTTGGGCGACTCCACCCTTGACTTTGCACCCTTCTCACGCGATGATTTCTTCGATCACGCCACCCTAAAAAAAGGAGCCTCTTAACGACGTCCCAGACACCTCCGCTACCCATAAACTCGGTTTTTTCAATGTTTTTCATCCCCTTGATTATTGCAAAAAAATTCCAGATTTTTCACTTTCACGCGTTAATCCCATATTTATCGACTCGGAAGTAAAAATACCCCCGGTGACTGCCGGCGGGTAAATATTAAATAAATAAACCGGAAACCACTCGGCGACTCCATCGAACGGACAGGGCGCTTGTTAAGGCCGGCGAACATAATTATTTATAATTTGTTTAATGTAACGACGTTAATTACGCGCGGCGAGGAGTCTCCGCCGTAATCACCCCCTTGAACGAGCTTCACCCCTTCCTCGTTTTCCAAAACTATGAGCTCGTCCTCGCTTTTGCGAAACGTCCGCGGTTTTTCCCCGCACCACACGGCCATCGTTACCGCGAACTATCACCCCCGTAAATTAATATCGCAATTAGAATTATATTACTGCCGCATTAAGGGGATAACGATGACGTAAAGAGCAAAGGGAGGGGATTTCCCGGTTTTCTAATGATTGGCCACGGTTAGACGGGGCAATTCATGACTTGAGATTAGATACTAAGATTTCGGGTGTGCCATTGTCACCTATTGATCGGGCATTGTCAAGTGTCATTGGAATGCATCAGATACAAAGTGGGTGTGATCGTTGCGGCGACGCAGCATGATCTTCGTGATTTTCGTGATCATGACGAGCCCCAGTCCCGATTTCGTAACTCCTAAGTGCACCGAGAAGAATGCACATTGCGACACGTTCAAATGCCAAGAAGGAATACATTTCACTTAAGGAACTTAAGAACACTTAAAGAAATGATTTAGGCACGTGAGAATAGACTCCGCGAGTGGGGATACTTGTCGGGAAGCTTCAGACATTGAAAATTGGCGGTGAATTATTTATTTCCACGTCGCTCCTCGGTATGACTCTTCGGGAGTGGGGATCAATTATTCCAGGTGTACGCGTGGTTACATGCGAGATCGATACCGACGTTGTCCGGAATAATGCAACCGATGCATCGTTCCAAGGACCGATATATCCAGATCATACGTCAGGTAACGTCTCTAGCATCCTGGGAAAGGCTTTTCCGGAATGACCTCTTTCTCTAAGACTTTGATTAAACCCATTGTAATTTCACATTTCGAGTTATGGGGGAGGATATTTTGCAACCAGATCAGAGATTTTTCTTCAGGCAGGAATCGATGAATCTTCCCTCGTGTAACTTTTTTTTTCTTGGTCGAATCTGGACCGCGAGGAGAAACACGTGCCGATGGATCAGCGATCGAGCTAGATCTCTCGATCGCGATCGCTCTCTCTCGAGTTTTGCACCCACGCGTTTAACGGATGGCCGATGTCGGAGGTGAGATCGGAGGTGAAATCGTAGGTTCGATTCCGAGGAGGTTGGGATATCCGCACTCCTTCGGGAGTGGCGTGCAATGGTGATCCCAGCGGGACGTCCTGTGGGACAGACCGTTATGGGATGTGAACGGGGTGCCCATGAGCGCAATGGGTCCATTGGTCCATGACTCCATGAGTTCCATAAAAGCATTTACAGTCTTCCAAGTCGATATTCCGCGAACTTCTCGATCCATAATCGGTCGTAATCGTAATCGATTCTCATTTTCCCTCGAGAATATCCGGCCATTTCAAGCTTTTCAGAGCAAAGAAGCTTTTGTTTGAATCCAGTTTATTCGGTATATACGCTAGTAATCCAAGAACACTAGGGACGTACTTCATGTACTAATACTACCTTACGAGAACCTTCGTAACACCCGGAAGCGCGCTTACACCGGGATTATTGCCAGCAGTTCCGTGCAAAATGCGAGGTTTAATCTGAGGAAATGTTCGCACCGAGAGCTGAGATTTCAGGGCGCGCACCTGTAATTATCGCCTCTCATTGAACGGATAAAATCTCCGCAATTTTATACAAGAAAATTAGCCTGACCTCTATCGTCTCAGGCTCTATAAAAATGTCTGGAAATGAAAAATAAATATCGTTTAATTCCCATGAAATAATAAAAATACTTGGGTTCAGTGAAACGTCATCTCTTGATCAGGCATCGAACTCTCCACGGGTCTCCCAGTCTCCGCGTTAATTATTTTCGAAATTCTAGGCTCTTTTCATTTCTTTTGCAAATTCATATTTTGGGGCGGATAAGTAACGCTCCTCTCTGTCAGTCCATTTTCGGTTATCACACCCAATAAATATCGTTCAATTCCCATGAAATAATAAAAATACTTGAGTTCAGTGAAACGTCATCTCTTGATCAGGCATCGAACTCTCCAGGGGTCTCCCAGTCTCCGCGTTAATTATTTTCGAAATTCCAGGCTCTTTTCATTTCTTTTGCAAATTCATATTTTGAGGCAGATAAGTAACGCTCCTCTCTGTCAGTCCATTTTCGGTTATCACACCCCACATCCGACGTGAGGAAACAAGATGGAGGGTCGATCGATGCGCGGAAACTGCACTTCGCGACTTGCGTTCTCTCTGATGTTGATGGATTCTCGAGTCGAGGTTTTGGGGGTGGGCGGGGGTGTGATTTGTCATTGGACAATGGGACCAGACTGCCCCCAGCATCCGGCATACCCTGACGCCCCGGGGGCTCTTTGCCCCCCGCGAAGGTCCGAGCCACCCCGCGACGAATCGGGGGTGGTTTCTCGCGCTTCCGGTTCCGGCCATCCCCCACAGCTTCCGGACCGCGTGCCAACTTCGACACTTCGGGGTCCGTTCTTGCCGAAACCCTCGAAACTTACCCCTGGTCACCCTTGTATATATATATATATATCAGATCGAAGGGAAATTTTTACATGCACATTTTTATATCTTTCTTTAACGACCCATCGACGTCGAGATCGTAATCCCCAAGGAGGGATTTTTCTTCGTCCGAGGATTTGAATTATAAAAGTGAAATTTAATCGATAAGAGATTTTTGGACGTTTCTAAGGGGGTGGAACTTTTCTCTCGCCTTTCCGCCCTGGGACGTTAAACCTGCCGCGGCTCGGGAAGGGGGTTGAAATATCTCAAAATTATTCGGTAATATCCGGCGACGTCACCTCCCCCGATATCCCCGGACACCCCTAAGTATCACCTGCACCCGGGAAACCAGGATACGACTTCGTCTACCACCCGTTGCGAACATTTTCATAAACTCACCCCCATAAAACACTCGAGGCGTTCATACCGCCCTTGAGATACGCCTGGATCTCGCCCTTACGTTAGTTTATCCCTTAAACAAATTAAACTCTCGCGTATTCCCGTGAACTTGCAAACTCGCCGAGGGTGCGCTAGAATTTTCGCAATTTGACATTACGTGCAATTTGATATTACGTGCAATTTGACATTACATATAATTCGACATTACATGCAATTTGACATTACATATAATTCGACATTACATGCAATTAAAAATTCCACGTGCAATTTCCTTTTTGAGGCCCCTCGATAAAATAATCTAATCGAACGTTTCTCGGAGTAGGGGATGGAGAATCGGCGAGTGCAGGTTTGGATTTACTTGGAAAAATATTAAATCACTTAGTGCGACCGCTTGTAAGCTCCTTGGGGCATTAACATTGATTATTGCAGGACGTCAGGAGAGGCGAGGAGGCTCAAGAGCTTCCAATGAGCGATCGGGCGACGATCGATCGATCGCGATCCGTGCGACGGAATTAATCAGTCGGGGCAAAAGTACGCTCCACGAGGTGGGCGCAATTTTACAGGTTCGGCTCGACATCGTAAACGCACGATGAATATGTATTAAACGTAGATTCGAGCCCTTAACCCGCCCCCTGAAGGCGCGCACCCTCTTTCGCAATTTTTCGGCGATTTTCACCCCTCGCGAGCGGCACCCTTGCTCTCCTCCACTTAACAATATTCATTATCGCCTAACAGATTAATTCCCCACCGAGTGACCGAGAGTGTGCAGCTCCCTCAAATGTGGGGCTTATGCCGAAAAATATGAATTTCTTTTTTTTTTCCCGAAAATACTCATTTTAACCCGACGCGTTGTTATCGACGAATTTCTATGATTAACTTTAATCGACCCTGAAATCGTGCCCGGGAAATTATGTCCTTCTCGCATCGACATCGGCGTACACTTTTATTGCATTTTCAGTACTCGGGTTTTACTTCCGGCCAGTCCATCCGGATTATCGATTGGATCTGATCGGTCGATATCGAAAATCTATTCCCGGGGACGAGCTCGACGTGTTAATCCTGGATTTTTTGAGACCAGTCGGGTTAAGCGGAATCGCCGAGATCGGAAGTATTACACGAGAATTATTCCACTTGAAGGGACGTCGATCGATTTATCGGCCAGATGTACCGATATATCGATATGTATATCCGCATCGCGAGGCCGCTCGGGGCGATCGTCGAGTTTGCTTCTTTCTCCCTTCCGAGTCGGTCGTACTTCGTTTTGTTTCAGGTTTTAGCGTGTTCCGATCATCTAGCAGGAGTCCGATAAGATCGATCTCGGTCGATCGGTTCGATGTATCCTTCGGCCCGCTCTTATCGATCGGGTTCGATGGAGTCGTTTTGATCGCGGCCTCCGATTGGCGCTCCGATTGGGGAGGAATCGGCACAGTCCATCGATTCATTCATGAAAAGACCGATTGACTCTTCGATCCATTTTGGATCAATGAGAGGATAACAATGAAAGAGCGCGTTATCCGTGATAAAAGAGTATTGTTGACCCGCGATATCTCCGCACACGAGAATATCATGCACGTGGCTTTGACCTGTAATTCTTTAGAAATAATTATTATCAAAATTATTGTCAAGACTTTTATCAATAGAACATTTTGGATCAATGAGAGGATAACAATGAAAGAGTGCGTTATCCGTGATAAAAGGATAACAATGAAAGAGTGCGTTATCCGTGATAAAAGGATAACAATGAAAGAGTGCGTTATCCGTGATAAAAAGATAACAATGAAAGAGTGCGTTATCCGTGATAAAAGGATAACAATGAAAGAGTGCGTTATCCGTGATAAAAGGATAACAATGAAAGAGTGCGTTATCCGTGATAAAAGAGTATTGTTGACCCGCGATATCTCCGCACTCGAGAATATCATGCACGTGGCTTTGACCTGTAATTCTTTAGAAATAATTATTATCAAAATTATTGTCAAGACTTTTATCAATAGAAGATTTTTTTTCACAGATATACTCGTGTCAGTGTATAAGAAAAAATGAAGAAGCAGGTATGATGGAATCGAAAGGTGTGACAAGGCTTTAAAATTTCAAAACTGAGGCTTCTCTCACAGGGGAAGGACCCCATCCCTTGGAGGGTAACATCCCCAAATCGAAATTGTCTACATCGAGGCGTAATCGATCGAGGGGATGAATCGACGAAAGCGTCGGTAATGAGATAGCGTACTTGAGACGCCATTGGATGACAAGACAACGCACTTACGGAATCCGTGACTAGACGAGGGGATGATCCGAGATTCCAAGGGTGGTTCGGTTTGCGATGGGGATGAATAAAACCGAAGCTGCTCCTCCTACCACTCCTCTCTCCGTCTCTGCATTTCTTTTTTATTTTTTTTATTCAACATTTCCGCGCAATTACCCTAAACGCAGTATATCTTATGTATAATTGTCTTATCACCTTCCTGGCTAAAAAATTGAAAATCGTCGCCATTACCGAACCTTGCGTATCCGCAAAATTCCAGGATAATTATCCCGTCGCGTCCAGTCGGGGGTGAGGAAAAGAATTTCCTCCAGGACCTTTTCGATTTTCCACCAGGTTTCATCGGCGTGGAATTAGCATGAGACAACAATGGCTTCCTCGTGCACCTTTACTCGGGGTATTAACCACCCCTTCGGAAGCCATTCCATCATTCTTTTCCAGGGGAAAAGCGTCGATCGAATTACAGGACATGTCAGGGAACGAGGGCTGTTTTTGCGCCCTCGAGTTTCCCCGAACTTTCCCTGCTCCCAAGGATGAGCCCATTGCATATGAATATGAGTATATTATCATAATATCGGAAGGGCGGCCACCCCCTGGAAATCCTGCCGGGAGGGCGAAGGGGAGACGAGGTGTACACTGCACGCCGGGAGATGATACCGGAGATATTCCTCCCTCGTGTCTGCTGACTCCACTTTTATCCTCCTCTCTCTCTCCTTTTCTTCCTTTCGGTGCTCCAGATTGTATTTCAAATGGCTTGGCAATGCAGGGGAAAATGTTTAGGACCGCGCAATCCTGCAGAGTCCGAAGAAGAAGCTTCCGAATCCGCCATTTTGGTCCCCGTCGAAATTCATTATAAAGTAACCACGCATCTTATCACGCGATATTATATACCATTACAAATAAACATCGCGATCATTACAAATAAACCACGCGATATTATATAATCAGAATTCTTTCCATTACAGAAAAATTATTTTAGGCTTCCGAATCCGCCATTTTGGTACCCGTCGAAATTCATTATAAAATAACCACGCATCTTATCACGCGATATTATATAATAAGAATTCCTTTAATTGCAGAAAAATTATCTTAGGCTTTATAAATTCAAGGACCCTGTAAAGGTACAAAAATGTATTTTTTCTTCAACGATTGACAATTTTTTACCAGGTTGATTGGCAGAAATCCCGATTTCTGCGCCCGCCAAGATCTTCCGTGCTCTGAGGTGCCGTTTTTTTTAAGGGATTACCCCCATAAGCGATCGAATATCGATCCAACGAAAAAGTAAAAGGTAGAATCGAACCGGTTGCCTCCATATGCTCCCTCTCCCTCTTCTCGGTATTCCTCTTCCCTCCCTTCAACGCACTTTTTCTTTTTAATAACATCGGATCTACGAGGGGCTTCGATACCGCGCTTTAAAACCGAACTTGTTTAATCCTATTATGTCATTAAATTATATAAGAATCCACCCGGGCGAGGGTCTCGACGTGGTTAAATAAAGGAGGGAAAATCCATACAATATTTCAGGTGGCAAAAAAGGACCCTTTAAGTGGGGCGGAATAATCTACGTCCTCGTAAAGTGAAATTATCCGGTGACAAGATTTTGCATAAGTCATCCCCCTGGAGTTCTTTATTCTTTCCGTTCCGCTCAATTTTTTTTATCCTAATGTTCGACAAACTTTTTTTACCCCGACTCTTCGCCTTCGGGAAGAATCGTAAAAAATGACGGATCGATAAGAAGGATATCTCCAAGGAAAAAATTTCGTTATTGAGAGATTTTTTTTTAAGGTCGACGAGGGGAAAAAAATGTTGCATTTATCTCCAACAAGAGCAAAAAAAGATATTGTTTTTTTTTCGGATAATGAAATTTCATGGGCAGCGCGTTCTTCCTTAGAGCCTCCATAATCACGTGTTAAAGTTTTAGATAATTCGGTGCATTCAGGTTGGAGAAAATTGTTATAAATATTTTTACTTTTTGGTACGTATATATATATATATCACATTTGCATATCCCCTTAAGGGGGTAAAAAAGGTCGAAGGACCCAAACTCGTCCTGAAAGGGGGCGAAGAACGACTTCGCAAATCGGTAGCGTCTATTCCGCACGTCCGCGGCGGGCCGGGCGGACGTTCCGCGGGTTTTCGGCCGCGTATCGAGCCCGTCCTCGGCAAGATTTAGCCGGTCCCGCCGGCGTGATTTGTGGGCCATTGTTCTCCGGGAAAGGAGGCCCTCTTGGCCCAACTTAAAAACTGGGCTACCGGCCTTAATGGGCATCGATTTGCTCCCGGGACTGCGGAATAAACTCGATTCTCGACCGTCTTTCTCTCTTCCTCTCGTTCCGCCGACTTTCCGATCGAGATCTAGATGCGGATTTATCTCGCCGCGTCTACGAAACGCGAGCCGATCTACGTTCGTTCCTTCACCAGGCCCCGAAACGAAATTGTTCGATTCGGCCAATTTTCCCGAAAGAAATGAGAAAATCTGGAATATTTATATGGCAGGATTTTATGTTCGGAAATTAATTATTTTAAGTCAGGTGGAAATCAGGAAGGGATATGAGAAAATCTGGAATATTTATACGGCAGGATTTTATGTTCGGTAATTAATTATTTTAAGTCAGGTGGAAATCAGGAAGAGATATGAGAAAATCTGGAATATTTACACGGCAGGATTTTATGCTCGGTAATGAATTATTTTAAATCAGGTGGAAATCAGGAAAAAATATGAGAAAATCTGGAATATTTACACGGCAGGATTTTATGCTCGGTAATGAATTATTTTAAGTCAGGTGGAAGCGCCATTTTTCGAAATCCGAATTTTGGAATGTGACGTTGTGTTCCGTTGGATCGCAATCTCGCGGGTGGGTAGGATATTCTCCCGAATAGTTTCAGGGATTCCTTCGGTTTTTCCCTCCCCGAGGTGAAAATATTCCAAATTAATAATTAGGGGCTGAAAAGTGCGCCAGAAGTTTGAGAATCCGCGGAATGCGCCGCCGTTTTCGAGGGCCTCTCCCCCCGGGGAGGGAATATTCAGCGTATCGAATATCGAATATCGAGTATCGAGCACCGAATATCGAGTGCCGGTGGTCCTCGGGCTTATCGAGAAAGCCGGAGTGCCTGGCGGAAACCGATCGATCGTGATCGGCTCCGCCATCTTGGCCTATCGGTCGCCCCGATCGGCTCGAATCGATTAGCGATCTTAGGCGGAATATTTCTCCCCGAGGTGAAATATCTGCGGAGAAATGTGGTGCAGAAAATGAGGAAGAAGAAATTGGGACGGAATCTCTTCTTAAGGTGAAGTGAAACCCTCCTCAAATCAGTCGATTCGGATAAGACACTTTTTTTTAAGGGTATTGGATAGAATCATCATTTGAACGGAATAAAGGTAAAAAATTGTCTTATACGCTTCTATGCTAAAATGATTAAAATATGAGGTCTCGGAGTGGAAATTTAGTTGGCATGAAAATCACAGATGGCGCGGAGTGTCCCTCTGACTTCCATTTTTTCGTTTTTTTTTATACGAGGATGCAAATACACGGGAGGAGAACGGACGGACACTTTCTCCGGTGATCGGCCTTTTTTCTCCCTTACGTCGACTCGATATTTCACGGATGTACAGGGGTGGAGGAGAATTTCGGTACGATCGCAATTCACCGTCTGTCAGAGCTTGGCCGGCGTCGAATCGGCCGGTGCGAAAATGGCGAATCGGTTGGCCCGGACTTTACGAGCATGCCGACGATAAACTCGATAATTTAAAGCTCGCTTTTGCGGGCCTTCCGTCCGCGATGCGGTGCCTCGGAACACCTTGCAGGTACCTATCTAAACCGCCAATGCCCAAATCTTGCAGCGATTGTCTTCGAAAAACCGTCGAAAATATGTACATATACTCGGGAGCGCGACAGAGTTCCGCGCGAAGTGCGTTTTATTTATTTGTATATGGAAAGAAATAATTTGGTTACAATTACTATAGGGACGTGGTTAAAATACTGGGGGAAGTAAAACCACAGAAATGGGGAAATTGACCACATGGAATGAGAAATGTAACCAATGCCAAAATCTTGCGGCGATTGTCTTCGAAAAACCGTGGAAAATATACGAACAGATACGGCATCGCCTGTGCTGGTTGGGAGGGCATTGATGTCTCCCAGTGTGCATATACTAGGGAGCGCGACAGAGTTCCGCCCGAAGTGCGTTTTATTTAATTGTATACAGAAAGAAATAATTTGGTTTTGGAGAAACCACCTTTTCGAGCATCAAATGATTTTTTACTACTTTAGGTAGCAAGCTTTAGGTGCAATTGTGCTTTTCCTGACCATTCTCTTTTTTTTCCGTGTAACCCTCGAGACACCGAATCGGCGATCTTTCCGAATAATGTCCAAACACGAGTTGGCACCGAAATGGCCAAAATAATGACCTGGGGCAAGAACGAAGTGAAAAGGAAATTCCTGGAGAAATAACAAGTGCCCGGTGGAGGGCCAAAAAGAAGGGGCATTTAAACTCACCACCCACGTCGTAACGGAGGGCCATTTCCGCCACTTCTCCGGGGCGTGACAATCGAGCGGGGTAAAAAAAGGCTCGACATTTCCTTCGCCCGATGTAAATCCGACTCGGTAAAATAAACTGAGGATATTTCTCCTCTGGAAACACATCGGAACGTGCGCACTTATACACTCCGGCCATTAGATAGGAGACTCGATGGCCGCCATTCTCGGTTCTGACAGCGACTTTAGGACGCCGTGAGAAAACCCCGGCTTTCACGAGCTTGACGGACATTACGCAAAATCCCCGATGCGAGAGGAGGCGTTTGATATTGAAATATTTCTATCTCTTTTTCTTTCTCTCCCCCGGGTTGCGGAACCGCAGAGGAACCGCGTAGAACGCCGAGAATCGACGAGAATAGGAGGAGGTATCCTCGGCGGATATAAAATGTCTTAATATTTTTATCCCGAGTATTTTTTACTTTATATTTCACGAGGATATAATTAACGTGAAAACGAGAGAATTTGTTTTCCGCGGATACGAAGCCGAATCGCGAGGCGAGATTGGAATGTAATTGGAAAAGAAAAGGAAGGCGAAGGGAGCGAGAGTACATCCGTCCACGTTTGCCTTGCTTTATCCTTTTTTCCCCTTCCGATATCCCTTCGTACATTTGCATTCTCATTAAACCGAGACGCTTATTCATTCCGGTCGCGAAAGCTCAGGAGCTTGCCAATTTTTCCGCGATTATTCTCGCGTCTTCTCCCTGTCTCCATTAACGTCCTCTTCCTCGGACACAAAGGGAAACTTTGTGCAGTCTCGATTTTCCTCAACTTCTAAAAAGTAGCATTTTCTCCTCCCCTTTCCCATGGCCCTAAAACATGAAAACAAAATCCGCGATGAGAGAAATTTTCGAATTAATTCCTGAAAATGAGTCCCAGTTTGAGGAGAAAGGTAATTGCGGAAATTAGCGAGTGTTCTCATTTTTCTAATTCTTATTTCTACGAGGCTTTTCAATTTTGCGAAGGCATTCCCTGGTAAATCGGGCCAAGTGAACGTATGGCAAATACTCGATAGATATACCGAATCGATATATCGAGCCACGAGAGAGCTATCGGTGCGACTCTACGATTCGCCGATAGATCAAAGTAAAAGCAAAATGTCTGGTCACGCTCTTGCGAAGTAATCGCGCCGTATTACATAACTCGGTATTATTTACCCGGGAATCTATCGGCAATATTTCTGCCGAGCGGTATTATTAAAAAGATACCGACGATAGCGCCGTAATAGCACATCGAGGTTTATTGCGAGGATAAATCGCCGTTTGAGAACTTCAATATGAAACGCGAGGTAACCACTTAAGGAGGCGCATGACGCCAGTGGAAATGTCAAAAGAGTCCAAGCAAACTTTAATCATACCTTAATGTCCTTCCCTGGGCACATAATCGCTCAATAAAAACCCCTTTATATTACCGAATAAAATCCAGGAATTTTGCAAGAGGTCCTTCTTTGAGAAGAAAATATAATTTCCCGCTGATTTCTTCAAGATTGACGAAAATGCCTTAACAAATTTAACCTCGCTGTTTAAATCTGTTATTGAGCTACGCGTTGGAACAATTTGTGGACAGGGGTAATTGTCTCACTAGGGGGAGAAAACGACGTTGAATCGAAATTGCAGGAGTCAACCTCGAGGGGCTCCGCTGGAGTAGGTACCTAGAGTACCTAGAGTACCTAGACCTCTCTGAGGACTTCACAGAGGAATTCCAGTAATTAACTTACGAGTATTGTTAACATAAACTCTCGACTTGTAGGGTCTCTTGTGTATGCCGAACGCACGTCGTGGACTCCTCTCTCTCTCTCTCTGCCTCTCTTTGCGTATTTTGCGAGAGTACACTTTGTACCGTTCTATGTACTTTAATGTACATACCGAAGTGCAAGTGGATATACAGTCGCGGGTTGTTTCTTCCTCCCTCGACTGGCGTTTTCCTAGATTTCTATTTTTATTTCTATTATTAAAAAGAAATATATTTTTATTTCCATTATTAAAAAGAAATATATTTTTCTGGCCCACTGACGAGCGTTCTTCGGGAACTTCATCAGGGTCTCAAGGTGTCCCAAAAGCAAGCGGTAAAACACGCAACTCCGCTAATATTTACCCTTCTGGGAAATGTCACCGTATTGGAGATCCTCGACATTCCGAGCCTTGACACTAATTTCGAATAATTTTCGAATTCAAGTAAGACCTGATAGTACATAGTCGAAGTAGCTCTTTTCATGTTCATATCCTCGTTCTACAGTAATTTAGCCCGATAAAAAAAAATGTTTTATACGAAAAATGATGCCCCTGATTTTTGTGGTCACATGAAATTTTTTCGGCAATTCTTGGATACTTGGTAAACATGAAAACACGAAAATATTGGTATTATCTCTTAAAAAAAATGAACATTTTATATTCATATCCTCATTCTACAGTAATGGAGCCCGACAAAAAAAATGTTTTATACGAAAAATGATGCCCCTGATTTTTGTGGTCACATCGAATTTTTTCGGCAATTCTTGGATACCTGATAAATATGAAAACACGAAAATATTGGTATTATCTCTTAGAAAAAATGACTGTCGACTCCAATATCCGCGTCAACGTTCTCGCTGTTGTGGATAACAATGCCCCCAGAGTTATCACGTTATCACGGCAGCGCAACGATCGAATGCTGGACGGCCTCTGTTAATTTCACACCCCCTGCACCGATAATGCACCCCTTATGCACCCTCCGCCGAATGTACACTCCGTTAATAATTCATCGGGGCAAATAGCATTCTCGGGATAAGGACCGGACCGGAAGTCAAAGCCCATTGACGTCCTGGCAGCCTTGAAGACAATGGACCTCAAGTCCCGTTGTCGTCTGCCCATCCGTGAAGTTTAATGTCCCAGATATCTCTCGACAATGCTCCGACCTTTGATGCAATAAACGGGGATTGACAAATGGGCATGCAATTGTATCGGATGCACTCGAGGTCCGATCCTCCGGGATGCTGCACCCCAGGCATGAATTTCATCTCGCTCGCGTTTCTTCTCTCCCAGAAAATATTCCTCAGGGAGCGGATAGGCGGAAGTGCGACAAAGTTTGCCGACCACCGGGAGGTAATTAATTAAAGAAGTCAAATCGAGAGGACAAAGATGATTTCCATGCAATTGTATCGGATGCACTCGAGGTCCGATCCTTCGGGATGCTGCACCCCAGGCATGAATTTCATCTCGTTTGCGTTTCTTCTCTCCCAGAAAATATTCCTCAGGGAGCGGATAGGTGGAAGTGCAATAAAATTTTCCGACCACCGGGAGGTAATTAATTAAAGAAGTCAAAAATGATTTGCATGCAATTGTATCGGATGCACTCGAGGTCCGATCCTTCGGGATGCTGCACCCCAGGCATGAATTTCATCTCGTTCGCGTTTCTTCTCTCCCAGAAAATATTCCTCAGGGAACCGATAGGCGGAAGTGCGACAAAGTTTGCCGACCACCGGGAGGTAATTAATTAAAGAAGTCAAATCGAGAGGACAAAGACGATTTGCCAATATTGACCGGCGAGAATTCGTCAGCTAGTTACTTTCCGAATTAAGAGGAAGCTCTTCGGGATCCTTGTCTAGGAGAATTCCAGATTGACTTTTAACTTTCTTAATCTGCCGGAATACTCGGTGGGTGGAGGGTTGCGATCGATTCGACGGTTCTTTCCTCGAGATAATTCACGGTGAGGACGCTTCTTCTTTCAGGAACAACGCGAACACGGTGGCGCCCTCGGCGGTGACGATGCAGAAGAAGGAGCCGCACGAGAACATCGCGAGGATCGCGAAGAGATACCTCGATGACAACATGCAGCAGGCCTGGATAAACCCCCGGCTAATTTCAATGGTGAGTCGGCTTCGGTAAAGGAGGGGCCCTCGAAATGCAAAAGTGCAGAAAAGGAAGTCGTGCCGTGGCCCAGATTCGGTCCGCCGGTCTTCGGGTACTCGTCCCATCGCGATTCATCTCCTGGTCCTCGAGGATCCCGAGGGATCCCCGCACCTGACGGCTCTTAATTAACCCTCGAGTGTAGATATTTCTTCCTTTCGGGCCTCGAAAAGCCGCGGATCGGTAACGGGAGCTTAATTAATCCGCTGCTCGTCGCTCGATTTTCGAGTCCTTCCGCGCGACCCTCGAAGGGCTTTTCGGGGCCGGAGGTCCTCTTAATTAACTGCTTCCCAGTTTTTCACGCCTTTCGGGGACCACGTGGAGTGCCATCCCGATCTGGGCCATCTCTCGGTGCTTTTCCCGGCTTTACGACTCGATTGAGGGGCTTTGAAGCGAGCTTTTTCGAGTGGCTTCTTTGCTTCGCGCTGTCTCTTCTAATTTATCGGCTTTTCCGAATTTCCGCAAATTTGTCCAGGGGATTTTAGTGGGAAAGCCAAGACCTTCTGATCTTACAATTAGTTGGAGATCATTTCTCTTCATTTCTCTCGGTACTCGTACTCGGTACGATAGCAACCGCAAAGTGCAGATTTATGAGACGATGATAGGCCAAAATCACTCAATTCTCATTTAAGGGTTAAAGACCCATCTTTTATCAACCGATCAATTAGTCGTACCTAATTATTTCCTCCGTCAGATGAGAATACGTCAAAGTACTAGATTACATACGCAAAGTGCAGATTGATGATACAATGATAGGCTAAAATGCCTCAATTCCCATTTAATGGTTAAAGAGCCATTTTTTGTCAACCGATCAATTAGTCAACATGCGTACCTAATTATTTCCTCCGTCAGATGAGAATACGTCAAAGTACTAGATTACATACGCAAAGTGCAGATTTATGAGACGATGATAGGCCAAAATCACTCAATTCTCATTTAAGGGTTAAAGACCCATCTTTTATCAACCGATCAATTAGTCAACATGCGTACCTAATTATTATCTTCGTCAGATGAGAATACGTCAAAGTACCAGATACTCGGTACTCGTACTCGTACTCGGTTCTCCTTTTCCTTCGGCTGGTCGCTCGTGCCTCTGGTTTTGCAATTTATGTAACAATCGCTGTTCCGTTTTCTGCATCCACTTTACGTCATATGGCAGCGGATACTGTACTCTCCTCGGCGGTATAAGGAAGTATAGCGTCAGCGTGCCTTGCACTTTGACTTGATTTATGAGCACTTCGCATAACCTGCCGTTGGTATTAGCATACAGGTCGCTGCCCATCGAATGGATAACTTGCTAACCAGACGGGACGTGGTGGATCTTCATGGTCTCTGGCTTCGACGTCCACTTCGTCATCCTTTTGTCCGACGCCTGCCCTCCGTTTCCTGTAATATTCCATTTCCGAGATCACTCGGCCTCGAGATCGCGGATCTCGGTGAAAGTCATCGCAATTCGTCTCGTTTTCAGCTTTCTCCTCGTCGGAAATTGTTATTTTTTTTTTTTTCATCCTCGAGCAATTTTTGCGATCGCCTCCGCCGTGCTCCATTTTTTCCCCCCTCGGTTTCCCTTCGATTAATTGGGCCAGATCGTTTTATTTCTTTTTTTTTTCACTTTTTTTCGGGGATCTCTTTTAACGCTCCTTTATTTCTTCTCGGCTCGTTTATTCCTGGGATTTTTCTCAGTGTCTTATGAATTCAAAAGAGTCTTCTTGGATCACGGTATGTTCCCATTCTTCTCGCGTCACGCAATATCGCGTTCGACATATTTCTGCCGTTATCAGGGGAGGCTTAATCCGAGGGTCTTTCGAAACGAGATCATCCTCACTTTTCCGGATTGGTTTTATATCCGAGGGAGTTTCCCCCGACGCGAGGAAAATCTAGACGACCTCGGATTCTCCCCGGAAGGCGTTATATGGGTTTTGGGAATTTCTTAATATTCACGTCGGCGATATAATAATATGATTTATCCGTCATTGCGGTATTAGATGTCTCGTGCAATTTAATTCCATGAAATTCCCGTTAAAGAAGGCGCAATTAATTATTAAAAAATTAATAAACGCCGAAAATCCCCGTCACTTACGTTCACACCGAATTTCGTCCCCGCTTTTACGCGAGGATTTTCTTTTTCTCCTCGGAATATATTTTCCCCTTTTTCCGATGAAGCCTCGGCTTAGCCTTCCTCCGTCTACCTCCAACTCGGTTAAATCCGAAAGTTCTCAATTGAACGGAAAGGACTTGCTTCCATCCGAGTGATGTCGGGCTTATAAAGTCACTCCACGATCCAATACATTACGTAGCATTGCGTCCGCCATTACTGGGCGCATAAATCTCCCTGCAATGTTTTTGCAAGAATACTTTTTGTTAAAAAGTATTTTTGCAAAAAGTTGTCGCAAAGTCGGGGAGAGGAGGGAACGATTTTTATTCACCGAGGACTCTTTTACATCCGGTATACTTTTCCACCTGGGAGTCGGCGCCTTTGAAAGGCCGCCCCCTCCGGGGTATGCCTCGAATATATTTTTCCTATTTTTCAATCGAACTTCGGCTCGACTCGGAGCCTCCATCTTCGACACGGCGACACCTAGAAACGTCCCCGATGGAGCGGAAGTAACTCGGTTTGGTCCGACTCGAAGAAAACTTAAGAAGGCACCGCACGATCCTGGACATTTGTGTACTCTTCGGGGAGCCATTTTTCCCTACGTTATTTATTCCTGTATATGTTTCGTGCCTCACCAATATTTTGCGAAAAAGTATCCTTGAGTATATAATTTTTTCTTCTAGATTTCGTGGTGTAAAAAAATTCCTCACCTAACATTTATATTCCGTGCCTTCAAGGTATCACATTTTCCTACGTTATTTATTCCTGTATATGAACATATAATTTTTTTTCCTAGATTTCGTATTTTATAAAAATTGCTTATTTAACATTTATATTCCGTATCGTCAAGGTGTCGCACTTCCCCACGTCATTTATTCCATATATACGTTTCGTACCTCTCTAATATTTTGCCGAAAAAGTGTCCTTGAATATATAATTTTTTTTTTCTAGATTTCGTATTTCATAAAAATTGCTTACCTAACATTTATATTCCGTACCTTCGAGGTGTCTTATTTTCTCACGTTATTTATTCCATATATGCATTTCGTACCTCTCAAATATTTTGCGAAAAAGTATCCTCGAATATATAATTTTTTTTTTCTAGATTTCGTATTTCATAAAAATTGCTTACCTAATTAAAACTAAAAAAAACATTTATATTCCATATCGTCAAGGTGTTGCATTTTCTCACGGTATTTATTCCCCTATACGTATCGTCGAGTCGAGTCGAAATTCGAGAAGCCTAAACACCCCAGAGGGAATAATTAATTACCGAGTTAGCAACAAATGATTTGCTCGGTTTTGTCCCTCGTTCCGGGACTCGGGGGGTCTTTCGTGGACTTCTTCGAGCCTAATTCCCGAGTTCATTCGAAAGGGGAAGGTGTCTTCCGGGATATCTCGCGGATTCGCCGAGGACCCTGCAGAGGGTCTGCCGCCGACGCGAGGGGTGGATTATAGGAAAGGAAGGGGTTGGAGGCGCGGTTTAATATTCGCCTTTGTTCGCTTCATTAGCGCCGCACAAAAGTGGCTTAAAATAATTGAGTCTACCGCGGATATAATGGCTATTCTGATATTCCATTGTTGCACCCCGCGCGGACTCCTGATTCGCGGCATTATCCCTCGGCTGCTTATTTCTCATTGTGTGCCACCCCCCGTCGCCCACTTTTGTTTTTATTTAATATTTCAACTCCCCTTTACGCCAATATCTGCGTCGCCCCGACGACGACGTCTCCGTGTCTCTTTGCCGGGACTCCAGGGGTTGTCACCCGTTCCCTTATCAGAGATAAAAAAAAAAGTCACCAAAAAGGACGAGGCGCATTTTGCGATTTTTCTAAACAATCCAAAGTGTATGGTAAATTATAACCGACGTTTAATGGTGGTCTCACGCTTTCTTACTTTATGTGGAGCTCTTTCGTTCCGGGGAGCGATTCAATTGAGTTTTTTAATACGCCGCTGAGTGTCTTCCCCGAGCAGAAGGAGGACAAAGGTCCTGCTCCTTTTTTTAATTATTGCGTCTAGCCGGCGACGTGGCGTCCATCCCCGAGGCCGTTTCCTTGCATTCCGATGCACGGGGAATTATAAAAAGGGGGTCATACTTTTCGCGAAAATGATTCCCCCCCTCGGAGGATATTCCCCAGAAAATTATTCGATACTCCACATTTACCCCCCCGACGTTATTTAATTTCGGTAAAGATGGGGAATTGATATCATTTGAATTATAAGATTTGTCGGTGCATCCTGGATGTACTCGAGATGCTCTCCCGAGGGAATGATCGCACCTGGAATATTTTTAGCAATTAATAAGGGGGAGCTCCGTAAGCAATTTCGAAGCTGCTAGGGACTTTTCCCCTCCTGGATGCGATTGAGGGTCGCGGGCGAAACTTTCCCTAGGAGAGAGAGAGAGAGAGAAATGCTGGGGCTTTCATTTGTTCCACTTCGGTTTGACTTGCAGGAGGTACGTCCTCCAGGAGGTCCTTTGAGGTCCTCCCAGTCTCTTGTCCTCGCCCCCTGGGGAAGTTTCGCCTCGCGAGATTTACCGTGGCGCTTAGTTGTATGAAGAAAAAAAATTAAAAGTCCCCAACACCCCCGAAGGGGTGTTTCGCTTCAACATTGCGAAACTTATTAATGCGAGGACCTTAGGTTAAAAGTTCCCTCTGCTCCCCGGCGGGCGTCTGCGACGGAGGATAATATTTGAAAATTCGAAATCTCGGAGAATGTTAAATATCTTCCATTAAAGGGGACTCAGGGAGAAAAAATTAAAAAATTAAAAAATTGAATCAGGGATGATTTGTCAAGTCTTGCGGGGAAGTTCAGGTGGACGACACAGCTCGTGGGGATATTTCCCTAATGAGAATATCCAATCTTGCCAATGGTGCCTCGTCACAAACTCTGGACTATTGGCCAGGGGGTGTAGAATGGAAGAGGAGCGGCAGAGGGGGTGGGATCTATTGAAAATTATTCCTACATCGACGTTATCCGTTAACGGGGTGGTTTCAGCCCTGAGGTCGCCTAGACGAGCCCTGCAGCTCGGTTTGTATTGGAATTAAATATCGGAAATATCGGCAAACCAACCCTGGGAGTGCACCGGATACCCTAAAGGGGATGAAAAAGGACCAGCGGAAGGACGAGCATGCTCGAGACAGGAGGGATGAAAATAGGCGGGGTGGAAATGATTTCCCGCCCAGGGCGCGAAAAAGCCCCGCGATCCCTAGGATTCGGTGGCCGAGGGTTGGAAAAAGTTATTGATAATTTTTTATCACTCCCGGAGAAGCTGGAATATTTCCGAATGCCCGAACGAAGGGAGATAAAAAAAGATCCCTATATACGGGAGCGGAAAATCATCGATATTTCTTCTCCCTCTCCCCTTTTCGGACTTTCTTTCCTTTCCATTTGTTTTTCGGAACTAAGAGGGGAGCGATGGGTTTTTATTTTCTTTTTAGCAACCGGAGGGGTGGCGAGGGTAAATAAAAAAATGCCAAAAGTACCCAGTGCTCGTTAGACTTTGGAAGGGTGGTTCCGCCGAAGTGCTCAATCCCGGTAACTCGGAATTAAGGGGGTAATAATCGGCGCTTCCCCCATTTCCTACCCTTAATTTTCCCTCCTTTGGAGGGGGCGAGGAGGAAGTCGCCGGGGATAATTCAGAGGGCGACGTGGGCCATGGTCAGGAAAAAGTCGATGATTATTTCTGCCCTCTGCAACCCCCTCATCGGGAGTTGTGGCCGGGGGTGGAGGCGGTAAGACGTCGCCGGCAGAGGGGTGGTTTCCAGCGATTATTTCGCTTTCCCGGTAAATGGCACATAAACGTAGCCACGGGGTGGGTTTTGGCCTTCCACCAGGATCCTGGATTAACTAACCGGACGGGAGCATGATTTATAAGAAGGGAACGACGAGGGGTGGTTCTCCTCGGGGGTGGATTTCGATACCTCCGCGTCGTCGCGACCACCCCCCAAAAAGACCCTTCCAGGAAATTCCACATCCCGTAATTATTTTATTACTAATTACCCTTAATTTATTCATCAGACGTTCTCCAGGTTCTCCAGGTTCTCCAGGTTCGCCAAAAATGCTGGGCGAATTTTTCGGCCCGTTCTGGAAATTCTGGAATTCCTGATTTCGGAATTTTCAGAGGTCATGGGGGTTCTCCGGATCCGCAGCATCCCTCCGGAAACGCGGCCCACCACCCTTTTACGAAACAACCCCCGTCGTGAGTCAACCGGAGTTGAGGAATACTTGAGGACTCTGCAGGCGTAGCTTCGGGCCACCCCTCGAGTTCTTCCTTTCGAGCCGTCTGATGAGAAATAAAGTGGCCGTAAATCCACCCCTTCTTGCTCACCACCTTCCAGCCCCGTCGCGCTTCGACTCGTTCCCCGAATTCTCGTAAAGAGAGCCGACGAGTTGGGGGTGGGACATGGCCAGTACCCTCCGAGGGGATGCTCGACCTACCCCCGAGGACCCGGCCTGGAAAAGACGACCTTTCTTCCCCTGGAATTATTGCGATTGGTCCGTGGGACCGAGTGCTCCGAAACTGTCCGAGGCAGCCCAACGATCATCCCTTAACTCCGGAAACAAATCCCCGAAAAAGCCAAATTATACATTTAGAAATTAAGTAATGGTTTTGTCACTCTGCCAAAAAATTGCCAATTTATTTGTCACTCTAGATGGGGTTGAAAAAAATTAAGAAGGAAATAGTACATGAGAAAATTCTCGTTGGAACCTTTTCATCGGTCATCGGTACAATGTGGACGTCCACCCTTTTCAAGAAACACCCCTTTGTCCCGTCTTAGGGCGACGTTAGTAGAGTATGAATTTCTTTGTCAACTGGAGTCGAGAAACATATTCTTTGTATGCAAATGGGTTGTACGCGGGGGTGGGTGGGGGAGACTGCTCGGATTTCCACATTCTTACGCATTTCCCACCCTCGACAAAAGAAAGTGACATCACGGTTATCTCCGTCACCACCCCCGACGATCCATCCACCCCTGCGTGATATTTCTTGCTTACTTCTGGCCACCCTTTTCAGCAACGTGTCTCACTCTTTCTCTCGCTATCTCCCTATCTTTTATTCTCATTCACGGGGTTATCAATTCTAGGATATTCATAATTTTTCCTTGAATTTAACCCACCAAGGAAAACTTTCACCTCAACCTTAAACCGCGGCGTGTAATTAAGGGTAAGATTAATCCCAGCCTCGCGGCCATGAAAAATATGTTCATAAATTAATAATCCGTCTTCTCACGCCCCGTTTTCTCCCTCCTCGCGATGGATGCCCCTGAAAAACACCCTTAAAAATATCCAGGATTAATTAGTTCCTTCAACTGCGGGTATTATTCCAAATTTCTTCAAAATCACCGCCTCCACCCTTTACTCCTCTAGATGGAAAAATATCTTTTTCCCGTCCGCAAAAAGCGTCGGTAGAATTATTTTTTTTTCATCCCCAACTTCGCTCGCAGTTCGATTTCCATGCAATTAAATTCGGCGGGGTGAGGATTCGATCTCTCGCTAAAGGAAATTCATTTATGCCGGAATCTCGGCGATATTCGCGCCCGTTTGCCATTTTGGCAGCGGAGGTCGGGGGTGCGACCGAGTGCCATTTCTCTTGGGGTGGCAAGGCGAAAATCGAAAGCGCTGACTACGAAATAACCGTGAGAGACTCTCCGGCTTTTTTTATCCGACACAAAGTAGCACTTTGCCAAATGACCCGAATCTTTTTAGGGCGCCGTCGCGCCGCCGGTGAAAGAAAGGCGATCGGGATTCGTTCTCAAAAGCGACGCCCTGGAAATCCACCCCCAATTGGGGGTGAAGGGCTGCCACCCCTCAATGGGCGACATTAATTTTACGAGCCGCATTGCCGGTTAGGACCTTCCGACGAGATTGACTAATCGTGAAAGGACCCCATTTTTCGACAGGCCGATTGCTTCGCCCGAGCGATTTGACCGCCATTAGGGGATGCTTTTTTTTTTCTCCTACCACCACAATGTACCTAGGGGTTACATAGGCTCAAATTGATTCTCCTAGTCTCCTGGGTATTCTAACCATTATTTAATTACGATAGGACGAGGCATTTGGCTGGGCCAAAATTTCCAGAAGGCATTATTTTTTCTAAGTGCTCGTAGGGTTGCCGCCACTCGTGCAGTAAGATCGGATATGTGCGGCTAAATCCGATTTATAAATATACCCGGCGATATATATACGGTTTATAAATATTAAACCAAGATCAAGACGGCGAGCGTAACGTTAAGGGCTGAACCGAGCATTGAGGGAGGATCATGGGGGATTTACAGGGGTTGGTAGGCTCCTCGAAATTACCCCTTATACGCACTTATACGCGTCTATTGCTCTCTGTTATTCTCCTATATGTATTAACTACCCAGGTTATGGGACAAGTAAGGATATATGTGCCTCCGTACGTGTCTCTTAAGTCTGGGTGGATAATTAAAATGCCGATGGACTGCGTAAAGTGTCTCCAGTTTATTAAAATCAAAAGGGTGACAGGAGTTCCAAGGATACCAAAATTTAGGGGCGGCTTTTGGCAGCTCTAGGAAGAAATCCAGGCTCGCGGGTGCACCCTCCAAATTCATTGGGGTGGACGAGCATTTGGATTGATTTTAGAGCCGTCAACCCCTGTCGGAAGCGGGGATTGACTTCTGCTTTCAGAATGGTGACGAAAAACTAGACGGAACGTGCGGACACGCATTTCGAAAAGGCCGCGACGGTGCTGATAAATTACTTCGACACCCCTTCGACCCCTTTCAATCATATTTCCTCCGAATTGCGGCATTAATCAAGGGTGTGTCCTCTCTCCAAGTTCACCCCTTACCCCCGGAATCCGGAAGCACTTATTTACAAGCATATATCTCCCCCCAAAACAGAAATACCCTCACCTTCCTTTCGCTCTGAGAAAATCAAGAAATGAATAAATGCCTCGGATAAAATAATCTGGATTAAAAAAAAAAAATACGTGTGATAAATATTGAAATAAAGAACGATAGAATATCAAAGCGGGACATTGTGAAGTTCCTGAATGCGGAATTCATTTTAGGACTTCTGTTGGAATTCTCGTGGTTTTCTGCGATCGAGGGTCGATTTTAATTATTTAAATAATTTAATTAAATAGATTGGTGGGTTTTGGGAGGTTCGGGTTTGGACCTAAGGGAGGAAGATCCCTTATATCGTCTGATTCACGGAAGTAATGTCTATCTTCTGTGGACTATCGGAGCCACACCCCATCGTTGACGTTTTCATCCCCGAGAACGGCTCGGCACTATCCTCCCTCTCTCTATCCGTCCCTCGTGGTTGACGTGATTTAATCCCACAGACCTCATCTTCCCGATTGGGGGATGAACTAACTTTTCAATCAGCCGTCAGTAAGGCGATTCGCAAGGGTGAAAATCCCCGAGAAGTGCAGTCCCATGAAAATGATGCGAAAAATGAATGTTCTTGCACTTTTCCTATCTCCGGCCCAGGGTCCATTTCCCATGTTCCCTTTTCTCGGTGCCTCGTTTTTCCACCCTGTGGGGATTTTTCTCGGCTCCCTTAACGGTGTGTTAACGACGTTTTCACGTGATAACACGCGAGGCAAAAGTGAAAAACGACGGAGCGACCTGGCCGACCTGATTAACCCCGCAATTAGCTCGACTAGATTCGATCCACCGGTCGGTCTCTCCCTCTTTCCCTCTTGTCGGCCTCGCCAAAGCCACCCCCGGAAATGGATTCTAATTTGCGATCATACCACGGGCAATCGTACGCATTAATGAAGCCCAGGTTTTCGAGAGGGCCGATTACGTGTGTTGCCGCTCGCGTGAAAACGAGCGCTTCGTTGCTTCTAATTAACGACGAGACTTTGCCGAAACCTCCCCGAGAACGGCCGGAAGGCACGGATTCTCTCCAGGGTTTGATAAACCCGATAACTCGGCTAAATGACCAAATTCGAGTCGTACGTCGGTCAGGATTTTCGGTGATTACTTCTAATTAATGATTTCCAGGTAAGCCGATTTTATCGAAATTTCGTTTTAAACATGTTTCAAGTATCCTTTACAACTCCCCGAAAATAATAAAAAAATACCCCTTCAGTGGTAAGCCTTTTTGACGTACGGGCGAATTTCATCAGGGCGTACAGGCGATATTCGACCAAACGTCGGACGCACTTATGGGTCCATATCGTCGGTTAGGATTTTCGTTGATTACTTCTAATTAATGATTTCCAGGTAAGCCGATTTTATCGAAATTTCGTTTTAAACATGTTTCAAGTATCCTTTACAACTCCCCGAAAATAATAAAAAAATACCCCTTCAGCGGTAAGTCTTTTTGGCGTAGGGGCGAATTTCATCAGGACGTACAGGCGATATTCGACCAAACGTCGGACGCACTTATGGGTCCATATCGTCGGTTAGGATTTTCGTTGATTACTTCTAATTAATGATTTTCAGTTAAGCCGATTTTATCGAAATTTCGTTTTAAACATGTTTCAAGTATCCTTTACAACTCCCCGAAAATAATAAAAAAATACCCCTTCAGCGGTAAGTCTTTTTGGCGTAGGGGCGAATTTCATCAGGGCGTACAGGCGATATTCGACCAAACGTCGGACGCACTTATGGGTCCATATCCCGGAAAGGAATAACTTGTCGCTTTTAATTCAACCCCTTCCCGTGAGCAATAACCCCTCAAGGATCGGCGTTTACGTCGGCCGAAGAAAGCTCGGAGAAAAAATGGGGAAAAATTGGCAAAAAAAAAAATGGAGGCCTCCTTGCGTCTTATGAATGTGTCTAGTTTTTAAAAGCGCCATCCTAACGGAATTACGAGGGTCTTCGTTATTACGCGAGTCCCGGGGATCCTCCCCGTCGCGACGCCGGCGTCGCCTCGGAGAGGAGCCAGCGGCCATTATGCCGAAGACACGCGTGTTAGGCCAACATAATATCTGCGACCTGAAGCCAGGATGGGTAGGTCGAGCTTTTTTCCGAGCTCGGCGAAGCGTCCTGGGGAAAGCGTCTTCAGGAAATGAAAGGCGTCTCGTGAGCTCCTCGCAGGATCCTCGAGTCCTTTTCTTTCGACACGCGACGTCCCCCAGGAGCAGGAGGGTTAACTCCTCCCCTGGTTGTTAGGTCGCACAAAGGACTGGCAGGTGTCCTTATCCTCCTTGACGGGACGAGGTTACGAGGGGTAAGGACAGGATTTTTATTTCCCAAATTGCCATTATTTTCTATTTTTACGAGGGATCATTTCAGGAATTTTTACAGGATTTCTTAGTCCTGGTTTTCAGGCGGGACGAGGTTGAACGTAAGTAAAGGACCCTAAAGAAGCGGTATTAAATTGAAATTGTAATAAACTTGAGATGCAGAAATTTTTGTAATGGACATTTTTAAATAATACATTTTTACTGGCTTAGTAGCAGTAGCGATAAATTTTATTAATTTCCTCTCCTTGCCATCCCGACCATCCTGGTTCCTCTCGGAGTTTCGGGTCGGTTCCGGATTGTGAGCCGGACGTCACCTCGGGGTAGCTTTATCGGCAACCCCGTCGGGTCGGAAACGCAATTTCCACCCCCGGGCGAGATAGAGGTACGAACTGACCCTCGCAAGTCGGTGCACACCGGGGTGACCGACTCGTTCTTCGCCCTCTGGAATAATAAGCGGATCGTTAGCATTGATTAAACCATGCCGATGGGAAACCACCCCCACCGAAGGTGCGATCCCATCGCCACAACCCTTCCACCCCCTTAACCCCCCCGGGCTGCATTTCTTCGCGCGGCGATAAATAAAATCCACCCCATAATTTATTAACCCCCTTTCTTAGCCAAGAAAATACCCTCAGTCATTATTTCCGAAATTAACCAGCGATAACCTCGAGTCGTTAAGCGGCCTCGCTTTCCTTAGGGGGTGGAAGGCGAAGCCCACTCGTTAAATTTCGATTAAATGTCCCGAGCAGACGACGATCCATGGGATTTATGTCGGCGAGACTCGACGTACTCGTAAGGCGATTAATAATATTTTTACCCCTTCTTTCTGTTTTTTTCGGAAAACCACCCCTTGGAGGAGTGCAGCCCTCTCGGGCCGGGATTATGCACCGCCCTCCTTAATTCCTCCAGGCCACCCTTAACGACAACGTCGGGCTTCGTTTTTCGTTTCGTTTCCCCCGTTTCCGCGTTTTTACCCCCGCGACCCCCAACCCCTAGGGATCGTTAGGGCGTCCTTTGGATGAATATTGTAACTACCGTCGATGAGCCGCGGATCGCCGATAAGGCGACCAGCCAGGCCTTGATAAAATGTCCTTAACGAGAGGTCCCTCCAGGAAGATACTGAATACACCTCGGGAGCCGTTAATGGGCTTTGTTAATTTCCCCCCTCCCCCCGACATCTCCTCTTTTTCTTCATTTTAAATTAATTATACTTGCCGGACGCGGAGGTTTGCTTCGCGATCGAGATATTTCGAGGGTGGTTTAAGCCTCCCGCCTTCTACATTTAGATTCGAACTGATTTTTTGTTACTTTTTTTCTCTCTTTCCTTCCCTCCAGACGGGACAATTCCGGGGACAAAGCTCGGGCGATAAAGCTTTGGTCACGCAGGCCCTTCAATTTGCAAAGGGCCGGAGAAAGGAGCGGTTGAAGTAAGGAGACGAGGGAGGCGCGAAACGTCGTGGCCGCACAATCGGCGGCGATGCACTCGGCGGTGCATCTGGCGATGCACGGAACGGTCGGGGGTTTTAATTACAATGCAATTTTTTTCTCCCGGTGGCGGCACCCTCCCTTTGAAATGCTGTTAGGGCTTGCACTCGAATACACGAAGCAATCTGGTCCTCGAGGCGGCGTTTTGATCCGCGAAGATTAAAGGGAGGACGGGGAGGGTGTCCTTTCTTTCCTCCACGACGACCCCCCGCGAAGCTCACCCCCGACGGCCTTCTGTGAGCTGCGACTCTTAACACTCCTCGGTACGTAAATATCTCGAGGAACCGGGCTCCTTGAAGGGTGCAGGACTCGATCGGTCCACGTGGGGTGCATCGGGATGCCCCAGGATGCATCTGGATGCACCCTGCGCCAAAGGGTGCTTACCTCGTGGCGACGAGACTCCCTTGGAATTATTCCAACCCCTTCAACGGTGTAATCGATACTTCCGATCGAATAATAAGCGAAGCTTTGCGCCCTGTAGAATTTTTTTATGCATTAATATTCCCACTTGGGAATTTCTCTCATTCACGTTTTCAGCTTCGGGACGTGGTACGAGGGGGGTTTGTCATCCCTTGAATTATTCCGCGGTTTGTTGTGTCTAGTGCGGAGGTTTTCATTTCTCATTTCGTAATTGGATCCCGATTATAAATTTATCGCCGCGCGGGGGGAAGGAGTTTATATTTTTATGGGGTTAATTTTTATCCCGGTTTCCGGGATACTCTTCTGAGATTTGCCATTTTATACGGTGGATTCTTGTCGCGTTCACGGAGGCCGGATTTCATTTTCCGGGGCAGGAAATAATTGCGGTGTCTCGTAAACGCGCCGGAAGCTCGCAGTTCTTCCCCCGGGGAAACATCCCCTTTTATTCGGGGGCGACTTCCGTCGGAATTCCTTCGAACCCATTTGCGATCCAATCCGGGTCTGATAAATTCCTGAAAACGGACGACTCACGACGGGGATGGCCCTCGTCGATATAAGGGTGCAACCATGGCAAGAACTATAATAGACTATCGAAGTGGAGTAGGGGTTGGTAATCGAATGCCGGTTAGGGTTAAAATCCCTCGATTTTCTTCCACCCCGAGCGCCATCCTTCCCCTTTCAATTTCAAAACCGAACCATTTCCAGTCATCCCCAATTATTTCCAATTATTTCCCATCGCAATTTTTCTCCATACAAGGGAACCTACCCCTTGAAAATCGGAACTTCTCCGCAGCCCAACGAGTCAAATTTGATGAAATTCCCTTTCCAAGGGTATTTTTTCTTTTTTTTTTTTTTCTGTTGAATGAGAATTTCTTTGAAAGTGCAAATATGGAATTCGAGGGCAGCCGCCCCGGGGATAAATAAAACCGACAGCTCGCCCCGGTTCCCTCTGTATTTGCAAATTCGCTCCCTGACATTTCCATCTGTCATGGCCTTACGTCTCATCCCCGTTTCCACCCCCTTCTCGTACTCTTCCACCCGGAAAAGACGAAGATGGGATGCAGCCCCGTGTGTAGGGGTGCGAAAACGTAATCGGAGCATCAGGTGTCTCGGTGACACCCCTTAACGAAGGACGCGACATCCTCGTCCCTCTTCGCGAAAGGTCCTCGTTACGAGAACCATGTAAGCGTCAGGACGGTTCGGGATTTTTCTTCCTTGGAGATCTTGCTCGCGCGAGGCGTTTTTTTTTTATACCTTTTGAAAAGCCCGCTCTCCGCTGCCAGGACTCATTTTTCAGTCAGGAAATCGCAGAAGCCCCCGCGGATATGGACACGACATTTCACCTCGTCTACGAGGTCCTGTGAGGTTACCAAGGATCTCAATATTTAAAACCTCACAATGACATAATTGATATTACACAATGGTCTCGTTTTTATTTATTACTATTTATTTTTTATTTTTTTTTTTAAGAAGTGCTACCACTAAGCTTTCGCTCTAAGGACGACGACCATATCCTGCCAGTTACAGAGCTTTCCATTCCGCCTCTCGCTCCTTTATTTCCCGTCCACTCGCAGGACCTTCCCCGAGGGAACATCCTGCGATTACTTTGCACCACGTGGAATTATCCTGGACAGTCCTGAGAACCCCCGGGAGAGCTGGTGAGGCCTGTAAAGTAAATACGAGAGAAGCAAGAGAGTCTGAGGTGGAGTGTGACGTCTTTCGGAAATCCACCAAGGATAACAGAGGGCTTTAAAAGCTTCCCGAGGAGCGACACATGCTTTTCGACGTTTTCCCCTTTCCCGGTCCTCGATTTTCTCCCAACTCCCCAGGATATTCGGGATCGATGCACTCCTGGCTGCGAAAAAGGACGAGAATTCTTCTCTTAAATGGAGCTTCCAGGATCACCCTATTTTTTTTCTCCCCGTTATCCTTATTTTTAATCCAGAACGTTTGCATGGAAAGGGAGTTTAGGATTGCCTTATTGGATGAAAATATCGAAGACAGTGGTATTTCGATATATAATTGAAATAATAAATAATGGCAAGGTAATGCAAGAGCTTGGTCGGAGATGTCGAGGAGGAGCTCGAAGAGGGAGAGACAAGTTCTTTATGTGGGCCCCGAAGAGGAGCAGATGTCTCGCTTCCCGAAACGATGTTTGCTCGGAAACGAAGTTGCGTAATGCGTGCAAACAACGTCAACGAGTGCGAAGTTGGGAAAACGAGGAGAACTCGCCGGTCAGGAGGAGAATAAAGAATTTAAATAAACCGCCGTCGCCCTTCCCCGTTAAGAATAAAATCTTCCTCCCGAAATTCTACACCCCCATCCGATAGATTAAATGTGAGATTAACCCTTTAGGAAATGAGTGCTAAGAGAAGCTCTTTGAAAATGATAAAAAGAAAAAAAGAAGCAATCCACGCACGTCCCAGAATTAAATCTCAAGATTTAATCGATTCTTCTCGAAATTAAGTGGACCCGTTCCTCTGTCAATTGGGAATTATTTTATCGTTCCTGGATATTCGATTAGGATTCCCGAGGGTGGAGATACCTCGCAGGGGAATTTCGGAGCAGTCCTGAGAACGCGCTTAATGAAAGAAAAATAGTCACCCCTCGACAAGGGCGGCTGCGCTTTCGTCCGGAGCCGCAGGGGGTGCGATGCAGGAGTTTATGCCCACGTCGAGTCATCCCCTAATCCGCTAATTGCGTGATTTTCCACCGGTGGAAAAACAAGATTAGATACCCTCCACCCGCAAGGGGTGAGTCCTTTCTACCCGGGGGTGAATTCATCCTTGGCCGATAAAGTCCTCCACGGGGAGGGCTGAATTCTGGGAGCACTTGGTCGATGGAAAGCAGAAATTCCGAACCAATCGACCTCTCTCAATTTTCCCTAAAAGCCTCAATTCTGCCACCCCTTAATCGGGATAATTTAAATTAAAATAACTAACCTAACCTAACCTAACCTAACCGAACCTAACCTAACCTAACATTTTTTGTTAGTTTTCGCTCATTTTTCGGTCTCTAGAGGATCCGCCATATTTTTTTTTCCTTTTTTCTCCAAATTCTTAGGGGAGTCGCGACGCTTTGAGCCGTCCCAGGGGAAATGGTTTCGGCGAGTCCCATCGCAAAGTGCACCCACTTTAGAGGAGTTTGACGATGCAGTTGCATTAATGCGATTCCGAAACTGCACCGCCACCCCTCGCGGATCCTCGTGTGACATCGGGAGATCCTTTGCTCGTCGTTTTTATTATGCGCCCCCTTTGTATCGGCGCCGCGGCGTCCTTCATCCCCCGAACCACCCCGAATGACGTTTTCCCGGGGAGGCGATGACGCGAGGAGCCGCTGCGATGATTATTCAGAGTAATCGAGGGTGGTTCCCGAGTGGTAGAAACTCAACCGTAAGAGATTGCTCGCTCCCTGTCCTCGGTTTTCCGACTTCCCTCTTCTGCCCGATGTGCCTCTCTCCGATATCCCTCTGATCTTCCTCCGCCGTCTCTTTCCTCCCTTTCGCGTGTCTCCAGGAATTCCTCCGGTCCTCCCCCGCTTCCTTGAACGTTGTGCCCTCCATCTTGACCTACCTTTGCGCATCCTTGCACTGCTTGCCATTTTTTTCTCACAGACATCGAGGGGGAAATTGCAGAAATTAAATGCTCGGTGCGTTTTGGGGTTAGATGCAGAAGCTAACAATTTGAAGATTCGATGCTCATCGAGAAGTCCTTATATTCGCCGGGAAATCCGAAGCCCCTTGGAAGGAGTCATCTGCATCTTCCCCTTGGCACCGCTCCCGAGATGACCCACCCTTTTTCATCCCCTTCTTCAGGGACTCCCCTAGACCGAGATTGTTATTTTCTGAGACGTTGCGCCCGCGAGAGAAATTTATCGACGCATTTCCCGAGGATATCCTGGAGACTGGGGTCTTCCTGGAAATTGCCAGGGACCCCTGGTCCACTTCCTGCAACTTCGGGAATATATCTGCCGGCACTTCGGGGACACTCTGTACACCCTGGCGACCCTTGCAGCGGCGCTTTTTAAACTCCCAAGTAATTATACCCGGTCTGCACCTTGCTTACTGCGATTTTAGGGCCCAAAGAGCCCTTCTGGTAACCCCGATTTATGACTGGAATTTTCTCGAAACCTTTTTGCCCTTCCTTTTCCCCTAGAGCCCTCGAAAATACCCCCTCTTTGCCCCCCCGACCAACCAGCAATTTTTTTGATCCGAGTAAAACTTTTCCCAATTCCATATTTACATTATTTCCCGCAATTTCTCATATCTCGCAAACTACCCTCGTGTGCGCTCATAAAATCGGAAAATAATTACTTTAATTAAACTCCATCAACAAATATGCATCACCTCGATATTACCAATTGTTTATCAGGCACTCAAAATATCCCCCGTCTCCATAAAATATTTATTCCCATTTAACGCATATTAACGTCGTAATTAATTTCGGCGTTGCATTCGCCGTTAACGAAAGTATCTCTCGTAACGACGTCTTCTTTTAAGTGGCGTCGGCTTCTCTTTTTGGGACACCCTGTATCCTTCGGTCCCTGAATTTTAGTGGCTGGAGTAATTATGGGGGGCAAGGGGCCTCTCCTGAGGATTTCGGGCCTTTGTCGATGGTAAGCTGTACCTCGTTATTGCTAACGTAAACAACGTCATTATCCGTGCACCGACCAACCGTGGCCAACTTTCGAAAACTATTAATATTTCGATTTTAAACCGGCCGTGTGGGGAGAAAGTCTCATTGAGCCCCTCCAGGGGAAACGAGGTGTTACGATTACGCGAAGTCTGATTACATGCCTGACCTTTCGCTTAATTATCCCGCGTATTACATTTTATGCCTGACGGGAATTTCGTGTTTGCTGGGCATTTTTTTTTTTGCCTTTTTTCTTTATAATTTGAATATATACATGTTCATTAGCGAACGAAATTTGTGCAAAAATGAGGAATTTCAAGATTAGAAGTCTGCTCTTTAAGGGAAAGTGTCATCTGAAAAGTCATGAAGTTCATGAAGCTTTTTTCCTAACTGGGTGTGCTGAACCGTTTCAAACTTTACAACTTGAAGGTGGAGGCTATAAGGAAAGTCCTGCCGTTCATAAAATTTTATTTTTCATAAGAAATTTAAAAAATGGCTATGATGAAATTAAAAAAAAATGGAAATTTCATGAGTTTCATGACCTTCCTTATACCCTCCACATTTATATTGCAAAGTTTGAATCGATTCGGTACACCCGGTTTGGAGAAAAGTTTCATAAACGAGACCTCTTTGGTGTCACTTTCACATCACCTTAAGGTGGGAGGAGAGTGGCCTTTCGGGAATCGATTTTTCATGACACTTTCCTCCGATTTGGGTGAACTGAATTTTTTTAAATTTTCCCACGCGATTATGGAGGCCCTAAGGAAATTCTCGAGACTCGTAGAATTCGACTCATATATTTTTCAAAAAGTATTTGTAAGCAAATTAAAAAAATGAAGATTGGTTTCTTCAAATCCGGAGGGAATCCTTCGCATTATTTCGTAGGTCAGTGACTGAAGTTTCGATGGGATGTGAAAATGGAGGGCGAGAACACATCTCGAATGGAAAGACGTGCCCTCGAGTTTCCCGCGTAGGACTCTTCCGGGGGATTTTCCATTCACCTGGGAGGAAATCCAAGAAGTCTCGCAACTGGGTTAAGAGCCGGTAAGGAAGTCAGCCGCCATAACGAGTCTCGGGATTTTCGCTTTTTCTTTCGCACTTCCCAGGGGTACCTGGAAGGAGGGAAAAGCGCTATCCATCCCGAAGAAAGCACCGAGGAACCGGGACCAGGTCGAGAAGTGGCGCCGTTCGCCCTTCCTCGTCCTTTTCACCGTGTTAATTGTATATTTCAGCCGAGGTGACAAACCCGACTCGGTCTGCCCTCGTTACCAAGCTGGTCCACATTATGCCCCGCGGTTTTCATACGAGCGCCAACTGATCGTCCAATTTTTTCTTGCTCTCTTTTCCCCAAAAACGAGAGCTAGCTTAGCGGCGAAAATGGAGAAACGCTCCTTAAAAAATTGCCCCTCACTTCCCCGCGAGAATTAGACCATCGAGAGAGCCTTGTCAAATAGTTTGACGTTCTAGATGTCTATTAAAAAAATACGGGGGATTTTTTAGCAATTTTTAAGATTTGGTCCCCGTAGTACCACCTCATCGTCCCGAGTGAAAAATTAATTAATTCCAGCGTCATCAAATCTTAGGTTATGTAGGGAATTTAATTTTCTTTTGAAATCATTATGTTGTATTCCGCGGAAATAATTTTCCAAGTCGGAAACTTCCTAGAGGAAGTTAACGCGTCGAGTGTCCTCTTCCGGCGTCGGGTTAGGGCTCTTCGACGTCGGGGATCTCCCCGAGAGGGAATTCTGCCTCGAAATGAAAACCTGTCGGAAATTTCAACACCCGGTCGGAATTAGTGCTCCTGACAGTCGCGTTTACGCAAGTGAGAAGAGTCACCCCGAGGCTAGAGAGCGAGAGAGCGCGAAGGGTGAAGTTTCCGGAAGTTACGAGCCGCCATCCATCTCCCTCCGTCTCTCTTCGTCTTTTTGCAGCCTCGTTGGCTCTTCCTCTCTCCTGGCACCCGGGATCATTCGACGCTTTAAACGTTCCCAATTTTCGACGATGTCAACCGAATTTCCCGATCGAACCCTGGACGGGAATTCCATCCCCTTTCGCAAAACGAATTTCCTGGACTCGGTTAGGAAGTCCCTTAATTCCCTAAATCCTCCCCCTACCCTGATGTAAACCACGGAATTTTTCCGATAATTTTCCGACCTCGGTTAAGAATTTTTCGGGAGTCGGGAACAATTCGGGATAATTTTCCGGAATGTCTTCCGTGGGATTTTAATATCGATGGCGATGAGCATCGGCAGAAAAATGAAATTAAAGCCGGATCTAAGGAATTTTCCGACCTCACTTCAGCATTTTCCGAGAGTCGGGAAAAATTCGGGATAATTTTCCGGAATGTCTTGGGATTTTAATATCGATGGCGATGAGCATCGGCAGAAAAATGAAATTAAAGCCGGATCTAAGGAATTTTCCGACCTCAGTTCAGAATTTTCCGGAATGTCTTCCGTGGGATTTTAATATCGATGGCGATGGGCATCGGCAGAAAAATGAAATTAAAGCCGGATCTAAGGAATTTTCGAACCTCAGTTCAGCATTTTCCGGGAGTCAGGAACAATTCGGGATAATTTTCCGGAATGTCTTGGGATTTTAATATCGATGGCGATGAGCATCGGCAGAAAAATGAAATTGAAGCCGGATCTAAGGAAACGAGCTTCCTGGTGATTATTAGGCATTCTCGGATCTAAACGAGGTACTTTCATTACGTAAACGTTAATTCAAGAAAAGGGAACCTCCCAGGCGAGAAAACCCGGCCATCGAGCGTACCTTATTACCGCGGGCACTTTATTATACGGAAAAATAAAATTAAGTGGAAATAATGGTTATTAAGCGCGAGGCATTTAGATTGGAGCGCGATACCTTTTTATATAAAATACCGTGTCGAGGGAAAAAAAAAGGAGAAGGCAACAGGGGGGAGAAAATGTCCGCCGAGAGGTGCCGGGTGAAGATATCGTAAATCAGTTGGTTAAATGGGCCGGGGTTCGATAAATCGATCTTTCCGACACGGCGAGGCGCGTAAACGCGCCCAATCGCCTTCGTTATATCTTTCTCCTGGAACCGGGGCTCCTCCAATCGGCACTCAGGATCTTCCGTTCGCCCGGTGGCTCGAAAAAGCTACCGGCAAATCGCGAGAGAATTCTAAAATGCACCGAGAAAGCTGCTGCCAGAGATATCGATTCGCCTGGAGGCGTTTTGCGTACACTGTTAAAAAAATTCATGAAACTGGTGCACTTTGAGTACGTAAGGTTGCCGTGAAATTATAAATTTCACGTCTTAATGGTGAATTAATATACATTTGTTATTAAATTTCACGTACATTTATAATTTCATAACGTCGCATTATAATTTAAAAAAAAATATTTAAAAAATTCATGAAACTGGTACACTTTGAGTACATAAGGTTGCAGTGAAATTATAAATTTCACGTCTTAATAGTGAATTAATATACATTTGTTATTAAATTCCACGTAAATTTACAATTTCATGACGTCGTGTTATAATTTCCCGAAATTTCGGAGAAAAATTATAAATTTGACAGGTCGAAAATTTTTTGTAAGGTAAAATCGTTCTCGAACATATGTCAATTTAGTTTGCCGAAAAATCGTTTAACGTCAAGTCCTGACCAATACAAACTTATAACATACATTATAAATTTATTACACATATGTACTAAATTAATATGTGTCATACATTTTATTTGAAAATATGTTATAAAGTTTCTATAACACGTGCGAATAAATCCCCCAACAAGAATGTCACGGAAAATCTCGAGGGGAAAAATCGGCAGGAATTTACCTGAATTTTTTTCCTTCTTGTCGTATCTCCGAAAATCATATTAGATATATACTTGAAATATTTTCTATGCATTTCGTGAGGAAATTCGATCGGGAACCTCTTCGAGGTTTAGCGTCTCCTCTTCGGCTCTCCCACCGAGAACTCTCCACGAGGAAGTCTTAAGGCGATACTTTATCCTGGAAGGGAGAGCCGACACGCCTCCTCGGAGTCTGATTTTATTTATCGCACCGACGCTTTTTGTTTCCCGCTAAATACTCCGGCGTTTAAGAATAAGATGTTCCCCGATTTATGGACCGGGTCTTCCTCGGGTTCGAGCTCGTCTCGCCCCTCCGAGAGTCTCCCTCTTCGGGCGAAAAGCTGGAGCGTCGATATATCTCCTCGAGGGAATTTTCCGAACTTCCCCGCCTTATGTCCCTCCCGGTCGCGATATTTTCCTCCCCGAACTCTAAACTTCTATTTTACTTGCGGACAAACACGAGGAGCCATCTCGCCGAATACGAGCCAGACTCGCTTAATTTATTATTTAACTACTCGAAACTTCCGGACCGAAGTGTCCGAGGAGCATCCACGATTTCCTTCTTTTCCCTCCATTTCCTCGGGTCCATCATTCCGAATTTCCGCCATTTTTGGGAACCGAAATCCCGAGTCTAGACCGACATTTATTGATATTTTATTATTTATTAGATATTTTTGTGTTATTATAGAAATTTTTGTGGTTTGAATATGGTCATTCCATATATCAAAACGTCAAAATACCTCTACAAATTTTCACTTGAAAGGTTATCACGTGATTGTGGGGGCCCTAAGTAAGAACGCGATGTTGGTGAAATGTAATTTAAAAAAAAAACATGTTTTTTTTTTATCTAGCCTAGATTGGAACTTCTTCCCTAGGGTCCCCATAATCACGATTTAGAGTTTAAAATTATTCGGTGCACCCAGTTTGGAGCAAAAGTTTTTTTTTTAATATTTATACGATTTATACATATAGAATGACGGTTTAATATAAGTGCCCCATTTTTGATTCTGTACTTTTTCCCCCCGGATTTTGGAATGGTACCACCTCATCGTCCCGAGTGAAAAATTAATTAATTCCCGCGTCATCAAATCTTAGGTTATGTAGGGAATTTAATTTTCTTTTGAAATCATTATGTTGTATTCCGCGGAAATAATTTTCCAAGTCGGAAACTTCCTNTTTTTTTTTAATATTTATACGATTTATACATATAGAATGACGGTTTAATATAAGTGCCCCATTTTTGATTCTGTACTTTTTCCCCCCGGATTTTGGAATCGGTTCCTTCAGGATATCATTTTCGGTTTCAGATAAACATGGAAGCCGTGACGTCGACGGACTACGACTCTAACCTGAGTCGGAACTTCAACCAGGTGGGCTTCAACACGTACAATTACTCGCACTTCGAGGAGAAGTACAAGCCAAAGCAGTCCTTCAAGTACAGCGACGAGTACGGGGACTACGGTCGTTACTCGACAAGGTTCGTCCAGAACGTTAGGGCACCCTTGAGGCACTCCCAGGAGGGAACGTTAAGGTTCGACCAGCGTTTCTCGAGGAGTCACTCCCAGCCCGAGCGGCAGCACCACGTCCAGCACGAGACGAGGTCCAGGTCTCAGGACCCGGGAGAGCAGTTGACAATCTACCAGATAGACCCTCCGCTAGGTCTGGACAGCCAGCACCCGAAGTCGCACCGCCCCCCCATCGACAAGCAGTCCGGGAAGAAGGAGTTGACCTTCTACGAGATCGAGGGTCCCCAGCTGCAGGAGAAGGCGAAGGAGGTGAGATTCGGCCAGTCGGAAAAGGTGGAAAAATTAGAAAAGCTGGAAAAGTCCGAGAAGAGGGAGAAGCTCGGTGCGGTCCCCCCTAAGTGCAACGGGTACAACAAGGAGAAGTCCGGGAGCGTCCAGGATCCACGTCAGACAGGACCCCCCAGCTACCAGCTGAACCGGTCGCAGTCGGACCTGACGGAGTCCCAGCTGCCGACCTACCCCGGCGTCCACCGGCACCAGGACAACCCGTACATCGACCCGCCGAAGTACCGGCAGTTCGACCGGCCGCCGAAGTACCAGGAGACGCCCCCCAGGTCGGACGCTCCCCCGAAGTACTCCGAGGTGATCAGAAGGCAGGAGGACCTGAAACGCGCGCAGGTGAGTGAGGCTCTGGACCCTGGGGAAGAGGAAAGATTTCCCACGATCCATCGTAACCCTTTCCTCGTGGTCGGCCCCCGAAAAGATCCTCGGAGGCGGATTCCCGATGCGCTTCGCGGCACCCTCCCCGATAAAAAGTCGCCTCCGAGTCCCCCAACCGGATGCCCCCCCTTCCCCTTCGGGATCCGCGCTTGTCGGGACCCACGAAACGAAAGTGAGAAACGCTGTAGGCTGGTATGGCGGGCCGTGGGTCCCGGTGAAACGTGGAATTTCCCGGCGTCCTTCCTTCCCCCAGGAGTCCAGGAGGACTCTGGACGAAAGCGACTCCCGTCGGTGACTGTTGCAGGAGGAGAGGGGTCGCCGTCAGTCATCGGGCTTGCGCTCGGGCGGCGGCGGGGCGGGGGGCGCGGGGCCCTCGTCGGGGGAGCCGGCGGGCAGCGGCGTCAGTGTCCCGGCGGTCGCGCGCGAGGCAGGACCGAGGGCGAGCGCGGCGCGGGTGCAGCGGTCCGCGGGTCACGCGAGCAGCAGCCACGCGGGTCAGAGGCCGTCCCCGGAGGAGGCGCCCGAAGCGGAGGATGCCGAGCCGCCCCAGGTGAGATCCGACACCCCCAGGGGGACGCCGCGCGGCGAGGACAGGTTCAAGGGCACCGTAGACTCCCTCCTCAAGGCCAGCGAGGCCGTCCAAGGTCGCCTCTCCGAGAAGTCCATGCTGAAGCTCGAGAAGCCCAAGGCTCCCCACGAGGGCGCCAAGGTCCCCGAGAAGATGAAGCCCGGCCAGGAGTTCAAGGTCGAGCTCGCCAAGGCCAAGGAGGCTCTCGGGTTCAAGGTCGAGAACGTCACCTACTACGGGGAGCTCAAGGGGTACGACTACAAGTCCTACGGGAACATCGACGAGCCCCTGGCAGGCTTGGACAAGACATACGACAAGGCCCACGACAAGGCGGCCGCCCTTATCAATGCCCATCTCGGACACCCTGATAAGACCCAGCATCAGGCCCACGATAAGGGCCACCTCAAGGTCCCCCAGGGATACGGACCCGCCAAGATGCCGGACAATCCGGGCCAGAAGGCCCTCTACGGCGAGAAGTACTCCGATCATTACTATCACAGGACCTCTCACGCTAAGCCCAGTCCTTATCACCAGGTGTACCAGGAGACCAAGTACTCCTACAGCGTCAGCGGGGTGCCCGGGACTCCTGCCCAGGCCAGCGCCGCGGCGGCTTTCTTCGCGAGGTAAGTCTCGACCTCCTCGATTTACACATATTTTCATAAATTCTATAAACAAAATCCATAACATCGGAACATTAATTTCCGCCCATCCCTATATCAACATCAATGTAGATTTATTTCCAGGTCTGCAATGAATCTATCCCAGTTCGATGTAGGACCCGAAATTCATAGTTTAACGACAACCTCGGGGGGAATGAATCTGCCGAATGTTAATTTTAATAATTTTATTAGTCTTATTAATTATACGTATCTTGTATTATCTTCATTGTGAATCCTTGGACGATCGCAAGGAGACCGATGCATATGTCGTTTAATATCTTTAACGAGTTATCCCACTTTACTGGGATTGAAATCGAAAGGCTCGAGGTCGAGGAATAAATGTTGATAAAAATGGAAAAACAATGACTAGTGTCAAGGATCATCTGCGTCATCTGGAATCCCGTGAACGGCGTTGCGCTCTCCCGCAGTCTAATTTTCCCAAATGGACCCAGGATGCCGGTTTCATGGCCCTCCCTTGTGGACCGCGAGACAGAGATAGAGGGCGGAAAAGGGGTGGAAAGTCAAAGCATCTCCCGAGATTCGTAGTTGCCCCCAGCTATGGCGGAATACTCATAATCCGGGCTTTGATGCGGTTCCGCACCTCCTTGCCCGAAGTCCTTCCGCCCTTTTCGATTCGCTCTTTGTCCTTTGGACGGCGCGGGACGTCCCTTTCTTCCTCGGGGAAGTCGGCGAGTTCTTATCAAGGACCGCAATCGGATTTCCGGGTCGCGTCCCGCGTACTTCGGTCGGTTCTCCATGTTCTCCATGTTCGCCATGCTCTTCGCAGGACTCTTTGACTCCGTATAAAATCCCTAAACCCTCAAGGACTCCAGGAACGAGTCCTTTGATAAGCCACGTTATCCCACCCAATGTCCTCGGAAACGTTATTCTCCGCGTTTTGCGGTATGTTTCTTATGGCGTTGATAAATAAATAAAAATAAATCCCATGGACAACGCGGAGGTCTTATGGGGAATTCGAGGGCGCTCGGAACTCGCGAAAGTGTAGGTAAGGATAATTAGCACCTTACCCGATGGGAAATCACGGATCACGGGATGGGGCAAGGGGCTTAATCGGAGCCGGATCGGTCGATCGCGGTCGAGGAGATCGATCCCCTCGATCGGCGGAGGATCCGTCTTCTCCGATATATCGGTGCCGCACGATCGACCCGTCGATCCACGATCGATCGTGACGGGAATCCGAACGACCCGACACCTGCTTAGCGATCGCGTCCCCGGTAAGGTGAAGCGTCACGTGGGTCCCTCTTCTTTCGGCTCGGCCCTTTCGGTATACCTCTGTCCCTCTCTTTCCTATCGATTTCGCGTCTCGCCCTCTCTTTCTCTCCGACACTTTCGGAGATCCGTATCTTAGGATGGGCGCGCCGCTCGACGCGCTCGGAATCCCCAATTTCTCCTCGGGAGTCGCTCCCGATGTCAAGTACCGAAATTGCTGCTACTCGAAATTCACCTGCAAACGCGGTAACCATTTCTGGGTGGATTTTTCTTTAGTATCCGCCATTAGCCTAAGAGGTCCTTTTCGAGATTCCCTCTTTCTTTCTTTTCAAATTTAAGAATAAAGATGGCTTAAAAAATTGTGAAAAAAATTTGAAAAATTACGGAAATGTTTAGGGATAAAGAGGGGGCATTAAAGGTTAAGGCGATGTGAAAGTGGCGTCGTAGAGGCTTTGTTTATACAACTTTTCTCCCAACTCGGTTTACCGAATAGGGTGAAACCTTACTACGTTAATGGGGTGACTATAAGGAAGGTCCTGGAACTCATGAAATTTCAATTCTTTTCAAATTTCTTTATAGATATTATTAAAATAGTTTACAAAAAATGAAATTTTCCGAGTTTCAGGACCTACCTTAGGGTCTCCATATTCAGGTGTTAAAGCATGGAACGATTTCAGACACCCAGTTCGTTGAACAGTTTTATGAACGATTGAGCTTTCGGATGGCACTTTCCCATCCCCTTAAGGGGAAGGTGTATCGAGTTCCTCGACCCCGGTGCAGCGTGGTGTCCGCTGGGGATCCTCGGGTCCTCCTTCGGTCATCCGGTCCCTCTCTCGCGATGAAGAGAGACGGGGCGAGAAACACATCTCCGTTTCCGGTTTCTCTCGTTTCGGCCTCGTCTCGTTCCGCGAGATTTCCCAGAGTGGCAGCAATTTGAGCTTTGACAGGCCGGCCCTTCCTCGGCGTCTCGTCCTTTTCCATTTTTCCTTTCGCCTTGGCTCGTTTCATCCGCCCCGTATTTCCCGGGGCCCCTTTATTTCCTCCCTTTTTCTCGCTTTCCTCCCCCGTCTATCCGGCCTCGTGCGGATTTTATTTCGTTGAAACGCTCCGCCAAGGATGATGGATTCCGGAAACGAAGGCAAAGTGCCCCCTCCTCCTTCCCCCTCCTTTGTCTCGGGATGAGAATCTTTATCCCCCTCCCCCGAGGACTCGAAAAACCGAAAAGGGGGAGGAAAATTGAAGTTAGCGTCCTGATGATCCTTCCTCGACCTTCTCTAGCGGAATTGAGTTTCTTCCGAAGGAGACTCGTTTCTTCTCTTTATCGGGGAGGGACCTTTTGACGGGGTCGATGGGAAATTGAAATTTCCCTCTTTCTTTTCTTTTTTTTCTTTTTCCCTGCGAATCTCTTCGCATGCAACGAGCGGAGGACGTCGAACGCGGGGGGATCCAGTTTCGTCCTCGAATGTCCTGGGGTATTTTTTTTCGTTTTTCTTATCAAACCTTATCGGAATGAATTTTACGTATTTAATGTCCTGGGGTATTTTTTTTCTTTTTTTTTCTTATCAAACCTTATCCGAATGAATTTAATGTATTTAATGTCCTGGGGTATTCTTTTTCTTTTTTTCTTATCAAACCTTATCGGAATGCATTTAACGTATTTAATGTCCTGGGGTATTCTTTTTTTTTCTTCTTATCAAACCTTATCGGAATAAATTTAACGACACGCATGCGCCGGGACGAAGGATCCTTGGTCAGTTTTATCCGGCATTTTGCAACTTCCCGAAAATCGAACGAAGGACGGCTTGATTGTTGGTTTAGAAAATTGCCTTTTAGTTAGTGGGACGAATGTGGAAGTCTTGTTGTTAAAGGAGATATTCAGAAAAGTATGACGCGGTCTTCTCGAAGTCCAACCTTCCAACTTCGAGTCCTTCTTCTCGAGGGAAAGTGGGATGCACCGTGTCATTGTTAATAATTAACTCGGCTGTCAAACGTCCGGAGGACGAGTCTTCGAGACGTCGAGGGGTTACGCAAGACGCGGACGCGAACCGCTGCGGAAATCCTCCGGGTAATCCGCGGACGCGGTTCCCGAAGGATACCTTCCGGGCGCCGCATACATATTTATGGACGGGCCCGATCTCTCCGGCGGGATCTTTCCTGGACGTTGACTATAATCTTCCTCTCTTTCTTCCCCTTTCTCTCCCTACCGCCCCCTCCGGGCCCTCCGTACGGTATAAATCCTATTAAGGTCCGATTGACGTCACGCTTCGCGTCAATCGCTTCACGTGGAAACATCCTCGACGAAGATGCATCGTCCGGCTGATGGTCAATTCCAGGGCTATTCATCTTCCGGTCGGCGATTCCCCCCGTTTCATCCCCCGAACAATTTCCACGGGCTTTCCGCAACCTTTAAACCGCTTAGGGAAAATTTGCGGGGCGGTTCGACCCTTTGAACGCGGAGCCATCTCGACGTATGGGCGAGATTCGTATGACCGGGCAGGCAATATTGGACCGAACGTCGGGCGCCTCTAGGCACTCTTAGTAGCCAAAGGGTTAAAAGTTTGAAATTTCACGGGCAGCAAGTTCTTCCTTAGAGCCTCCGTAATCACGTGTTAAAGTTTAAGATAAATTCGGTGCACTCAGTTTGAAGATAAGTGTCATAAATATTTTGACTCTGGTACGTACATATCACACTTTCATATCACCTCGAAGTGCCGAACTGGGTGCATGGAATAATTTTAATCATTAACGCGCGATAACGGAGGTCTCAGTGAATGACGCGAAACTCGCTCTAATTTAATTTTCATTTGGACAAAAATTTGATTTATCGCCGTGAAGAGGAAAAAAAAAAAATAGTATTGTCTGAAATTGAAATATCGCGAGTTTCGAGACCTTTATTTTGGGTGAAAATCAAGGTCATTTTGCGAATCACTAACGTGTGATCACGGAGGTCCCAGCGAATGACGCGAAACTCGCTCTAATTTATTTTTCGTTTCGACAAAAAAAAAAAAAAAATAGTATTGTCTGAAATTGAAATATCGCGAGTTTCGAGACCTTCATTTGGGGGCGAAAGTCGAGGTGGATCTCGATCGCGATGACCCGCGAGCTCCCGGGGGGTCATCGGGGGTGAACCTCCCCCGGTTCAACAGGTAGCACCGGGCGGGGCGGTCCGCGGCCCCTCGGCCCTCTGCATTATATTCATATCATGTAAATGCACCGTAGAAACACCCCGCCGGCTCATTTCCCACCCCCGTCGGAAGGGGGAGCTGGGTCGCCGACCCGGAAGGGTGGGACCACGACCCACCTTGCATTTATTCCGATGGGATAATGGGTCCCCGCCTTGGAGCCGTCGCCTCCACTCTGCATACCAATCGGCCGCGATACACGCCCCAGAGGGAAAAGTCGATCGCCGGGAGGAAAAGCCGGTTTCTCGTATTTAAATCGGTCTCCTCGGGTTTTAAGCGATCCCCCCGGCGTCGCGACGCCGGGTGCAAGTACGACTCCGGACGCCCCCCGCGAAGGGGCGGCCCTTTCCTTCCTCTCAAAATTCCATTTCCGGCAAAAGGGGGAATTAAAATCGAAAATCGCCTATTATGAATAAATAAATTGGATTTAAAAAAAAAGAAAAAAAATAAGAAAGAAAACTAAGCCAAGAGGAATAATCCCCTTCCTCGTGGATTTTTAAGCACCTCGACCTCGTGGACGAGGAGTTTGGATTTTCCGTTCATCGGGTCGAAGACTAGAATCGAAGGTTAATCGAGGAAAATGAAAATGGGAGGCGGAGGGAAATCTAAGGCTTTCATGGGGCCTGAGAAAGATCGTTTAAAAAAATAAAATAAAAATAAAAATAAAAAACGGAAAAATTACACCTCCTTGCCTCGGAGGCCACCTCGGCGATCGGCGCGAAGACGTCCCCGAAAATCCCTCGGGATCATCGATCCTTCCGAATAGGAAGAATCCCCGTTTCCGCACCCTCCGGGCGGAGATAAAAATCCACCCCCCCGGCCGAGCGATCCGCGGGACCTCAAACATCCGCCGCGGTTTATCGGGGAAAACTCGCGGAAAAAACCCCGGGATGGGCAGGGGAGGCGAGCTCGCGTTTCCTCGGGGAAAGATTCAATTATTCCGATCCACCGGGAGCTCGTTTGCGTCCATGCAAAGTGTGCGCGTCGGGAACGGGTCGGGTCTCACCTCGTTTACAGGGATTTTCGCCGGCCACCCCGAGCGACCCCCTTGGAGGGGGCGACGACCCCCCGCGACGCGGCTTTTCCGCCCTTTCATGCGCCGCCTCGCGCCCACTTAAAGCCCCCCCCCCACACGCGACGCTCGGCGGCGACGACGCCGAATGGCTGCCCTTTTGATTGGCCGATTATATGCACTTTGCATCCCTTAACCCCGAAAGGGGTTTCCGCCCCCTCGACTCGCCGCCAACTTCCGGCCGGAAAAGCCTCTCCCTCCTTTCAGAGCGACGCGCCCGTTGGAAATTTCACCGCCGAGAGGGGTAAAAGGCGCCTCCCCCTCCCCCTCCCCCCCACCCACCCCCCTTCGGGGTAATTCGTTAATGGTAAACGGGAAATGACGTAGATAAGTTAACCCGGGAAACGGCTAATCGCAGCCGGAAAAGCACCCCTTTCTCCCTCTCTGTGATCTCGCGGAAATCAAACGAGCCCCCTCCCACCCCCCCAGCTGTCCCAATGGTTTTCATGGGTTTTCACGGTCGTTTTACATGTTTTGACTCCATGGGCCCTTTTTCCTGCCAGGATTTTCCCTGAATCTCTCGCGAGACGCGTCGCGACGCTCCTGTGTGGTCGGGCGCTTCTCTCTCGTTTCTTTCGTTAATTTCACTTTTTTACTGTTAAGGGGGCGCGAAAGTGCCGTCTGAGGGCTCGCGTTTATGTCTCACTTTTTTTTCTTTTTTTTTTCTACGGAATGGTGGAACGATTCCCTTGAAAGTCTGCTGGGAGGATGGGGAGGCCCTAAGGGAGGGTAAGGGCATCGATGGAGTTCAATTTGATTATTGAAAATGATATCAAAATTGATACCGCAAATTTCGGATCGCTTGGGCGAACCCGAAATTCTGGCATTTTCGCGAGTTTGGGGGTGGTTGGAAGTTTCTCGTCACTTGGGAAACGAATTGTTTGAGGATTTTCACGTTTTGGGGGGGGGGGGTTGATGGAATCAGGTGGACAAAATTGCCAGGGGGAGGGGAGGGGGGTTTGATCGGAGGGATGATATCTGGCGGTTTAAAAAATACCCCGGGATATTTACAGTAAACTGGTCCGCCACTGGACGGAGGGGGGAGTTTTCATTTCGTTTGCTTTTTTTTTTCTTTCTTCCTTTTTCCGCTTTATTCGGCCGAGCAATAATTCCGCGCGCGACTCGTCGCGGTGACGCGCCTGCGGAAATCGAGGGAAATATGCGGAGGGAGCGGGAAATAATGGAGAACGAAAATCCGTCGGCGTTGGGTCGAACGTGTATATATATGTATATAGATAGATATATATATATATTTTTCCCCCCCTTTTATTTTATTCTCCTCGTTTTCTGCTGTCAGAGGCAACGCAAAACGCACGAGAGTGGCCGCTGCGATAACGCGGCCGGAAGACAAGAATTAATCCAGTTTATCCTCGGAGGTGGTCGGAGGTGATTGAAAAAGATTGAAAATCATATTTGGAGGATGCTCAGCTCGGAGGATTTATCATTTCCTCTTTTTCTTGATCTCCTTTCATTTTTATTATTTTTATTTTTACTTTTTATTTATTTATTTTTTTTTTTTTCTTACCGTCGAAGAGACGCGAGCCGAAGTGCCCTTTGATAAGGCGGGATAGCCGGGACAATCAGGCGCCCTGAACCCTAATTGACCCGACAAAAAGTGAAAAAGTGGGATTCGCCTCTTTTTACGGGACCTTAACGAGCGGAATCCCTGCACGAGATCGGAAGGGCGAGGTGGCACGCCACCTTTTCCCCTTTTCACCCCCCTCGAAGCCCCGGACCTTGTCCGGTGATATATGAACCGGACAGGACCCCCCGCGACGGAGGTCGGAACCCCCAAATTGATTCGAATCGTTCCGGTACCGTAACACCGAGTAACTAATGACACGGCGCGCCTTGTGACGATCCTCCGGGAAAATCTTGGAAAATCCTCCGGTAAATGATTTCCCGGATCGTTCGACACTCGGCCGATTGCGTGAAAAAAAAATAAAAAAATCACCCCCCTCTGGAGACAAATTTGATTTCTTTCTTTATCTTTTTTGGAACAGATTTCTCATCCCTGGAGATCCTTTGAAGAGAAAATTCAAATTCAAAAATCATCCCCCCTGACAAATTTGATTTCTTTCTTTATCTTTTTTTGCAACAGATTTCTCATCCCTGGAGATCCTTTGAAGAGAAAATTCAAATTCAAAAATCATCCCCCCTGACAAATTTGATTTCTTTCTTTAGCTTTTTTGGAACAGATTTCTCATCCCTGGAGATCCTTTGAAGGGAAAATTCAAATTCAAAAATCATCCCCCCTGACAAATTTGATTTCTTTCTTTATCTTTTTTGGAACAGATTTCTCATCCCTGGAGATCCTTTGAAGGGAAAATTCTAGGCATCCAGATTCGATTAGAGATCCTTTTAATAAAAGTTCCTCCGAAATCGACGTTCTCCAAGAGCGGGTCGGGCAGGAAACTCGTCCTGCAGGATCTTTTCAGATTCAATTATAGATCTCGGGGTTAAACGTGGGTCAGACGATCTTTGAGCCCTTTCTTTCGAGGTGCTTCTTTTTTTTACGAGCCTCGCGGCGATTTCCGGACCGACCAATGGGAGCAAGGTTTCTACCCTCTCCCTCGAAATGACAAAATTTGGCAATAAAAATTCAAGATAGATAAAATTAAATGGAAATAATATCGATCAGATGTCCTTCGATCATCGCTCTTGGATTTAATTCCCGAGTTAGTACTTCACCGAGGGGTAAGAAATAAATTAAAAAATTATTATTGCATCGATTTCCGAACTTACCAATGGGAGCAAGCTTTCTACCCTCTCCCTCGAAATGACAAAATTTGGCAATAAAAATTCAAGATAGGTCAAATTAAATGGAAATCATATCGATCGGGTGTCCTTCGATCATCGCTCTTGGATTTAATTCCCGAGTTAGTACTTCACCGAGGGGTAAGAAATAAATTAAAAAAGGTATTATTGCATCGATTCCGGACCAATGGGAGCAAGGTTTCTACCCTCTCCCTCGAAATGACAGAATTTTTTCGTTAAGAATTGAAGATAGATCAAATTAAATGTAAATCATATCGATCGGGTGTCCTTCGATCATCGCTCTTGGATTTAATTCCCGAGTTAGTACTTCACCGAGGGTTAGGAAATAAATTAAAAAGGTATTATTGCATCGACTCGATGGACCGGGAATTTCGTCCTTTCATCTTCGTCTCCCTTTTACGAGAGTCCTCGGTCCTTTATAAGTAGGATGGAGGCCCTCTTTCGGCTGGAAGTCCTGCGGAAACCGCGTCTCGGTATTCCTGGTCCTAGGACCATTCAGGAGGAGATATTGGACCAGGGACAGGACGAATTAAGAGAATTCCTTCTGATGGATCGCTCGTCGATTACGTCTACGTATAATCCCCTCCTGGACGTCCGGTCGAAGGGGACTTACTAGTAAGTCCTCTTGAAACGGGGATCAAGGATCCTCCTCCTGACAAAATAACGATTCCTCCTCGGAGGATCCTCGGGACGTCTCCTCCTCTCTCGGACCTTTGCCTCTCCTCTGCAAAGCCGCCTCTCTCCTCTACACAATTTTTTTTTTTCTTTCCTTGGCCCTCCGAGAAGTCCTTTTTATCCCTCCCCAAAATGAAGGGAAAAAAATTAAATAAAAAGGGGCCCCACAACCGACGGTTAGGTACTACTTAAACGTTGCGCGTAATGTAATTATATCGTCCGGGAGCTCGAAGGCCGTGGGGGGAAAAAAGTCGAAAGAGGTGGGAAAAGGAGAAAAAAGAAGGGGAAAAAAATGTCGATTTTATGATTCGTTTCGTTTCGCGCTCGGAGTTTACCGGGCCCGCCATCGGGACGCTTTATTACTCCCATATGGGTTGTCGTAAAACTCTTGTTTATTGCCTCGACAATCGATCCTTTTGTCGAGCCACTCGACGGCAGGTTCGACTTTTGGAAATGGTCTCGTCTCGTTGATTTCCAGCCGGTGTGACGGCCCTCGTGTCGCCGTTACGGGAAAATAGGCCGACATTGTTGCAACGGAGTTATTTCCTCGCATTTCCTTTTTTCCCACTTTTTTCCCATTTTTTCTTTTTTTTTCCCAGGACGAAGATAATTGCTTCAAGGCGATCCACTGTTACCTCTCGAACGGGCCCTCGGAAATTGGCCGGGAATTATCCTTAACCATGTTGCGAGGCAATCAATTTCTCAAGTGCAAGTAATAATTGAAAGGCGCGACAATTTTCGGATTTAAGGCGAAGTGAAACACGTCGAGGAACTTGATCAACGTCGATAAAGAAGATTCTTCTAAATGCCTACGTTGCGGACATTCATTTTTATATTGACAGCTGTGTCGAATTACATTGAATATTGTACCAAATGGCATACTCCACCTGTCGTTTTCCTACAATAATTATAAAGAAATCCAAGTAAAACTCCAGAAATCCTCTGGATTCAAGCTTTCTGGGGCCCTAATTGACTGCAGAGGGACCCCCTGCGCCATCTGTGATTTCCAGGTCAATTAAATTTTCACTCCGAGACCTCGTATTACCATCGTTTTAGCATAGAAGCGCATACAACACTTTTTTTGCCCTTATCCCGTTGAAATGCGAGTTTATCGATTACCAGAGTGTTCTAAATTGTCGTAAAATTGTCCTGACCCTTTCGATTCTCATATCAGAGCCTTCGATAATTGTACATCGATCGAAATATGAGAGCTCGACGGCATTTTGGTTCTGGTCTGGGCTGAGTTAAAAAATGTTGTTAAAAAATCCAAATTTTCAATGTTCCGGGAAAATTCTTAGATGGTCAGGAGTGATGTGTCGAAGTTTCGGACAGTTTGGTCTAATGCCCTTAAAAAAAAGTGTTGTATTCGTACCGACTGATTTGAAGGGTGTTTCACTTCACCTTAAAATGCTGAAAAACGCTCTCGCGGCCTTTTTATCGATTTGTCGATTTTATTTCCAGTGGACAGAACGTTCCTTTTGAGCGTAGGCTGACCGATGCTCGATTATCGGTCGATAGGAATCGAACGGCAGCTGGTCGAATGACCCAGTGCGGTATCTGCGGTGCGGCCTCTCCGCGGCGGTTTGTTTATTCCCCATGAATAAAGATTCGACCGCGACGCGGTTTTCGCTTCTTCCTTTTCCCTTTTATTTTTTGTTGTTTTTTTTTTTATCCCCACCCGGTTTTTGCTCGCCTCTGTGGAATCGCCACTTCGGATCGGGTTCATAAATGTTGAAACTCTCGCATGCCTCCGCGATAATCGATTCCTTTGTGCGGCCCGTTTCCTCGGATCCCTCTAGGCGTGCGTTTCATTCCGTCTCCTTTGTCCGTATGCGCGAATCGGCACCCGAGAGAGAATCCCGGAGAGATTTAACCCGTCCTCCCGATTTTCCGAAATTACTCGAGACGGTTCATTAGGTTAGGTACACCGTAACCGCGACGTTAAACTCGAGATGAATGACGTCGCAACGAGTCGCGCAATTATTTTCCCCGATTTTAAGGATTGTTACGACGGGGCTACTACTCGAAGTGCTCGAGTTTACACTTATGTTTCTTTCTCCAAATTTATTTACGCTTCGGGCGGCTCATCGCGCGGTCTGCATTTCTTGTTAATTGTTTTCTGCCTCATCTTTCCTCGGGCGGGAAGAAAAAGTATTTCGGCCGCTGCGGTATATAGCAGGTGCACGCACATGATTGACTGGCGCATAATTCCGCGTCTGGTTATGCGCTGCCGGGAATAATTGCGCTGCCGAAACGCCGACCAAAGGGGTGAGCACCTTATTTGCATTCCGTGCGAATCGAAAATGGAGACCTTCCTCTCCTTGGGTTTCGCTTCCAGGGACCGTAATCGATTCCACTCCTCCTTAGCTCCATTGCATTTCTTCGCAAAACTTAGCGCAATTAGATCCCAGGTAAAATTGAATGAGCCTCTAAACGTCGGGAATTCAATTCAGAAGGAAGTGGATTATTCCAGAGAATAATTTGAAAAATTAACGGATCCCTCTGGGATAAGTCAAGAAAGTCGAGGAAGCGATTACGAGGCTTCCCAGGATTTTCCTGACAGGGTGACCAGGGAAATTCCAGTCCTGGTTGGATTTTCCTGGATTTTGTTAGTCCTGCCAGTCACCAAAGTCAATGTAATTAAGTCTCTCGTCCAATATTCCAATGTTTACCCTAAGAGTTAACAAAAGGGTCAGCCCCTTTGGGGGACGTATGTAAATTTGCTCTATTTGTCGCGGGCACTAATCTTGTGTCGTGATCCTATCTCTCGGGACACACGAATGCAGCTTGAAAGCATGGGACTTTCGGATCCGTGACTTTTCTGTCGCCCTCGTGTGGACAGTGGCTTTAGGCTCGCCCCTCGAAAATGAAGACCGGACTCGGTCGCAGGGGTGTGCACACCCTTGACAGTGTTATGGATCACCAGGGTGCGTGAGAGGTGCCGGTGCGTGAGCACGTGCACATTCGATATGTACTCCGCATTTGCATGCGCATCGGGCTCTCCGCGTTACGTTTCACGGGTGAAAGTTCAGGCGGTTTTAAGATTGGATGGAGGAGGTGGTATTCAGGGTATTGAAGAAATGCGAGAAATTCCAAATTATTTATTGAAGGTACATTCGTCGCGTATGAACACAGTTTTTGGGCTTACATTTAATAACGTTCACGTCAGACGACGTTGAAAGAAGATACCTAGGTAAAATGTATACGTACGTGCACGGGCGCCCATTCCGTGACATACGACCTCGAAGACGTCCTCGCTCCACGACCGCCTTCAGGCTACTGCGAGCGCCGCCGTCCGGCGCGTCCTTTTATACCCGCACCCCCACCGCGCCTGCGATCCCCTCTACCCGACTACCACGTTAAACATTTTTCATTCTTCCCACGTAAGAAAATCATTAATTCACCTGAACATATTACACATTTATATTCTCTCTTTAACCCGGTTACAGATGTCTCGACGCCGTATTTAATGTATTCACGAACCGAGGTTCCCTGCTATCAAAATGGGACGCCGATGATGAGAAAATCCTTGACTTTTCACCGCAAATTATCGAAGTGGTCGATTTTTTTTTTTTTTAATTCGGACAAGCGGAGAGGTAAATTATCCCGTTTCCATGAAAGCGCCGCACTTCGGGGCTCGCTCTCGATTTTCCCTCGATCGAGCCATTTGAATGCCGATACCGAAATTGCTCCACTTGCGGCGCCTCCTCATCGGGGCCGGAAAATCGGAAAGTGGGTCGAGTTTCGAACTTCCCTTCTCAATTTTCCGGTTTCGCGTGCTCGAACGCGCAGGGCCGAGTGATAAGCCGAGCGCGTGCACGCATTCGTCAGATATCGCGTAGCTAACGCGACGTTAATACATCGCCGTAGAATTATGAGCTTCCGACATGCCAAAAGGGGTGGCCCGACTTTGAAGAATTGTGCACCGATCCTTAAGGGCGTTGCAGCAGGATAAAATGAAAAAGCTCACCGACCGCCTTATCGATATCGCTCGCGGCCATCTTGAACTTTTCCCTTCGCCCTCGTTCTCGACTAATTAACACCTCCGACGTTTCATTTCCCCTTCTTTCGTATCTATTTGTCACTCCTAAAAAAATGGGAAGGAAATCTCTGATGGTGTACCTCTTCCTCGGTTATTCGTCGAACGGGCCGAGGGTTACCCTTTCCCAGGAATTTTTTTTTCCGGAATCTCCTCCCGCGAGCTTTTTTCCTCCCCCAGGACCGGTCGCTGGGAATTTAATTAACTCGTCGGGATCCCCGCTTTTTCCGCGCCCCTTTTCGGAAAAAATCCACGGCCGGCCGATCGTACTAGGCCTCGCTTATTTAATTAATCATTTTTCACTCTACCTTGACGGTCTAAATGAATCGTATACTTTTCATCAACATATCCAGCCTAGTCCCAGGGAATGATTTTATTTTTAAACGATAAACCATTTTGCATTATTTATCGTCCCGTTCGTGAATTTAGCGCTACCCTCCCACCTGCTTTCCAATTTTCGAATTTTCCCTTCCTCTCCGATTTCCATTCGACTTCTCACTTTTGAAGATGCTCCCTCGTCTCTCCCTCTCGCGTCCCGGGAATTTAATTATGGGAATGATTTTATTTTTAAACGATAAACCACTTTGCATTATTTATCGTCCCATTCGTGAACTCAGCGCTACCCTCCCACCTGCTTTCCAATTTTCGAATTTTCCCTTCCTCTCCGATTTCCATTCGACTTCTCACTTTTGAAGATGCTCCCTCCTCTCCCTCTCTCGTCCCGGGATGTTCCCCGGGAATTTAATTATATCCCGTGGCTCTCCCCATGTTTTTTTTTCTTTTTTTCTTTTTCCTTTCCCCTCCTCTCTGGTGGGCATCTGTTTCGGCAAAATCGGAGCCGGTCGGATCGATCGTTCCGCAAGGACGATTGACTCGGTGAAATTGCTACCGCGAGCGGACAATCGCGGATGCACCGGAATGCAACCCGGTGGGTGGGGGTCACTCCAATAATTGAAAAGCTTTTTTACTTCCGCCCCCCGTCCGAGGACTTTACAAGTGGCGACTCTTTTGTTTAAACGTTCCCGTTCCTTTGTGCACTCGCCCGATTCCGCGATTTTTCCTCCCTCCCTCTCTTCCCTCTCTTTATTTCCCTTTATCTCCTGCTTCCTCTGGAACGGCGTTTTTCGCTCCGATAAATTTCCACGCGGAGTCAAAGGCGGGGTCCTTACTCTTTTTTGTTTTATATGTGTATATATATTTTTTTTTTTTTCGGGGGATTTAAAGGAATGCCCGAGAGGTGGAACGCTTTTTCGGGGCTTAATATGACCGATTGCCTCTGCTGAATTTTAGACAATCTCTCCGAAGCGAACACGAAGACTGTCCCGATAATCCGGAAGAAATTGGTTAATTTTAACCGTGGATTTAGAATCGCATGAATAATATCAATGGATTATTAAATCACGAGGAGTGGTCCTAATTTAACTTCGGTGAATTTCCCAGGACTTGAGCAGCTTTTCCTGGGGTCATTTTGCATAATTCCTTTCGTTCGATCTCGATATTTCCGGCCGATCGCGTTAGGGAAGGGCAATGGCCCCTCCATTTATCATTTATTCCTGGGAATTATATATAATAAAATTTATACGGCGGAACGTTCCGAGGAGTCTCGATTAGCTGGAACTCTTTCCTCGGAGTGGAATTTATAAATGTACGTTTAATGGGCGACCCGGTAGATGCAGTCGTTAAAACAGGTCCCTACGGTTTATCGATTCGACCTCCGCAAGGCGGCTCGCGGGTTCCGCCGCTCGACGGGAGATGGCGCCACGCGGTGGCGCTTCTTCCTCCCGCGCTTCGCCGAGCTCTCGACCAGTAGGCTTCGAGGATTCGATGTGTAAGGTACTTTAAAAACGCTATTTCAACGCAAATGGCTTCCCTTCGAGTATCGAGAAATTTCCTTCGTCAGTAAAAAGCCCTTAAAATTCCCCCGAAATTCAGATAGCATATTTTCATTAAAATTAAATCTAACACATGGGGTTATAAGTCCCGTACCTTGAAACGTAGATTTCCCTTTCCTAAAAGGAAACGACACCGAGAGGAAGTTCGCCCTCTCTCCGGGGTTAACTGGAGATTAAAGGGAGTTAACCGCCGATAGTGGGTGGCGATAATGCCCTGACGTTTCCATAATTGGTAAGCACCCCCCCTCGAAGTCGAGGCACCCTTTGCCGCGACTCGCGGGAATCGAAAGATCGGCTAGGAGTCGAATCTAATCCTGAAATAATCCCACGGCGAATTAGAGGGACGATAATGCCTCGGTAATGGGTTCTCGAGGGTCTACCCTGGGTCTGACTCGAGGAAGGACGAGGCAATTTCGGTCCTCCAGAGGAGCCCCTCTTCGAGGCCTCCTTTCGACCTGATAAGGGCTGGAGGTGTCTCGAGGAACCGATCGACGAGGTCGACCTCGGTATCAGGTCGTCAGGTCGATTCCTCGATTTATCTCTCTTTCCCGTTCCCTAGGTATCATTGTTTCGCGGCTGACGACTCGTTGACGCAGAACGTCTCCAGATTTATCGACCTTACTTCCGCCTCGACCTCCCTCTCGTGTCACGCGACCGAAGCGTGAGTCCGTCAAGAGTGACTGACACGGAAAGAGTCGTGACTGGTGGGACAAGAAAGAAAAAAAAAAAAGAAAAAAATTCCCTCCAGGAGAACCGAGTCGACGAAAGATTCCCTCCACCATCCTATCTGATAGTGCACTGTTAAGAAAAAAATATTATAATTTTATAACATTTCTGTTNGGAATTACACCCGCGAGGTTATAAAATTGTAAATTTACTTATAATTTTATAATAAATGTATACTGGTTCGCTATTAAGACGTAAAATTTATAGTTTTACTGCAAGCTTGTGTCCTAAAAGTGTACGAATTTTTTAAACAATTTGTTCGATATCGGTGGTAGATCACGTATTTTACGTTCAATTGTTCATGATCAAATTCGAAATGGACTTTTCGAGTACACGGATCGACACGATATTATGATCGACACGGTTAGGCGGAATTTTCAAATTATTCGGAAACGCCTTTTGGGAGTCGTCGAGGGGCGTCGCGACGTCTTGGGGCGACGATTAAAGCGATATCGCGACTACGTCGTTACGGATGTGCCATTCTACCGGATGCACGGAAACGGACTTTAATCCGCACCGACGAGAAACGTCGAATCACGTTCCAGCGATTAAAGCCAATTCACATTAGGCCGGCTTCGGGCGGCGTTAAACGGAGCAATTACATCGGGGGTACCTCGAGCCGGCGCGAATTACTCCACCCGATTGTCAGTTAAATGCCCCCTCCTGCATTTGAAATCCTTTTGGATCGAGCGATCGTTATCCAGCGAAGATTTTAATAATTTTCGAAGATTGATCCAAAGACTCGAGGGGCGCCGGGATATTAAATCCGTAATTAAAAGCGCAGGTGCTCGGTCCGCAAGAGTATTGGAGAATTAAGGGGATGTGAAAGTGTGATATATATGTACATACCAAAAAGTAAAAATATTTGCGAAATTTTTCTCCTAACTGGGTGCACCAAATTGTCTTAAAGTAACACGTGATTATGGAGGCTTTGAGGAGTAACGCGCTGCTGGTGAAATTTATTTTTTCGAAAAAAAAAAATGTACTTGTCACGGATAAGAACCAAGAAAAGGTATTTTTTTATTTTTCGAAAAATTATATCTCACGGGCAGCGCGTTATTCCTTAGAGGAGATCACGTGTTAAAGTTTTAGATAATTTGGTGCACCTAGTTTGGAGAAAGGTTTTATTAATATTTTGAATTTTTCGTATGCCAACCAAAAAAAGGAATTTTTTTATTTTTCGAAAAATTATATCTCACGGGCAGCGCGTTATTCCTTAGAGCGGATCACGTGTTAAAGTGTTAGATAATTTGGTGCACCCAGTTTGGAGAAAAGTAATATTAATATTTTGAATTTTTCGTATGTATGTATTACACTTTTATATCACCTTAATGGGATAGGTAAATTTTTCATGAAACTTTTTCACGAACTGGGCGTACCGAGTCGTTTGGAATTTTACACCGTGGAGGTGGAGACCCTGATATAGATCCTGAAACTCATGAAATTTCCATTTTTTATAAGAAATTTTGAAAACATCAATAAACCGATTTAAAAAAAAATATTGAAATTGTATGGGTGTAAGGACCTTCCTTATAGCTTATTCGCATTGTCAAATTATAAATGATCCAGTGCACTCAGTTCGGAGAAAAGTTTCATAAACGAGACCTCATCACGCAACTTGCGCACCGCCTTAATGAATTACCTCGAGAATTCTAGGTCGCAATTGATCGCGGTGTAATTGTCGGATGTCGCCTCTCCATTTTGGGAGAATTGAGGAAATAAAGTGGGAGCCGAGAAGTGGGCTTTGCTCGATGAGGGTGATTAGAGAGAATGCGAGAAAAAGGAACGACACGAGGAGGCGATGTTCCCCGGAAGTGGCCTCCCTGGTAGGGCCGCGCCGAAGACTGATTCATATTCAAACAATTAGGCAGGGGGTAAAGCTCCTCGGCAGGTGCCTCGGTCATAATAATGAAATCCCCCGTGGAAGTTATTCAAATCCCGGCGGTAAGTCCTCGGACGTGGGGGGCGCTCTCGACGTCCCGAAGACGCGGCCCAAGTTCCCGCCGTCCCGGGTGCCTCGCCCTGGCTCTGGACGCGGCTTTCGGGGAGACTTTCCGCTCCCCATTGTTTTCCCTCCGAGACCGGGGGGCTTAACCCACTGAGAGTAATGCCAGGAGGCCGCCATTGCGGCCAACTTTTCCAGCTTTCCCGCGATCCTCGAGGCTCTCCCCGAGGAAGGTGCAGGAAGCGCCTTTATCGGGTCCTCCCCCAAGGGGGGTGGAAAGTGAATCTTTTATTGCCCGATTTTCCCGCCACTTCGGGGACACTACCTTCCGGAAAGATTTCCTCAACTTCTCAACTCTGAGACCGCTCGGTGATCCCAGGAATTTTTTTCCTTTTTTTTTTTCAAGATATTTTCATAATCATTTACAAAATTACCGGGGACTTTTAAGAAACAATTGAGGTTCTTTTTAAGTACCGCGCTTTAAGGTGAAGTGAAACACGTCGAGGAACTTGATCGACGTCGATAAAGAAGTTTTTTCTAAATGCCTACGTTGTGGACTTTGGTTTTTATATTGACAGCTGGGTCGAATTATATTGGGTATTGTACCGAAAGGCATATTCCACCTGTCGTTTTCGTACAATAATTATAAAGAAATCGAAGTAAAACTCCAGAAATCCTCTGGATTCAAGCTTTCTGAGGCCCTAATTGACTGCAGAGGGACCCCCTGCGCCATCTGTGATTTCCAGGTCAATTAAATTTTCACTCCGAGACCTCGTATTACCATCGTTTTAGCAAAGAAGCGCATACAACACTTTTTTTGCCTTTATCCCGTTCAAATGCAAGTTCATTGATTACCGGAGTGTTCTAAATTGTCGTAAAATTGTCCTGACCCTTTCGATTCTCATATCAGAGCCTTCGATAATTGTATATCGATCGAAATATGAGAGCTCGACGGCATTTTGGTTCTGGTCTGGACTGAGTTAAAAAATTTCTTTGAAAAATTTTTAATGTGTCAGGACAATTCTTAGCTGATCAGGAGTGATGTGCCAAAGTTTCGGACAGTTTGGTCTAATACCCTTAAAAAAAAGTGTTGTATTCGAATCGACTGATTTGAAGGATGTTTCACTTCACCTTAAATGGAAATCGGTCGAGCCTCGGTTTCGAGAGCAGGAGGCCAGGGCGAGAGATCCGAATTTTGGATCTCCGCAACCCTTCGCGGCTTCTTCGACGTGTGGGGGTTGGAAAAAATGGAAAGAGAAGGGTTAAGGGCTCCGCCCGGAATCTGGGAAATTTATCGTGGGTCCCGAGGCACCGCGACGACCGTTTTAACCCCTTCGAGCCCATTGAACCCCTTGGCCTTTGCGATCCCTCGGGAGCCCTGTTGCTCCGTTCCCTCTTTTCGGACACGAGGAGTCTTTCCGGGGATTCCTGGCCACCCTTTTTCGCCCGCGAGTTAACCCACCTACCCCTTCGCGTTAATCCTCCCCTCCACCCTTTGGTAATATTCTAAGGGCTTCCGGCCGTGTTTGGGCTCGTGCCAGTCCCGGGATTAAGTCCTCCGTATCCTGGATCCTGGATCCTGGATGTGTCCCACCTTATGCACCAGACGAGAGGCCCTTCGCGTTCGATCCGCGTCTGGGAACGTCTAGGGACATTTAACCCCTGAAATCCCTCGGGCGACGCTAAAATCCTCTGCCCGTGGCCAATGAATTTCCCGGACCGGCGGAAAAAAAGAGTCCACCCCTGCCGGAAGATCGATCATCCCTCCACGGGGAACGATGTCGTGATTTGTGGACGATGTACCCTTCTAATGGAGATAACGAGTCCTTTCCTTCGTGGCGACTGTCCCTTATCGAGGTTTCCTTCACCCCGCTTCCATTTATTTATTTTCCCTTTTTTTTTTTTAGGGGATTGAACTCCTTCAAAATCAATTTCCAAGTTGTATTATATATGTTAAATATGAGAATTACGGGAAACGGGCGGATTTCGGAGGCATAATTGGCCAGGGGGAATTCACTTCGGCGACGAATTGTATTCATATTCCCAGGCTTAGAGAGGCGATCCTGAGGGATCAGGACCTCCTAGGGGCGGCTCTCCTCGTCCTCGCCAATTATTCCCTGGGATCTCGCGGATTGAATTTCCCGGGATCCTTCGATCGAGGAGGCTTAATGCGGAATTTCGGAAAGGGAAATTAAGGGTTTATGAATTCTACGTGTTTCTCGGGATGCGATTTGTTCCCCCTTTCTCCCAATTTTTGGGGAAGATGGGGTTAATTCGGGACGGGGGAGGGTCCGGGAAAAGTCGTCGAAAAGTCTCGGAATCTACGGAAAATCGGGACTAAACGGAGCAACAGGGTTCCCTCGGGAGCTCGGGGCACTGATTGTCCCGGGTCCCGCGGGAAGGGTGGTGCCCGTCTAATGGGGTCGAATACTTGGGATATTTTTGGTGCTAACAGCGCACTCCCGAAATGGCCGTCGAGCAACGACGGGGAATTTCGAATTCCCTCCCCCCCCGGCGACGGAGCATCCCGAGGGAATGTCATTTCGACAGGAGGAAGACGAGGGAGAACTTCTGGAGAGTGTTTGGGATTGCCGGGTTATCAAAATTCTTCCCCAAATCTCCGTATCAGTCGAAATATTTCCAGACCTGAAGGATCTTTAATTGAAGAAAAAAAAAAATTCAGAAATATAATTACTCCAAAAATTGCGATATATATATGTTACGGCGAATGACCGAAATTGGAGAATGTCGACTTTCACCGGTGAATGTCAACAGATACCAAATACGTCGGTGAAAGATCGAATATTTCATTACATTGTTGTACATTCGGACCCTCTCCAGTGTGTGTCGACAATCACACACCGGTGAATGTCAACATTTACCGGTGTAAGTCGACATTCTCCAGATTTCGGTGTTTCACTGTAACATATATATGTATTATCGTTGCATTTTTTTTTTTCTTAATCTTGAATTGCACGAGACGTTAAAAATGAGACCTCCAGGGGGAGTTTATGCACCCGATCCCGTTGTTATTCCAGGACTCCGCGTTATCCCCACCCTCGGGATATCCGGATATCCGGATATTTCGAAGCTCCGACACGGTCCTACTTTCGGGACCTTTAACGTTTCTAATAACTGCATTTATATTCGACGCGTGTAAGTCCATCCCTATCCCGTCTCCCCCAGAAATCCCGGCATATTGAGCTTCATCCCCCTTCCCGTCGAAATCGTTGCAACCCCTCGCGCTATCCGCGTCCGTCGCGACGCTTTTACAGGACCGGGAGGCGATATCCTAACCTCTCCCGAAACAATATGTAAACTCTTGTTGCGTATTCTCGCGGGGTTCCTCCATAACCCCCCGCGATTTTCCCGGAAAGAATTACGACCCGAGACAGGGGGAGTTCTCCCTGCGTGGCAGGAAAAATGTCGAAACGCGAAAAGGAGTCCTGAATTTTTCCAGTTTTTCTTTTTACTAATCATAATGAACAAAGCAATTCATATTTAACCCTCGCGATTTTCCGGGAAAAAGTTACTACCCAACATAAAGGGAGCTCTCCCTGCGTGGTAGGAAAAATGCTGAAACGGGAAAAGTAGTCCTGAATTTTTCAAAAAAATTTTTTTTTTTCTTCTACAAGTCATAATGAACGAAATAATTCATATTTAACCTCCGCGATTTTCCGGGAAAAAGTTACTACCCGGTAGGGAAAATGTCGAAACGCGAAAAGTAATCCTGAATTTTTACAATTTTTCTTTCTACTAATCATAATGAACAAAACGATTCACATTTAGTGATACATTTGTTACATTCAATATTTAATATTTCTTTTTCCTATCTGTCATTTGTCTTTCCCTGTCAAGGATTACAATATCCTCCGTCGTTTATTCCCGAAATCCGGGAAATCGGGGACATGTTAGATCCCACCCTTAACAAATGATTTCTTTATTTTGAGCGATGGTGCCTGAGGGTCGTCCCGAATAAAAAAGAAATTATTATTCGCGAGGGTTGTGCTTTTTGATATATATATATTTTGATTTATATATTATATGTTCATAAATTATTCAAGCTAAATATGTCATTGTGATTTTCCACAAAGATTTTAGATATCTTCAAATGAAATCCACAAGATATCTTAACAAAATCTGTCGCAAAGATTTCAAGAAAACATTTAAAAATATATTTCGTGCTACAAGGGTTATTCCCTTATTTATCGAGACTCGTTCTCGTTCTCGTCCGTAATGCTCGAATCGCATCTACGCCTTCGAGGCTGCGATTTGAGAGCTCCGCTCTTTTCTCATTTTTTTTTCCTTCCTTCCCTATTCTCTCATTTCCTCTCGACCTTTCCCTTTATTTTTATTTCCTCGAGCTTGAGAAACTGAGCGGGTCCCCGGAATCCTCCGGGCGGTGGACAGGACCTTCGATCCTTCGGGACAGTTTTAAGGGTCCCCCGTACAACGGAGTCATCGGGCCGTGAGAAAAGTGCACCGATTGCTCCTCCCGAAGGACATCGCCCTAAGGAGCGTTAAACAATGCCCGGTGGAAAACAGGGTGGCATCCGGAAATCGCGTCCTGGCATTGTGCTCCGATCCTAATGACGCGTGATTACCGTCTCGCTTGGTTTGCCTCGTCGAAAGGGTTATCGTCCTCGGGATCAAGGACGAGATCCTGCCCGGAGTCGTCCTCGGATTTTTGGCTTCCACCAGTCTCGAGATATTCGGCCAGGACTCGCAGGACGATTTTTGCCTCGTCGAAAGGGTTGTCGTCCTCGGGATCAAGGACGAGATCCTGCCCAGAGTCGTCCTCGGATTTTTGGCTTCCACCAGTTTCGAGATATTCGCCCAGGACTCGCAGGACGATTTTTGCCTCGTCGAAAGGGTTGTCGTCCTCGGGATCAAGGACGAGATCCTGCCCGGAGTCGTCCTCGGATGGCTTCCACCAGTCTCGAGATATTCGCCCAGGACTCGCAGGACGATTGCCCTAAGATGGCTCATTTCGCAGCTTCCGAGAGAGGTCCTCCCGGAGGATCGGGTTATCCCGCGGAATTTATCCCGCGAGTGGCTCGTCCATCCCTCGGTATCTCTCGGAGATAGACGCACCCCCGGACGTCTCCGTGCGGGAATTGCGGGAATTGCGGGACCTCGAGATCTCGAACTCGCTCGGAGAAATATGACTGCTGGGGGCCAGGAGGGCGAGGGTTGAAACGAATGGACCACTTAGAGGCGAGAACAGGAGATCTCCGAGTGGTTTTACGAGCCTCGCCGCCATCTTTAACACCTACGAGGTCGACTCCGGGGTCCAGGAGGCGAAGGGACCTCGGGAAGAGGAGCCCCGCTCCTGATTCATGGGACCCCCTCGAGTCTCCCACTCGATACGGGATTTACCGACTTCCCTCGGGATAATTTATGCCGGCTCTTCTTCGCGGATCCGTCGACGGGAATTTCTCTGACTTTACGCGGAAGCCTATCCTCCCGGGGCCAGAAACGACGGAAGGTTACGTTTCCTCCAGGTTCTCGTCCTGGCTTCCCGAAGGATTCCCAGACCTAATTCACCGAAGGGGCCATTTCGATTTCGGCCGATTCGAGTGGCGCTTTAAAAGGGCGGAGAATCTGCGGGGAATTCCGCAGGACATCCCGGGGAGTCCTGACCCAAGCAGATAGGGATGCCCTCTGGCTTATTACTGCCAGGACACGCGAATCCCGGGATTACTCCTCATCCCGAAGGATCACGGCGCGACGCGTCCTCGGCAGTCCGAGCACCGACGAGCCTGGAAAGTTAGCCTAATTCTTCGGGGGTGGAAAACGTATCCCGCTTATCCAGAATCGTCCAACGCCCGCGGGATGGTGGTTTCTGAGTTTTCAAACCCGAGGGAAGAGAGGGTGCTCGTACCCAGGAATTTCAGGGATCCTCCCCATGGATAAATTTCGGGCTCGGGAAATTTTTTCAAAGTTCGGCAGATATTAATGTTTATAATGATATCTTATTTATCGCGCTAAAACGATCGATTTACATCGATTGTTTTATTCCCGCCTGTTAAAATGCTTGAATTCTTAATAAACTTTTTGTCGAATAATGTTGCGAAAAATGGAATTAAATACTAATAAAATGAAACGACGGATCATTTTATTCCAGCTTGTTAAAATGCTTCAATTCTTAATAAACTTTTTATCGAATAATATTGCGAAAAATGGAATGAAATACTAATAAAATGAAACGACGGATCGTTTTATTCCAGCTTGTTGAAATGCGTATATTCAAAATGAACTTTTTACGGAATAATATTGCGAATAATATAATAATAATAATAATGGAATGAAATGTACCGATTGGAATTCTTTGTACGGAATTTTGCGAAAGAATTCGTAAGTTAAGGAGCGAGAAATCCACTCGCGGATTTCTATTCCCTACCGAATTTCCTTTAACTTTAATAAACGAATCGTGAGGTGAATCGCAAGGGTGCGGGGGTGGAAAGTGTATTCGGAAACACTTTCCCCGTGATTCATGGGACCGATTTCATTTACGGGCTCCCTGAGAAGTTTCATAAGCGAGTCGTCCTTTTCGCCCGATGTGGCTTTGCAAATTTACGATTCCCGCCAACTCCGGGGACCGCGGCGTCCCGAAGGAAGCGGAAATGGATGGAGGGGGACGCGGAAAGATGAAGAAGAACCCGAGGAAAGTCCTTCCAAGGTCTGAATATTCCCGGCCGAAAGCGGAACGACCGAAGGGAAGAAGATCCAAGGGAGACCGGGAGACGAAATGAAAACTTCGCACAAGGAAAATGAATACGAAAAAGACATCCTCAGATTTTCCTCCCGCCCCGGTTTGCGGAAAATCAAATTTCCAAATGGCTGAGAATTTCTTTCGGCGAACTCGCGGAAGGATTCGATGGATTTGGGCCTTCTTGAAAATTCAGGTTTTCCGGGCAAGGGGAAATTTTCCCGGCCGGAAGAGAAATGGCTGCAGCGGGTCGAAGGGTCGAAGGACGAAGGACGAAGGAGGAGGAAGACGCAGAAGATGCATCGGAGATTCGAGGGGGGTCTCGTCTGCATAAGGGCGGTTCGACCGCAAACACCTCACGTAGCATCCTGTAGATTAAAGCTCGGGCTTTCCCGCGGAAAGCACCCGGGAAATCTCGAACGAGCTCGACCGCCGGGAAAACTCGCGCGCGTCGAAGCAAAATAGGGCAAACAAGAGAGGACCCTCTCCTGGAGCGAGAGATCCAATCTCCACCCTCCGGGGCGAATCCTCGTCGAGAATGCCGGATGGCGGTCCTCTCCCTATCCCACCCTCGAAATTCACCCCCGCGGGGGTCTTAACGGCCTCTTCTGCATTTATAATTTTTTTTCCTGCATTTATAATTTTTTTTCCTGCATTTATAATTTTTTTTTCCTGCATTTATAATTTTTTTTCTGCAGAATTTTGTACGCCCTATCAATCCGACGTTTCATGAATTCAGGGTCGAAATGTATTTGTTTATGGTTTTTCGTTGAAATAGAGAAGTCCGTGGTCGCGCGATCGGAAACAACCCCCGCGGCAGCGTCGCGACGCCGACGCCCATAAAGGAAACGTGCCCCGTATAATTTCGCCCCGTAAAACACGAGTTTGGGTCATTTCGTCGGCATCATCCCCCACGGCCATTATGACTTTACTAGCCCTAAACGAGCCGCAACCCGACACTTAACAACCCCCTTTCCGCGAGCTATCCGATACATATTCCCCCCGAAACTTCCCCATAAGAAAAAAAAAAAAAAGAAAACCCAACTCCCCATTGCAAGCCCTTAACTCGTTTCGACGTAAGACCCTCGCCTTATATTTCATTTCCATGTTTTCGGGGTGAGAATTCAACCCTTCGGGGGAAATTGTCCGGGAGATAAATTCCTCTTTGAGGTCTCTCCTCCTTTCTTCGGGGAGTGATACCGCCTCCATTACGATATCCGCTGGTAAAGAATTCCGCGACGGAATGGCCGCCCCCTCCGGCACCCCTAAACTCTCCTCGCGACCCATTTCTCCGCGGTTTTCGTCGGCCCGTTTTCCATTTCCTTCCTTTTTCTCCTCTTCCGAGGATCGCCATTGGCGTCCCGATTCCCGGACGCCACCCCTTTCGGTGCCCACTTCGGGGTTGATACTCCAGGAGGCGCTTAAAGGCGACAACGGCCCGTTTACGGGGCCCTCGACGATAAACCGCAACCCCGCGACGATTCCGCTGCGGGAACGCAATCTCGCACTCGGCGAATCGGCCATCGGGAAGTACTTTGCGGATCGATTTCCGCCGCCATTATTCCGCCCCGGAGGAGCCTCCTCGCGATTTCCGCGGCCTCGATTTCTCCTCGGTCTATTGTCCTCATTTTCAGCCCCCTAAGAAGGAATTACTATTTTTTACGTACATATATATCTATGTACAGGGGTGGGTACGCTGGAATTATTGTCTAAGGTGCCTGTTATCGCCAGGGTATTTATTTTCTATTGTTTTTGAGGTTAGGTACTTTTCAAACGGGAAGCTTGAGCGGGTTGTTTCGAGGGTCGGGCGTTTTCGATTCCTTTTGTTCGGCTCGTTTCTCTTTCTTTGTACCCTTAGACGACGGTATAGAATTTCCGCAACCCCATTGGAACCCCCTGGAACGGGCCCGGGCCCCTCCCCCCGCAGGACCACTTACGTCCCGGTAATATATCGCAAGGGTGCGGTAACTGTCCCCGTATATTATGTCCACGTCGACGAACGTACATTCCTACGGGGTTGTACACCCCTCCATCCACGGGGACACAATGCGCCCATAGCGAGGTAAACGATTCCGCGTGTCCGGTTATTTTGACAATTAATCGCCGGCCGTAAACCCCGCGGCGTTGCGACGCCGCCACCCCCATAGACCTCCCGCAGACCCCTCCGAGAGGCGCCCTGCAACTCGTCATCCCCTTTCCGTCATCCTGGGACAAAGGAAAAATTCAGGATTTTGGAAAAAATAGCCGTCGAGTCAAATGCCAATTTCACTCATTTTTGCAAGGGTACGATTTTCATTTTAAAGCGGATCAATGTCGCGGTTTTGGTACCATTTTTGAATTTCTACCATCGCTGGGACAAAGGAAAAATTTCAGGACTCTGGAAAAATATGTTTTAAGTCAAATGCCAATTTTACTCATTTTTGCTAGGGGACAATTTTCATTTTAAATCGCATCAATGTCGAGGTTTTGGTACCATTTCTGAATTTCTACCATCACTGGGACAAAGGAAAAATTTCAGAACTTTGGAAAAAAATGTTTTGAGTCAAATGCCAATTTTACTCATTTTTGCTGGGGGACGATTTTCATTTTAAGTCGGATCAATGTCGAGGTTTTGGTACCATTTCTGAATTTCTACCGTCACTGGGACAAAGGAAAATTTCAGGACTTTGCAAAACAAAAAATGTTCCGTATTCTGCATCTTCGCCTCTACTCCTTCATTTTTAGCAAAATTCTACCTCCTTGTTTGGTCCGATCCTTGACAAGTACACGTGGAAGTTGCATGACAAAGCGAGGCCATTCTTGCTCGGCCAGTTAGTCGTGAAAAATTCCAATTGTTGTGTCAACCTGGGCCGTAAATCTCGACCACCTTTCCGGGCCTCTATTTTTCTTCTTCCATTTTACATCTTCCACCGCGCCGATATTAATCCAAATCGAAGGATAACGGCAAAATGGCCGGCGAAATCCTTTTTTTTGCCTCCCATGCGAAACGACTCTGCGCTGACTTTATGGAGATTGAGCTACTTCCGTCGATTTAGTTGCCGGCACTAAAAAGTTTCACTGCAGCTACAAAGTGCAATCCCGGAGGACCCCCCGCGAATCGCGGGTAGTTACCCTCCGGTTTTCAATTACGACCCTGTGTAACTTTTTTGTTCTTTCTCTCTTTTTTTTTACCCTTTTTCGCAAGTTTTCTCCTGCTCGTGGATCTCGCGGTTTCGATTTTTCCTTGCAGGAATTTCCAAAATTCCTTCCTTGAATTTCAAGTGTGTAGTATGTACTCTTATTTAAAGTGCTTTGGATAAAAGAGACGGGTGAAGGGTTAATTGATTATTTTCGAAAATTCAGTTTTTTTTTTTTAGTCGTTTACTTTAATTCAATCTTAGATCGGTAGAACAGCATTTCGAGAAGAGAACTCACTCGAATCGGTATATTTCTTTCCTTCTACTGCGAATGTGTCAGTTGATTAATTTTATTTCCCCTTAACAAATGATTTCATTTGTCACTTCCGCTTGTGATTTCATTGTGTCACTTCCGTCTACAGTTTTTGCTGTCGCTTCAAATGTTGATGACCACGTACAGCCGGTTCCTGAATAAAGAAAGAAAGGAAATAGGTCGAATTAAATAGTGAGTCTCTTTCTTTAGTGGTGTAGAAGAGATTTTGACAAATTATACAGGGATTATTGTTTAATTAATTGCGACTCATTTTCGAAGGCTACTCACATCGGCTTCCACTAATTCGTCCGAATTCTGCGCAAGAAAAATTGGAGAATAATTATTTAACATCGTACGAAAGGATCGTTAATTTGCAACGTTTAGAGATTTGCAACTTTTTAGGGGGAAAAATTACTCACTAGGCTGTCGCTCTCCGAGGACGATTTATCTTTGGAGGAAGGCTGTACAAAAAAATTGCATAATATGTTTCATGAACGACGCACATATACTTAATTAATGTTAAAAGGACCTATCAATGTTTAACAAAATTTCGGAATTTTTTTCTTATCTATATTCGCAATGTTTACTTACCGAATCGAGCTTCAGCGGTTTGCCCCTCTTACCCTGTATGAAAAATAATAAAATCCTTAAGTACTCCTTTACTTGTACCATCCATTTTGTTTTCGTATTTTCACCGTCACGGTTAACAATTACGAACCTTGTGAGCCTTCCCCGAGATTGGTACCTAGCGTGAAAAAATATTAATAAAAATCTGCGATATTCCAAATGTATGATTTAAAGTTTGTATAATTAAAATAGAAAATAATTAATAATATTCCAAAATTCTTTTATATTTATATATAGTTTAGAGGATATTACTCACCGGACGTTGCCTTCGCCTCGCTTTTAAGGAAACGTCCTCAAGGTCCTGAACAAAAATGGAACGATACAGGGAAATTCCAAATTTAATAGATTTTTAAATGCGACACGTTTAATATTGAAATATATTCTCTTCTTTGAGAGTTATTAATCACCTGATGCCTTCTCGCCTTCAGGGTATCGTCCTCGGATTCCTAAACAAAAAATCAGCATTACAGAAAAAGGTCACAACAAATTTCAAAATGTACTGATTTTGAAATTTGACATGTTTAATATTTAAACACTTTTTCGAAGGTTAATTACTCACCTGGCGCCTTCTCGCCTTGTGTCCATCATCCTCGGTTTCCTAAACAAACGCATTGAGCATTATAGAAAATCGTGTTAAAAAATTTCAAAATGTACTGATTTTTAAATTTTACACGTTTAATAATTAAACACTTTTTTTAAGGTTAATTACTCACCTGGCGCCTTTTCGCCTTCAGTCCCTCATCCTCTGCTTCCTAAACAAACGCATTGAGCATTATAGAAAATCGTGTTAAAAAATTTCAAAATGTACTGATTTTTAAATTTTACACGTTTAATAATTAAACACTTTTTTGAAGGTTAATTACTCACCTGGCGCCTTTTCGCCTTCAGTCCCTCATCCTCGGCTTCCTAAACAAAAATTACAGAGAAACGTTTCAAAAAATTTCAAAATTATCTGATTTATTAATTTGACATGTTTAACATTTTAACGCTTTTTGGAAGTTTAATTACTCACCTGGTGCCTTCTCGCCTTCAGTCCATCATCCTCAGCTTCCTAAACAAAAATTGATTGTTACAGAGAAACGTTTTGAAAAATTTCAAATTGATCTGATTTTTAAATTTGGCACGTTTAACATTTAGACACTTTTTTTTTTAAGATTAATTACTCATCTGGCCTACCTTCTCACCGCGCCTTCTCGCCTTCAGTCCATCGTCCTCGGCTTCCTAAACAAACATTGAGTATTACAGAGAAACGTTTTGAAGAATTTGCAAAATTATCGGATTTTTGAATTCGACACGATTAATATTTAAGCACTTGTTTAAATTTAATTTCTCACCTGGCGCCTTCTGGCCTTCAGTCCATCTTCCTCGGCTTCCTAAACAAACATTGAGTATTACAGAGAAACGTTTTGAAAAATTTGCAAAATATTCTAATTTTTTAATTCGACACGAGTAATATTTAAGCCATTTTTTAAACTTAATTTCTCACCTGGCGCCTTCTGGCCTTCAGTCCATCTTCCTCAGCTTCCTAAACAAACATTGAGTATTACAGAGAAATGTTTTGAATAATTTGTAAAATTATCTAATTTTTTAATTCGACACGATTAATATTTAAGCACTTTTTTAAACTTAATTTCTCACCTGGCGCCTTCTCGCCTTCAGTCCATCGTCCTCGACTTCCTAAACAAACATTGAATATTACAGAGAAACGTTTTGAAAAATTTGCAAAATTATCTAATTATTTAATTCGACATGATTAATATTTAAGAACTTTTTTAAAACTTAATCTCTCACCTGGCGCCTTCTCGCCTTCAGTCCATCGTCCTCGACTTCCTAAAAAAAAATCGAGCGATGCAAAGGAATGAAAAAGGAAATTTCGAAATTATTTATTTTTTAAAGAAGATACGTCTGATATTTAAACATTGATTTTGGGAAATTTCTCACCTGGCGCCTTTTCGCCTTCAGTACATCCTCATCGAGATCCTAGACGAAAGTCGAGCAACATTGTTATACAACGTGAAGATTCATGAAAAATTATACACATTACTCACATCCTTCGCCTTTCTTGCGCCCGCCGCTCGATAGCGCTTAAAAAAAGAAATTAATAATATGTAAATTTTGAAATGAATAAAAATTGGGAATACTTTCATTTAATTAGAGTGACAAGTAACTCACCTGTTGACGTCGCCCCGGAATTTCGACGGACGACACATCCGGATCATCGTGTGGGTGGAACTCCTGCATAAATAAATGTTTACATTGTGTAACAATGACGTCAAATCATTCACCGTCAGCTTTGACATTTGTCAAAAATGACTCACCGTGTCCTTATCAATTTGAATCGCGAGTTGGTCATCCACATCCCGCGGTGCGAGAGATGAAACAGTTTCATTATTAGCTTTTCCTTACATAAGTGACGTACTAATCGTACTATATTTATTAAAATTATTCCAAGTAACCAGAAATTTGCCGAAAATGTGAATATAATCGGCTTTTCCCGATTTTCATACCAATCTCCCGAGGACGCAGGTGACTGCGACGCCGACGACGAGCAGGGCCAACAAGTGAGGTCTCATCTTGCGAGTCTATTTTGCGAACTGACTTCTCGAGAATAAAACGCTCGAGCTTTTATAGTCGGCAGGTCTTTGCATACATACACTGTCAACAGTCGATTGCGTTATCAATCGCCTTGCACCTATTAGATTCCGACGTCGTAACCTCTTAGATTCAAATATGGCCTTCCTACCCCTTATCGCAACGATTCTGCACGCGAAATTGATTTCGAACAATTCGAAGTGTCGTAGAGCCTGAAAGAACAATATCGGTCGATATTGTCCAGGGCGAATTAACTCTTTGGCCACTAAGAGCGGCTAAAGGCGCTCGACGTTAGGTCCAATATTGCCTGCACGGTCATCCGAATTTCGCCCGTATGTCGAACTGGCTCCGTGTTCAATCGTGAATTTACCCTGTTTTTTATTTTTCATACCTAATTTTTCCTTCGGGAAAATCGGAAGTGCGATCTCAGCCCTCGAAGAGTGACGGTCCGAATCCAAGATTGTCGCGAGTCGGAAATTCCTACAGCCTGAAAGAACAATATTGGTCGACATTGTCCAGGGCGAATTGGCTACTAAGAGCGCCTAAAGGCGCGCGACGTTAGGTCCAATATTGCCTGCACGGTCAGCCGAATTTCGCCCGTATGTCGAACTGGCTCCGTGTTCAATCGTGAATTTACCCTGTTTTTTATTTTTCATATCTAATTGTTCCTTCGGGAAAATCGGAAAAGCGATCTCAGCCCTCGAAGGGTGACGATACAAATCCAAGATTGTCGCGAGTCGCAAATTCCTACAGCCTGAAAGAACAATATTGGTCGACATTGTCCAGGGCGAATTGGCTACTAAGAGCGCCTAAAGGCGCCCGACGTTAGGTCCAATATTGCCTGCACGGTCAGCCGAATTTCGCCCATATGTCGAACTGGCTCCGTGTTCAATCGTGAATTTACCCTGTTTTTTTATTTTTCATTCGGGAAAATCGGAAATGCGATCTCAGCCCTCGAAGGGTGACGATCCGAATCCAAGATTGTCGCGAGTCGGAAATCCGGAGAAAAGCAGCTGTCGCTTCCTGTCGGTGTTTGAGTTCCTCCGAGGAACTTGTCGCGAAATGGCGACCCGTAACGCGGGCTGCCCTTTGTTTAGTTTATTGCTCGAACACACCCTGGGGAAACTACTCATTAGCTACGCAAATAGAAGTCCAGCATCCAAGAGGAAGACGAAGCCCCCCGACCCGAAGTCGAGTCCCCGAGCTCCCCCGGCATCCCCATTAAAATTCTGCAGGAGAAATCAAAGCAATTTCCTTTCTTCTCCTTCCGTCCCCTTTTTCCCTCTCTTTTGGAATAACGGATACTCGGATACTAATTACTAACCGCGCCATTCCGTGAATCCTAAACCTCTTCGGCGAGAAACTTCGCCTCCGTGATGCGAATCGCGATCGATGCCAATCGACGGAATCGATTGAATTTCGAAAATCCCTAGAATAGTGGAAAGTTCTAATTAATGTCGATTAATGTTTTCTACCATTCAGGAGAGCACCTCTTTAAATTCTGATATTTTATAACCGAAGTGGGAAGACAATATTAATACCGATTAATCTGTACCATAATTAATATCGATTAATTTCCCCAGTTAATGGTCAACCTTCGTTGGGGAGGTAAATTTTATGGGATTGTTAACGTCATGAATTATTTATTCCCCGTTTCGCGTTGCGATGTCCTGTTCCTGTCCAGACTAATTACACGTATAATCTGATCGTTGGAGCGATACGATCGCGTTTCCCCTGACGCAGAAATGTCCATGGTGGAAAAGAGGTGATAAATGCTCCTTTCCATTTCCCTAGCTCGTATATTTTAGGAGGTGTCGCGTCAGAGACTAGAAGAATAATTCTTACTAATTTGGATTTAATTTTAAGTCGCCCTTTCCATGGGGAAAATCAACGGGAGTGAACATCGACTAGTCGAGATTTCCCGCAAAATGAAATCATTTTCTAGGGAAATTTAATGATTCTCTAGAAAATATGAGAATTTCCTCCGAGGAGCGGGCAGGGAATAAAATCGCTCGATTTATTGGGACCGAGGGGAAAATTTGAAAAATTTTAAATTATTAATTAGTTTCTCTCTTTTTCTGCCACCTTATGTCCATTTCCCGCAAAATGAAATCATTTTCTAGAGCAGGTTAATGGTCCTCCAGGAAATATGAGAATTTCCTCCGAGGAGGGGGCAGGGAATAAAATAGCTCGATTTATTGGGACCGAGGGGAAAATGTGAAAAATCTTATATTATTAATTAGTTTCTCTCTTATTCTGGCACCTTATGTCCATTTCCCGCAAAATGAAATCATTTTCTAGGGAAATTTAATGATCCTCCAGGAAATATGAGAATTCCCTCCGAGGAGGGGGCAGGGAATAAAATCGCTCGATTTATTGGGACCGAGGGGAAAATGTGAAAAATCTTAAATTATTAATTAGTTTCTCTCTTATTCTGGCACCTTATGTCCATTTAATCCCGTCTCGAGGGAACGTCGTCTCGCGTGTCCGTCCGGACGTCCCGTCGCTCTCCAACGGGATTCCCCTCGGTGATCTACGGGAATCCACCGAAGCTCTCCTGACAAGCAGTCCCAGGGAATTCGGCCTCATTTCCACAAATTTACATACGTCAAGCCGAGCGTCCTTTCGCGTAATTTATTTCGTCACGCGGCCCACGTACGCGAAGGAACGCGATTTAAGGTCCTCCTCTTCATCGAAAACCACCACCTCGGAATCCCTCCCCTGAATATCAATTAAGCCCCCCTAAAAATATATCCATAATTACGTAAATACAATTAGCCATTCCCAATTCCGCCGGCGGTAACGAACAACGACAGGTCACGCGTCCTTCCTAGGGGAAAATACTCCTAGGAATTTTCATGGAATTCTTATCAAAGGCTCGAACAATCGATTAGCTCCTGAAAAGTCGGGGAAACGTCCGGCGGTCGTTCGTCTCAATTTTCCAGGGGCTTTTAACCGCCTGGACGCGTGTTCACGGCTAGGGGAAATCTAGGGAAATCCCGCTCGTAACGTCCCGCATTTTTTGGGGGAGCTCCTTCGACCTCGCGAGGCCTTTCCTGGGGGATGGACGAGAGGGTGAGTCCGTTATTGCGTCGTTATTGATAAAACTAATGGGCCAAAGATTGCTCGAAACGGTTCGGGGCTACCCCCATGGAAGTACGACCTGGACGGGCGAAAGTTACTCTTATCACGCGATGTGCCACCATGAGAAACCGAGTTTCACGAGGAACGGGCTTTATGGCTGTCTGCTGCGTTTCTTGTCCTGTGGCCCTTTCGTGTCCAATCATTGATCCGAGTGAAATCATCGCATCTTGGGATTTAAGTTTTCTTCCTTGATTTATAAAAATGATAAAGAAAATTCAATTTTTTGTCCTATGGCCCTTTCGTGTCCAATCATTGATTCGAGTGGAATCATCGCATCTTGGGATTTAACTTTTCTTCCTTGATTAGAAAAATGATAAAGAAAATTCAATTTTTTTTCCTATGGCCCTTTCGTGTCCAATCATTGATCCGAGTGGAATCATCGCATCTTGAGTTTCAAGTTTTCTTCCTTGATTTAGAAAAATGATAAACAAAATTCAATATTTTGTCCTATGGCCCTTTCGTATCCAATCATTGATCCGAGTGGAATCATCGCATCTTGGGATTTAAGTTTTCTTCCTTGATTTATAAAAATGATAAAGAAAATTCAATTTTTTGTCCTATGGCCCTTTCTTGTCCAATCATTGATCCGAGTGAAATCATCGCATTTTCGGATTTAAGTTTTCTTCCTTGATTTAGAAAAATGATAAAGAAAATTCAATTTTTTTTCCTATGGCCCTTTCGTGTCCAATCATTGATCCGAGTGGAATCATCGCATCTTGAAACTTAAGTTTTTTTCCATGATTTAGATAAATGATAAAGAAAATTCAATTTCTTGTCCAATGGCCCTTTCGTGTCCAATCATTGATCCGAGTGGAATCATTGCATCTTGAGACTTATGTTTTCTTCCATGATTTACAAAAATGATACAAAAAATTCAATGATTACCCTAGTAGCGCAAAATATTTGTCCTATATTTTCTGTGTACATATTTAGAAATTATTCCGTGCTACTAGGGTAAGTTCTGCCGGGTACTTAAATATTTTCTTCGCGAAATTTACCGACCGAAGAGACGACTTCCGAATCGATACGCATTTTTTTTTTATTATTGATTCCCATTTCATTACCGTCCGGCTATTTCCAGATCGCATCTCACGTCATAAATTCGCACTAAACTTACGTTTGTTATTCCCTTATCGAATTAACGATCCCGTTGAGATCGAAGCGGTTTGCAAGGCCGCGTTGCGTAATCTGCATTTCCTTCATGCCTCGTTCCTGTCATTATTCCCATATCCCGTCAGTTTGTACACTTCGCTTATTCCCCAGGGCGATAATAACCACGCGACGGTAACAACATCTAACGTTCTTCACTAACCTAGAAAGTACTTGACCACATTAAAACACCATTACGTCCGTTTCCTCAAAAATCCCCGAAGTAATCTAGACATTGTTTTTTAATAAATTGAAGGGAGTAAAAAAATCCGCAATTTAGGATATGCAGTTTAGTATGGTGGTCAGAGAATAAAAAAAAAAAATAAAAAACTGGCGCAGGCACATTTCTTTTGCAATTGATAAGAATAGTGAAAACCGGGGCAGCGATGATTAATAGTAAATGGGTCAATAAATATTTCTCAATAAATTGAAAAGAGTAAAGAATCTCAATTTTGGATATAGAATTTAGCACGGTAGTCAGAAAATAAAAAAAAAATAAAAAACTGGCGCAGGGACGTTTCTTTTGCAATTGATAAGAATAGCGAAAAATCGATGATTGATAGTAAATCGGTGAAAATTGGGCAGGTAAGAAATTGGGAAAAAAAATGTTCTCCGAAGAGGGACGGGGGTCTCGGAAATTGATTCCCGAGGGAAGTGTTTTTCGGGAACGGTTCCGGCTCCCTAAAGACGCAAACGATCGATTCCCCCAGAAGAGGAGACTCGGGTCGGGACACCTCTGGAGTGTGGACACTAATTTCGAGGGCCAAGTCGGACCGAAGTCCCTAGGGAGCAATAAGGCAAGGCGGTCTTTACGGCCTCGCCATTGAATTCCCGGTTTCGGTCTTCCCGGGAAGAGGGACCGGGATCGTCCGGGACGTGTCCCACTCGTCCCACGCGCGGACCACCCCTGGACCTCTCCCGAAGGAGCGGACGTTTAAATAGCCATAAATTCCCCTCTTTTCGCTCCTTCCTTAGGGTTTCACCTAGGAAAGCCCATTCGATGAACGATACCCGGGATAATCAATGGCGGCACTAAATGACATTTATTCCATTTATCCCGAGGAGCCGAATCCGAAAATTATGCCTCCCGGGATCCAGGGGGAGTTTTATTATTTTCGGGGATAGTCATTTCTCCGGAAAGCGGGAAGCGGATCCTCGACCTGAGATTAAAGGAAGACTCCTCTTCGTGGTGGTAAAAAACAATATTTCAAAAAGTGGCATTTCTTTTTTACTCATCTTCATCGCCAAGAGAAGTAACACCGTTAAATGTCGTAACAAATAATGGCAATAAAAAATAAAAAACGTCTCAGACTTTACCACGTGAATACGGAGACCCTGAAGTAGATCCTGAAACTCGTGAAATTTCATTTTTCATAAAAAAATTTATTTACTCATCGTAGACTAAAACCCACGTGGCGTGGCCCGTCCACGTCTTCGCTGTTTTTCGCCTAAAAAAGGGTGTAGATGAATTTAATTTCATCCACCTCGATGAAATTTCTCAGCGCCTTTCATATCATCTTAAGCGATCGCTCTTTGAGAGATTGTCCCTTTTTTTTCTTCGGGGAGTTTTCCGGCAATAAATTAATCCGGCCAAAAAAGAGGTTTAGGTTAGGAACGGTCTTTCATTCCGGGCAACCCTTTCGAAGGAAAGTCGGCTCCTTCGGCGACAAGGAGGGAAATCTGAGAAAATGAGGACTGACAGAGATGAGGATCGTCCCTCTTCCCGGAGAGAAACAGATGGTCGAACGCTATCGGGACTCATTAACGCAGGCCCATGGAAACGAGAGCGAGAGAAAGAGAAGAGAGATTTATCGGCGACAACTGTTCCGTCCGGGACGCCACCCCTTTCGGGGGGCCAACCCCTGGGGGAACTCGGAAGACTTTACTACTCATAGATTTACAGTTGAAATCAATTAGCTACTAATTGACGCCGAGCCGCAGCGAGGAGGTCGCTGGACCAGGGGATGCTGAGACGCCGACCCCTCCCTAGGGGATGCTCGCCGTCTTCGGCATCCTTGGCATCCTCGGGGTCGGGCAGACCTCGGTCACGCAACTTGTCGCTACTTTTTAGATCGACGAGGCGTGTGCATGGAAAGGACCAATCGCTTTTCCCCTTTCCTTGAAACCCGATCGTATCTCTTAGGCCACGCTATTCCCTCGAAGGGTGCTCTCCGTTAAATTGATTCGCGGCCACACCCTGTCTTACTCTGCAAGGAAAGTCGGAACTACTGCGGAAGGCCTGGGAAAATTCAATGATTTTCCCGAACCCTTCCTGACATTTTTCCTGGACCCCGGGGGGAGGGATTAAAATGGTACGGAGATTAATATCGATTAATCTTCTGCTTTTTCCCGCTCTCCGGCGCCTGATTCGAGTGATGTACGACCGGGAAATGGAAACGAGTGTTTTTCAGGTTTTTCTGGTTTTTCCGCATTTTTCGCGATTTTCGGGCCTCTGTCGTGGATCGTTTCCGCTCTGCTGGGAAAAGTCTCGTTAGCTCGAGGAATGAAATGTACCGATTTTCCTGAGTGGCTCGACGAATTTCCCGTCAGTGTCCTTTAGGATAATTAATATCATGAACAGGGTTAATTGAATGACCATTGATAATATGAAATCCTGATAAGGGAAACCACGGTGGGCGATATTTATATCCAGGACGCCGATTTCATAATCCGGGGAAAGGATGGACCCCGAAGGAGGCGAAAGAAACGGGGAAAAAGGATAGGATAAAAATAAGATGAAATCCTCGCAGCATCCGGGAGCTCGGGGAAGCTTTCCGCGATCTGCTCGTCCGGTTTTTCACGCTTTTCCGGGCAACGGTGTCTCGACATGAGCAACGGGGCCAGTCTTCCTCGTTAAAATTTTCGAAAATTCCCTCCTTCGGATCCACTCGGCTCCCGGGTCTCCCTCATTAAGGAAATAATCATTATAAACGTCGTTAAGGGAAGTTTAGGGTCATCGTCGCGCGTTTCCCCCTTCTCCCTCCCGGCTCTTCCGGGTTTTTCTTCATTTTTCTCCGCGGCAAGTGAATTTCCGCGTGCATGGAGCCGCATAAAGGGGTCGTCGACGGTGCTCGTCGTCTTAATCTCTCCCGGGGAAACTTCCCCAGGGATTTCCTCCCGAGGGAGTTCCGCGAGCGGAAAGCTCCCGATTTTCGGCGAGGAACCGGAAGTCCTCCGCCGGAAAACTCCGCGTAGGATCTCCGGAGTGGCGGGTCGTGTCGCCGAGGAATTTCCCCGAGATCTCGGGAAAATCCACCCCCTCTTCTCCTAGGAGAGGGGTAGTTTTGGCACGTCGCTCCACTTTCGGCGGTCTTCTTACCAGACCAGCCACTCGCAAAAGTGGCCGAAAACCTGCCGAGTTTATCCTCGGAACTTTCTTACCGGATTCTCCTCTCGGAGATTTTTCTTTGAATAAAATTTACCTAAGTGAATTCCCCGCCGCGGAATTTCCGGATCCGAGCCGAAGTTCCTTCGCGTCCTCGTCGTTCAAGGGATGACACTAAATTTAGGACTCTTCAAATAATTCCCCCCGCAAAACCATTGTTTCGGGAGTATTTCTCTCCTGGGAGGGATTTTATTATCGACGTATGCTCGAAGAGAAAAAAATAAAAATCTGTAACTACTCTAGGTACGCTGTAGAGAAGGCATGAAATTCCGGTATTTATTTCCACGATTTTTTATCATGTTTTTCGGTATGAATTTTTTTAATTCCGATTCCGCTCGGCGGGATTTCCGCTTCCGGGAGTCCGCGACAGGCCTCGGGATAAATCATAGGACCTCGGGATATCAAAGAGGGTCGTGGGCGTAATCCTGCGTGTCCCGCGTCCTTTCCGAGATAAATCTCCGAGACGGGGTGCCACAGGTTTAATAAGCGTTGCCAATTAAGAAGGTGTTCCAGGGCGGCGATAATTTATAGCCGGGAGAGGGGAAAAAAAAATAACGGGTCTGCCGGCTTTGGAAGGACCCCTCGTCCTGGCCAGGACTAAGGACTTCGGCAGTCCTCCGGTCTCTACAAGAGTCGATAAGACGAGGTTGCGAGGGGTCCAAAGTCGATCGTCCTTCCCGAATCTCGGAGAGATCGAAGGACCTGCGAGTCCTGGATAAGGAGCAGGACCTTTTGCCCTCAAATCCTTTATCAAAGGCCTTAGGGGAAATTTTATCCTTAAATTCACCTTTTAAGGTGAAGTGAAACTCCCCTCAATTTTTTTTCCCCACAACAATTTTTTTTTCTTTTTTAAGGATATTGGACCAAACTGTCCGAAACTTTGACACATGACTCGTGTTCATCTAAGAATTGTCCTGACACGTTCAAAATTTGGATTTTTTCAAAAAGGGCGAAAAAAGTGTCTTATGCACTTCTGTGCTAAAACGATGGTAATACGATTTTTCCCTCGTGATTTCGCCTCGAAGTAATCCCGCAATTTTGTTAGTCACTTATTTGGTATTCTCTGTAAATTAAGTGATACGTAAAATTCGATTCCTTATTCGATGTACGTCGGTGATTTTTTTCGATCGATGGAAATGCTGGAAACGAAACGGGGATCCGCAATTAGGACCCAGGGTGTGAGATGGTCTAGGGGATGATTTTTCATCAGTATTTGGGCTGGACTCTCGTCGAATTACCGGGGGATGGTCCTCATAATTGAATCGGCATCGCAACCCTCGCTTTCCTTCGCCATCTTGGGGGAGAAAAGAGAGTCTGGGGAGACTTATTAACGGATAGGCCAGGGCGAAATTAAGTAGTGCATCCACATCCTGCCGATACGCTCCGCACGTAGCGCCCCGAGGTGCAGAGCCGTATATCAGGGGTGTCTTTTGCTACCCCCGGCCCTCCCTAGGATCCTCCAGGACCCGCTTCCTGACTCCGACCGACGATTCCTCTTTTTCCACCCAGACGTTTCCACTTGGCCCCCGATGCTTAATCTTCGCCCACCTCGCGGTTTCGCGCCCCCACCATCCCTGCAAATTCCACCCCCGCAATTTACCCGGCAATTCCTTTCTTCATTTCTTCGTGTACTAGGTAAACTTAACCGACATTGTTTTTTCTTAGCTTATAATCAGGGATTAGTCCGTCTAAAAGTTCCTCTTTCCTCCTGCGACTTGAATTTCTCCCTCTTATCAGGAATTTTCCGCGGGAAATTTCCGCTTCTCCGAGAGGCCTCTTTCGCGGTAATTTCTTCCTGGATTTCTTTTCTTCTAGGTTCGATTGTGCGAGATTTACCCCCCTCGGCGATTTTCCGCGACTTCTCGGATAAGAGATATCGATGTCGGGGAAGAGCGGCCCGCAAATTACGAGGCTGTAATTTCGGCTCGATTTATGTCCCATCATCACGAGATCATCGAGTAATGCAACTCTTTGGATAATAGCCGTGTTCGGCTCGGCTGTAAATCGAACTTAATTCCAAGTGGGCTTTCGCCTTCGGTGATTAAAGTGCGCGGAAGTGCGCAAAGGATTTATGATTACCGCCGTGCAAATTGCGGGACGTTTCCGTGTCCCTAGGGGAAAAATGGGAACTTTCGGCCGAGTCTCTAGGGAAGCTCAAAATTGTACCCTCGATGACCATTTTTCCACCTCATATCAATTATCCTTTCCACGCGGTTTCTTCCTCACCTCCTTAAATGAATTTTAATCTGAGATTCTAATAAAAAGAGAGGACGATATATCCAAAAGCTCATACATTTTAAAATTCTATAATAATATAAAGATCGTCCGTTTCGATGGATTGCCATTAATATTAATGAGGTCTCTCTCGATCGCTTTAAGTTTGGCAGAAATCTAGGGGAAATCAAGATGCCTACTGCAGAGCGGGCTTGCGATAATTAATAAACAAGCTCATAGATATGCGATAAGGTGCACCGGGCCAGGGAAAGAAGCGTAATTAATCATCTTGTACAACCCCGAGGTGAGCTTTATCGCCGATTAGAAACGCAACGTACCAGGAAAGCTCTGGGATTACTTCGAAATTTTTCTCGACCACCTCCCAGAATTGGTTAATATTTAAGAACATTCCCCGGAAGCCCGTTTTCACAATTTCCACGAAAATGATCTATTAGAAAAACACTAAACACATATTAAAAATTTCTCCCCCCCTGGAATTCTGTTTCATGAAATTTTCACGAGACTTCGATATCGCTGCTGGGAAATGTTATTAAAACATTTTTCCTCCCCCGAAAGGCAATTCCCAATATTGTTATAAAATTCAGACACCACGAAAAAAAAATACACAACAGAATTACCGAGGGTTATTTAACTTGTGGTTGACATTTTTTGTCAATTTACATTTAGAGCGCAAATTTGAGCCGAAAAAGGGTGAGGGGTGGGTTTGCCTCCCTTAACCCCAAACAAGGCGATCTTTTAATCCGGAATGGAGGTCCTCCCATATCGGCGACGTCGGCGCTTCCTCTCCTGGAAGTCACCCCTTCCTCTCAGGGGGTGGCGGTGGGTGGCGGTGGGTGGCGGGGGCGGCAAGAGAAAGCTCGGGGCACCGCGGTGAAAGTCCCGCTGCATCGGACAAAAACAAGGGTGAGTTACGAGCTTTGGGGTGCCCGGACTCCCCCCTCGCCCCCGCCCATGGGGGATAATTCGAGCGATACATTTGAATTTCTCGCCATTACCCTTGCGTCCCCACCCCCCGTCCCCCTCGGCGCGATCGGCCATCACGGATTTCCATTAGCTAATTAACAAGCAGAGCGCGACGACGCGTCCTGGCGTCGCGACGCTTTCTCCTACTTTCTCCGTTTCCTCCCCTCAACTCTCGGCCGACCCCCCGACCCCCCATAAGGGAGCCATTTTTCCGAGGGGATGACTCTCCAACTTTCCGACTTTCGCTGCGGGAATTTCTCTCCCGGGCCCATTCATTTCGCATGTCGGCCGAAACAACGGCCGTCGTGACGGGGGACGACGTCGACGTCGTCGCGAGATGGCGCAACGGCTTTTTCAGAAGGCAGAAATTTCCCCATAGGGGTGGCGTGCTCGGTTTCGAGGGGGTGGTTTCAGAAAATAAAAAGATCGGGAGATGGGATTCATTTCTCTGGTGTCGGTGATTTCACCGATTGGGGTGAAATGGATTTTTTGGAATTCATGGGGAAGGGGGTGAGCATTTTTGGAAGGGGTTCATTAGGGGTGGCGTGATCGGTTTCGAAGGGGTCGTTTCAGAGAAAAAGAAGATCAGGAGATGGGACTCATTACTCTGGTGTCGGTGATTTCACCGCTGGGGAGAAATGGATTTTTTGGAACTCATGGGGTAGGCGTTTTTGGGAGGGGTTTATTAGGCTTTTTATTTCGAACTTTTATCCCGTTCATCGTAGGGGTGGAATCTATGGGAAGGAAATTTTAACCCTGGCGAAACCGTCTCGAGAGCGCTTATGGTTGGTGAATGCTCGCATGGGGGTGGAAGTGGAATAATCGCGTGCGAGGCGATGGGGTTGCGCCTCCTGCCGAAAATAGAGGGTGCAGGGGGTATGTCAGGTGGAGGGAGACGTTTCTAAAAAGAGAACCCCACTTTTTACACTGGGTTGACAGGGTGTTCGACCGCCAAGATGGCGGGGAATTCTTATTAATTGTATATTATCTGGTTTACGGTCGAAATCTGAAATTTCAAAAAGGGGTGGTTTAACAATATTCAAAAAGGGCTCGGATTAAAGGGAGGGGATGCAATTGCTCTGTCAGACGGTAAGAAATGTCCTCGCCTCTTCCATGGGGAACATATTCCAGGGGAAATTCTGATTTATCGCTCGGGATATTTTTTTTCATCCCTTGTGCGGTTTCCAGCGTTGAAGTCTCCCGAAAAGGCGCGCAGCTCTGCATGGAAAGGAGTTCTCGGGTACGTGGGAATCCATCATCGGAAGCTCAGCTTCCGAGAGGGGTGACCGGAGACTAATCGCGCGACAAGCGAGATTGCGGCACCCCCGAAAAACCGGCAGTCTGGATTTCGGGGGTTGTAAGGGGTTCCTTTCGCCCCCTCTCCTCCCTCGAGATAAGTGGTTAATGCACTCGGCATCCGCGCCAGAAGAGAGGCGAGGTGACGTCGGAATTCCAGCCATTCCCCTCGAATTGTCTCGGCGACGCTTCGAGGGGTGGTTCCCGGGGGTGGGGGTGGTCGCGACCAGAGAAACTTACGATCGCAAGACCGAAATCTTATTTGCAATATATTCTCGCACCCCGCCAAATCTTCCCGTCGCTTTTGCAAATTCGATCCGGGTGGCTTCATCCCCCGATGTGCCAGGACCCTTGACTTCCGGATTTCCCCAAAATTTCCGGAAAACCAAGGTACTTATTAGGAGAGCTTTTCATCGTTGTTCGTCCCCTCAAGATGTAAAATCCTGTTTAATTTTTTTTTTCCCAGTAGCAATCATTAGGTATAAAAACTCAACTTTTCGCCAATTTCGTCGTTTATTATTGTTTTGACAGGAATTTTAGAATTTTTAGCGTTTTTTGTGGCAAAATGGGAGTCGAGATTTTCGACCTATCGGAGGCGGCTTCGAGGGAATCTCGATCTGGAATTATTCCCTCCGAAATATCAGCCCTTCTGAGTTACGAGCCGAGTTTGCAACCCACCCCTTCTTTAGGGGTGCGAAGTCGTTACGACCTTTGGAGTACTTTCGGCAGATTCTCCCGATGCTCATCGGCCCCGTCTCCGATCGGGATTAGATCCGTTCATCATCCCTTCTCCATCTCAACCCTCCCCTACAAATCATACTTCCCTCTTCCAAGACTAAAAAAATGTATTTCCGGTAATTGGAGGATCAATTCAGCCCCGAGCGCGACTTAAAGATGACGCCCTCTAATTACCACACTTATTAACATAAATTTAAATAAATTCATCATTTCAGTGTTTTTTAATTATTCATTAAAATGTACGTTATCGAATAACGTTGTCGAAAAGAGCAGACAATTAATGAAATGCGGATTTCATGTGTATTTCATTTATTCATACGCCGAGCACTAAATTTGTAACATCCTCGCAGATATATATTTAATATTAACGCTTCGTGATTCCGTAAGCCGGTTTAATCCGTTTCCATTAAAACCCCCGGTTATTCCAGCCTCGTTAATAAATTTACTAACACTTCTTTGACGTACTGGTATAAATGGAAAACGGAACGAAGAGGGAAATTTCCTTCTCGTTCGATTGCTTCTTCGAGCATCATCCGGACTTTCCTGTCTATTCCGGAAGTTCATTTCGTCAGGGTCGATCGAGGCTCTTCAAGGAGTTCCTCGCAAGGGTGGAGTATTTGCTCGGGCCAGGATTTCTCCCAAAAACTGGCGAAACTGTGTCGAGATCCCAAGAAAGTCCTGAAAATAAAAGGTTTCGCCCATTTTAAGGGAGGAATCCCTTAAGTAGCAGAAAATGGCGGCCGGCAGGCTCGAGGACGTCCCATTGTCCTTAAAAGAAAAGGATTCCCTCGTCAATTTAAGGACGCTTCCCGAACCGTCGATCGAACTGGAGAGCTCCAGGATAACGAAGGGATCCCTCGTTCCAGGAGACGTCTCCCGTTTTTCCGTGAAAATCCCGTTTTTCCCTCACTTCAGCGTCTCGATCCGAGAAGGACTCGGCGATCTTTAATTGAAGGAAGGCCGAAAGGACCTCGATCAATTTCAAAATTCCAACTTTTCAATTTCAACTTCGGGGTTTTCGATCTGAAAGTAATTTTTTTTTTTTTTTTTTTTTTTTAATTTTTTTTTCAAAATTCTAGTGGTCCTTTTCGACCGGTGGGAGCTAAACGCGTCGCAGGACGAGTTTTTCCAAGTCCTGGGGGAAGGACGAATTCTTCGACGTTATTAGCGGGGGAGCGGATCTTTAAGGAAAAGGGAAAAGAAGGAAATAGGAGAGAGTATCACGGGAAGGGAAAAGTTTTTCCAGGGCTCTTATCCTGGGCCGAGATCTCGAGGAGTTCGAAAATCGTTTAGGGACCTTACCCCGAGGACCTCGCTCGTAACCGACCTTAAAAAGGACGAGTTCGAGGTACCCTGTCGACCTCCGGGTCCTCGAGAACTCTCCTGACTTTTCTTCCGCTAATTTTCTCTTACTAGAGTTTATAAATAAATTCCAGCAGGACCGAGAAATCCTAATTCATCGAGATTAATAAACCAGTGAACTTTCCTTCCCCTATTTTGGATGAAATTACTTCTCGAATGTACAAAGTAAATTCCAGAAATAAATGGGGGAAAGTAAAACCTTGGTTTTACTTTCTGCCAAGGCATTTCGAATCCCGGGTGTTTTAGAAAAACCGAGATCGCACCTTGAAGAGGATCCCGAATTGTCCTGGTGTTCTTATCTCTAATCACTGAACAGTGCCGGACAACGCGTTAATCCGTGAAACAAAGCCAATCTCGGATCTATGCAAATTTCCGACCCCTCGATGTCCCTTTTCTCCTCTATTCCCGAGGGAGAACCGTTCCTTCGGGACTTCGATCCCGGCTCCTCCACCTCGGAGAATCCCTCTCTCTCGCGCGCTCTTCTTATCAGCTCGTTTCTCAGAGTATCCCGAGAACGAGGTGGGATCATCCAGGAGAGTATAATAATGCGATAGGGGGCCTTATCCCGAGGGATTAGAGCCCCGGCTCGTAGGGTTTCTTATTCTCGTTTCGAGTCGCAGCTAAACAGGATCGATCGTCCTTTTCACGGTTTTCCTCCTCGCATCCTGGGATGAATATTAATAAAATCATTTCCTGCGCGTTTCCATCTATTGGAGATGATAAGAAAAAACCTACTTCAAAAAATAGGAATTGCATTAAATCCAGGAAGGAAGGAATTTTTTTTTTCGCGAGTCGAGGACAAGCATCGATCGTCCTTTTCGCCATTTTTTTTACTTCGCTTCCCAGGATGAATTTTAATTTAATCTAAGGCAGGTCCTCTTTTCCATTCTTCCTGATTTTGATTCGTCTTACTAGGGGAAGCCGCGAATTTGTAAACTTTTTCCCCCCGGGACTTTCGTAATTATGGAGATGCCTTTATCCTGCAAGAATGCGCTTTTCCTCGCGTGCCGTATCGCGGGCTTCATAATTATCATCCTGACGTGGAATATATTATCCTGAATAAGCGGAAGCTCTCCATCTGGCTCCGAAGAAAGAGAGGGAGAAGAAGGATCAAGAGCGAGAGGGAGCGAGAGGGAAGAATCGCTCCCAAGTTTACAGGGAAGTCGGAGGACGATTTCGCGAGATCCCAGGAATATCCTGGGGAGATCCTGGCCGAAAATAATCCTTGACTCCTGGGGCGTTCCGAAGTTTAGCCCGTAAAGTGCTCGCCTTGCACCCCTCGGTCCTTATCACGGTCATTTCGATTGCTTTATTGCCCGTGATAAGAGATGCAGGAAGCGAGGTTGGCCAGGATGCGCATTTTCGAAGGTCCTTTCCGTCCCGAACGGCGAACACCTCCTTAATCCTTTCAGGCTTCTATAGATAAAATCTCAATTATTAGACATTTTCATTCGATGCCGAAGCTTATTTAAAAAAAAAAATGCTCGAGACAATTTTCTTTTTTTTTTTAATTTTCGTACAAATATTTGTCGATTGTCCTTATTTTGAACACGTGGAGGAGTATTCTTTGAGACGATTCGAAGCCGATATTTCAGGAATTTTTATACGTCCCCTTTTAGTTCGGTGATGACGTCAGGTTTCCTCAGGAAAGCGTTTTCCCCCATTTTCCGTATCAAGGGCTTTTCCTCAATCAAAGGAACTCCGGCTCGTCCTTTTTCTTTTCTGCCTCACTGTCGGAAAAATGGCAAAATCCAGCCAAATTATCCCCCAGGAAGCTCTCATTTCGCGCCGGCGAACAAAAGGAAGACCCTCTCCCGAAGGAGCGTCGCGATAAAGGAATAAAATAAAATGGCTTCCACCCCGAAAGGAGAGTCGATAGCTCGCCGAAATCGCGTACAGGATAAGGGATGGTCCTTCGGGCGTGTCTTCCTCTTAGGGAGGTCCTTACCCCTGCGTTTCGCCAGCTGCCAGGAAGAAAGTCCCGATAACTACTTTATCGGGTCCCCTGGCCAATACTCCGGAAAATTCTCTCACTTTTTACGGCGCAGTACCATGCCCCATTTTCACTTCTCACAGAAAATTCGTCTGATTTTTAGAACATTATATTAATCATGGAGTACGAAAATCTGCAAAAAAGGAGTAATTTTTAAAGGAATAAAAAAATGGGTCCTTGAAAGGACTCTTTTTTAAAGATCATCGGGGATAAGGAGAAATTAGGGGTTGCTTCCGTCCCAGCCCTTCGGTCTAGAAATTCTCAAATTATCGAATCGGCGACTTCGCAGGACGAAAGGACAATGGAAGCCGATCCTGTAAAATCGGGCCGATAAAGGAATAAAGTGGAACGGCTTCTTCGAGGGTAGTTCCACCCCCGCAGGAGCCGATCGCCTGAAATCCCGTACAGGATAAGGGTAGGTCCTCCAGGCGTGTCTTCCTCTTCCGGAGGACCTTCCCCTAAATTTCGACAGCCCCCAGGAAGAAGGTCCTCCAGAGGGTAGTTCCCGAGGGCGCGGGCCTCGCGGCTCCATTACTGGGGAAAATTCATGGATGTAAATCTCGCGAGCCCGAGGAACGTTTCCACCCCCCATAAAAGTCCGGGACAAGTACGAGATGGTTTAAAATAACCGGCCGACGACCACCGCCGTCTTCGGCTCCCTTCATCCCCCTGGAGTGAAGTGCCCCCGACTTCGCCGAAGGTTGCAGGGGGTGCTTTACGACCCCGTCGAGCCCAACGCCGAGACCAGGGGTTGTCATATCGGGTTAAACTTCTTAACAACCCCCGCAAAGCTCTATCCCACATTTAGGAGCGAGGGGTGAGCTTTTCATTTTTTTCACGTTTTAATTTCGGGAATTAAACGATTAAAACACCCTTCTTATTTAGAGGATTTATCTAGAGGAAATGTTTTCTTTATAGAATATTAATGTACTAAATTAAACGTAAGTACTTAGATGAACTTTTCATCGGACCTTGAAAATTCTTAGGAATTTTTCCCGATCCACGCTGAACGTTTGTTTCCGGTTCTTAGGTAATTATTCTTAGGAAGAGTGTGTAAAATTGGAGCTTTACCCCGAATGGTTAATTAGACCCTTCCTGGGGCATCCTCCCCCCGATCGCTTCGAAGTCTCAATTTCGCAGTACCCTTGAATCTAGTTTCCTAGTCTCTCTCCTTCTTTTTCCCGCGGATTGGCGTCCCCTCCCTCCGTCGATCTTTCTCGCTCGGCTCAATTAAATTCCGAGAAATTAATTACGCGCGGGAGAAAAGCGCAACCCGCCAACCTTTTTCCTACCCCGGCGAGCTTTTCCACGTAGCTCTGGCATGTCGCGAGTTACTTTTACCATTTTGTCCATCCTTGCAGCCAATGAAAAGCACGCCGCGGTTTCCCCGCTAATTATGCGCCCCCTCCTGACCCACCACCCACCACCCACCGCCCACCACCCACCACCCCCGCCGGAGCTTAATTGACCGGAAAAAGCTCCCGTGTATTACGTCCCTGCAGATCGCTCCCCCTTCTTCCCCTCCTTCCTCAGCTTTCGCTACTTGCCATCTTGGAGCTTCTTCGAGAGCTTTTCTTTATGGCGCTCGGAAAGCCGGAAAGAGAGGTCGGCGCAAAGCGGAAAGAGAGAAAGTACGGGGTTGAAAGTCGATTCTGGGCTTTTTTCATCCCCCGGCCGGGTTCCTCGGCTCTCGGGAGACTTCTTAGGGATGCAACAAAGACGGAAGTGGGAGGGAAGGGGTTGCAAGCTTTCGGTAGGAATTGCTCGCGTTAACCGTGTGTCGTCGACGGGAATGGAATTGCCCCGTCCCGTTTGCCCTGGGCCAAGGAAATTACGTCGGTTAATGCCAACCCTTGGAATTTTCGATATCCAGTAGCTTGCGAGCTTTCAAATCCCGTAAAGCTCGACCGGCAATTTCGAAAATTTTCCCCCTGACCGACATCCGGCCGCCGTATTTAGGCCACTGCGGCCCGATAATTTCGACTTTCCACCTCTCCCGAAGTTTTTCCTATTTTTCTTTTTTTTTTAATGGCCCGCGGATTCAAGCCGAACTTTTCAATGGCGGGGGGTGGAAAAGGGGGGAACACGCCAACCCGATGCAGGTGGTCGTAATATTTTCCTCGCTCATTGCCCTCGGCTCTCCTCGCTCGTACGAACGCTTAATTTTTTTCCCTCCGTAAAGTGGGCCACCGTGTATCCCGTCAGGATTGCCCGTTCCCCTTTCCTCCTTTTTTTCATTCCCGCCTCCTCCCGGGGGAAAGCGGAGAATTACCCCTTTTTTCCCATAATGCCGACCTGGATCACCCGCGAAACAGACCGCCGAATTCCGGCACGATTAATGGATTTCCCGTCCCTTCTGAAATCCGCTTCTTGTTCCTCGTCCTTTTTAATTTTTATCCCCCCGGTAGACCCCTCCCTTCCTTTCTTCTCCTTACATATTTTCTAGGCGACGAAGGGATATCCATGGTTTAATTTTTTTTTTTTTTTTTCAAGGAAGGGGGGAAACCGGGAGTCGCACAGTTTGTTTCTCGGTTTATGCTTTCGACGCCGGTTTTTGCGCCTTCTGGGTAAGTGGGAAATCTCACGGTTTGTAGGTCTGTGTATTTTGACGAGTTAATGCTCGAAAAGACCGGATGTCTCCTCTCTTGAGCCCCGAGACGCGTCCACCTGGTCCAGCAGCATCTCGTCCTCGTAAAACCATTTTCGCCCGATGAAGGGGCTTGGCTTTCCTCTCGTAAAACTCGTCGCCTCGAGTGGATACTCTGGAGGGAAATTTTCAGATCATCCTTAATCCTGGATCTTCAAAATGTGGAAAAAGATTACTAATTCATTCCTCTCTCCTTCGCGTCGCTCTTTTAATATCTAATTTAATGTTAGAATCATTCTCAGATTAATCCATCATGATTCGAGACTTTTTCTCCATCGGATACATTAATACAGAATTTTAAAGGGGTTCTATTATTCGTATACATTTATTAAACATTCCTGGGCCATCCCTCTTCCTTGGGGAGGGGTGGACCGCGCATGCGCCGAGCTCGCCGCCTCGCGTGCCGGTCTCACTCGGCGCGACGCGGTGCAGCCCTCAGTAGCGCGGCGTGCGCCGACACACTCGCACGTACTCTCTGTGCAAGCAAGGCCCGCGTCGCGACGCGGCCCCACGTCATTCCAAAGAGCCCGGAAAAACTCCCGCTAAGAAAAACTCAAGCCAAAGAAACTCTCGCGAGATGCTGCGAGTGCTAACCTCGTCGAAACTCGCGCCTTGGAAAACTCCATAACCTTATGGACTGAATTGAAAAATTGAGAAAATGAGGGACGACTTTTAAAACCCCATGACAGATTTTACTCCCGACCGAACGGAGCTTTTCGGAGCTTTTAAATAAANCGTCGAAACTCGCGCCTTGGAAAACTCCATAACCTTATGGACTGAATTGAAAAATTGAGAAAATGAGGGACGACTTTTAAAACCCCATGACAGATTTTACTCCCGACCGAACGGAGCTTTTCGGAGCTTTTAAATAAATCCTTCGCGGTTAAGAGAAGGGGAAAAAAAAGAAAAGTGTAAAAAATCGAGCTCAGAGAAACGGACTTTTGGAAATCCCGATGATGGTCCACGAGTCGAGGAGTCCGGAAAATTCGATGATTTTTCCGGGGAGTAACTTTCAATTCTCTCGCGGAAACCGCTCCGGGGTTTTCTCCCCTGTTCTTAAAAATCATGAAATCGATCTCGGGAGTTTTTCAACGTGGCTTTTCGGCTTCACTCGGTTGTTGTGATATATCTTTGCCTTTGTTTGTTAATTCGGGCGTGCTAGTTGAACATTAAACGCGAGGGGAATTTTTCAAAAAATTTCCCGCTGCCAGAAATCTTTCCTCGTTGCGGGTTTATTATCGCGCCTTGCTAGTTGATTTATGTCTTTGTTAAATATAAAAGCTTGTTCACTCGCTTCGTTGCCGAAGTAGCAATGGAAATCTTTAATTGATGAAAGTGTATTAACTTTGATGGAGGAAGAAGGTAAAAGGGAAACGCACGGTTAATTTGATACAAATTTGGAATTTCAATTGCATAGTTCGATTCGAGATTTTCCCATTGCAAAAATTTCCAGATCTATTGCGGGAGCTCGAAGAAGAGAAAAAAAAATAAGCGAATGAATGAATAAATGAAGGAAGGTCGTAGTAAAATTCCTGCGTAATGTGGAGCCCCGGTACTGACCTTTCCCAACGTTGAATTCCTCGGTTGACAATGAGAAGAGGAGAGAACAATAGCCCGCCGGTTACTTTTTCATTAAAAGTTAAAGCACAGTGCCGGGAAAGTGTTATCACGGTACCAGTGATAGTGCGCACTCCAAAGTTCGCCGGAAACGAGGAGAAAAGTGGGGAAGAAAAGTGAAAGGAGGAACCGGAAACATTAAGAAGGGAAAGAGAACCGGAAGCCTCCGAGAAGCGATGGCGACTTCGCAAGAGGGAAAGGAGTCGCCAAGGTATTATCAATGATTATTAAATTATTAACAAATTATTAACAAATAAACCTTAAAAGATGCGCAATAACGAGATTCTATAAAATTACAGATTTTCTCTGGCGTCGAAAAAGCGTGCAATTTTTATTGTTAAGGAAAAACTCATTCTACTGATAACAATGTTTATCGGATAACGAAGCATATCGCTTTATCCACATGTAACATGTGAGGGGGAAAGTGATCGGGCGGCAATTAATTTTTGCAATCGGTGATTAAAATGGAAAAGCGTCCCACTGGAAATCCGGTGCTCTTTAGGGGTGCACTTGAAGTTGCAATTACTGGGGGGAGGGGGCAAAGAGTGAGGGGAGCTCATTATTTTCCTATCCTAATTTGTGCCTGACATCGCGATGTGTTAAATCGTTGAAATTTATTGCTTTTAATGATTTAATTATTATTTATACACCCAAGCCCCTTTACTTGTGCACGTAAGTTCCATTCCATTAAAGCGTCTAAACTAAATAAACAATTATAATATTAATGGAAAATGATCGAAATGATCTGGGAAGTATCTCGTTGCGTTTAAATTTTGTTTAAATTGGAATTGAACCTCCAGGCTGGTTATCAATTGATTGATATTTATTTGATATAATTCGGTGTTTATTATTAATTCACGGTAAATTCGTTTTGTAAATGGGAAATGTGTATGTTTATGGTCCAGGGTATGTACGAAATGGCTTTATACATAGTTTCGGGACCTCGGTGGGGAGCAATTAATTTTGCAATTGGCGATTAAAAGTAAAAAGGGGAGTGCACTCGAAACATGGCGCTCTTTAGGGACGCACTTGACGAAGTTGCAATTACTGTCGATGAGGGGGGGTTGTGGGGGGAGGAAGCTCATTACTGCCTGCCCTGATCTGTCCCTAATCCAGAAATATTTAATTCCACCGCGACCTTTAAAGTTGCTACTCCGCTGATGTTCCTATTTCTATTCATTTCTGGATGAGCCTGAAAAGTCCCGAAAGAAATCCCGCGGATTAAAAGGGAGAAAATTCCACCCCTTTCGGAAATATCTCCCCCCCTCTTTTGAGCGGTAACGAGCCACCGCAATCCGCTCAACCCTTTAATTGGTTATTATGCTCCAATGCAAATTTCCAGCTTCACGCGCCGGCCGCGCAAAAAGGACGTACGTTCGCGTCGGCCGTGTAATTATTAATTGCGTCCTGGATATTTAAAAGCTACTCTCGAGGGGGAGGGGCCGACCTCCCGCCTTTTCGCGAGGAGGTCAAAAGGAATTTCGTATTTCCCGTGAAAGCCGAAACGGGAGCAAAAAGGGAATTAAGGCCTCCATCTGGCCGAGCGGCGCGACATTGTTAATGCGTCCTGACAACCGCTGGAAATTGTTTAAAAAAAAAAAAGAACGGGGAATTTTGATACGCCCGATTTCGAAGGGTGCAGGCGGGGGGGATTTTCCGTATCCTCGACCTCCCGACAATTTTCCCCGCGGGGAACTGATTTTTTTTTCTTTTTTTCCCGTCATTGAGTTACAAAAATGTTTAAATGTCGTTGCGGAGGAAAATTCCGACGGAGAGAGATTTTGGAGGTTTCGGCTCGAAATTGGGATTTTCCAAACGAATGCCACCGGTTACAAAGGGAGACACGCGCACTTGCAGACGGCCCTGGGGGCAAACGAGAGGAAAAGTGAGGAGAAGCAGAGGGAGGGGAAAAACCGGGGAAAGTGCGGAAAAGCTCGGCAGAGGAGCCCGGCAAAAATGACTGGAGCCCCGGGGCCCTTTCCAGATTTTCCAGAGGGGTCGAATTTTCCTTCCGACCGGAAAGTACGGTTCAAGAGCCCTGGATAAACCAAAATTACTTCGCCAGAAATTCAATCCCGAGGGATGCGCATGATGCGTGAAACACGGTCTTCATGTTACGCGCGTTTTGCGGGGGAGGAAAATTCTAGCTCGCGAATCTCTCGAATTTAACCTCCCCGACGTATATTCAAAGTTCAACCGTGAAATGTAGGCTCGAAATTCAGGATTTCATATTTTTTACTTACCCTTGGTGTATAAAAATAACGCATGCCCATGTTGAGAAACGATATTGCTAAAATGTTAATTTTTGAAGAAATGTTGATTCTGAAGATAAACAATGTCTGGAAAATATTGAGAAAAATGTATGTATCCCATGTGAAGAAACAAATTTCTATCATCAATGTTAGATGAACATTTTATGCTTATATTTATAAATATCGAAAGCTGTTTAAATAAAAATGTACAACCAACGAAAGAAAGTATCTTTCTCGGGTTCTTGTCCGAGATGAGTGGGAAATTTTTTTTGAAAAATGAAATTTCATGTGCAGTGCGCGTTCTTCCTTAGAGCCTTCCATAATCGCGCGTTAAAGTTTCAAATAATTCGACGCACCCAGTTAGGAGAAAAATTTTATAAATATGTTGACTTTTTGGTACGTATATGTCACACTTTCATGTCACCTTAAAAATTGCTGCCGAGACATGTCACAATGGCAAAATTTTTTTCGAAAAATGAAATCTCACGAGCAGTGCGCGTTCTTCCTTAGAGCCTTCCATATTCGCGTGTTAAAGTTTCAAATATTTCCACGCTCCCAGTTAGAAGAAAAATTTTATAAATATGTTGACTTTTTGGTACGTATATGTCACACTTTCATGTCACCTTAAAAATTCCTGCCGAGACATGTCACAATGGCAAAATTTATTTCGAAAAATGAAATCTCACCAGCAGTGAGCGTTCTTCCTTAGAGCCTTCCATAATCGCGTGTTAAAGTTTCAAATAATTCGACGCACCCAGTTTGGAGAAAAATTTTATAAATATGTTGACTTTTTGGTACGTATATGTCACACTTTCATGTCACCTTAAAAATTGCTGCCGAGGCATGTCACAATGGCAAAATTTTTTTCCAAAAATGAAATTTCACCAGCAGTGCACGTTCTTCCTTAGAGCCTTCCATAATCGCGTGTTAAAGTTTCAAATAATTCGACGCTCCCAGTTTGGAGAAAAATTTTATAAATATGCTGACTTTTTGGTACGTATATGTCACACTTTCATGTCACCTTAAAAATTCCTGCCGAGACATGTCACAAAGGTAATATCAATTTTTCTATTAACAGAGTCTGTATAGAGAGGTCGTTGGACGTCTTTCCCGGTTTTAGGTCGGATCGAAAAAACCAGGAAAATTATCCCGTCGCGCATAATTTCTGCAAACCTGGCAAATCCGGACAATCCAGGGTTCCTCGAGAGGGGGAAAATTTCTCCCGGAGGAAGAGGCAATATTTATTCCCTAGGGATGTAACGATTCGCGCGGTTAGTCCGTCACGCGTGGCCCGTCCGAAAATGGCGAGAATTTCGTCACGTTCGATCATGCTCCATCATTCCGGGTGCGTCGACGCATATTCGGGGGACACGCTCTCTCCCGACACCACGGTACCGGGATTTCGGGAACGGAATTTCGTATTCGACGGGGCGTCGTCCAATGCGTACCAAAGCGAGAAACCCCGGGAGACAGGGAGAGGCGAAGGGATCAAGAAAGGGAAGTGCACTTCAAACCCTCGAAGCCCCGTTTTCATCATTCGAGAGATCGAATAATTTCACTGCGACTGTCAATTTCCTCCGATTTTTAAAACCTTGTCATCGCGATTGCTGCAGGTGAAAATCATCCAAGGTGTGAGACCCTTAAGGGTTTTACTTTTCACCTTAAGGTGATATGAAAGTGGCGTCAAAGAGGTCTCGTTTATGAAACTTTTCTTCGCGCTGCGTGTACCGAATCGTATTAAACTTTACAGGGTGAGTATGGGAGCTATGGGGAAGGTCTTGACTCCCATGGAATTTCAATTTAAGGAAAAATTTTTTCATAGATGTTTTGGAAATTTTTTATAAATAGTGAAATTTCAGGAGTTTCAGGACCTATATTAGGGCTTTCATGTTCAGGTTATGAAGTTTGAAGCGATTTGGTACACCCAGTTCGGGGAAAAATGTCATGAAGGATTTCAAAGGATCCGAATTTCATGAGTTTCAGGACCTATATTAGGGCTTTCATGTTCACGTTATAATGTTTGAAGCGATTTGGTGCACCCGTTTTGGAGAAGTTTCATGAAGGATCCAAATTTCATGAGTTTCAGGACCTACGTTAAGGCTTTCATATTCACGTTATAATGTTTGAAGCGATTTGGTACACCAAGTTCAGAGAAAAATTTCACGAAGGACCTTTCGGATGGCACTTTCACATCCCCTTAAGGTCTCCTCGCAAACGACAAATACGTTTGGCTCGCAATGGCCGTCCCGTGTACCGGTTTACACGTGGGCTGCAGTTGCGGGTGCTTTGTGCTTGCACCTCTATTTGTTTATTCCAGTCTCCGAGAGGGAGGTTTTCCGCCGGACTCGGCCTGTTTGCTCGCAGGCCTCCTCCCTAACTCCCGGAACTTCCCTCAGGATCCCCGAGCCGGCTTTGCCTTCGCGTCCCTTCCGACGTCCGGAGCTTTTTCCTCTCCATCCCCGGAAAAAGCTCGCGAAATGCCCGGAAAGGGGTTCCACCCCCGCCCCCTTGTCATCCACTCGCAAAACTCATTAACGAGCTCTTCCGATTGACTTTCATGACCGCTTTAATGACCCCCTAAGTACCTTTCCTCCCCAATTTTTCTATCTCCCCCCCTTTGTAATGACAATATAACGTAATGTAAAAAATAAAAATAATGACAGATGCCCGTATCTTTTTTTTTTCATTTCATAACCACCCTTTTAAGTCCATCCTCGCTTGATTTCACATTTTTGAGCTTTCGAGCTTTCGCTCCTCCACCTTGATTTTCCGATTGACATAAATTTAATGATTCATGAAATATATATATAATAAATTTAATGATTCATGAAATATATATATAATAAATTTAATGATTCATGAAATTTACTCCGTCAGTCTGGGTAAAAAAAAAAAATGGAAAATGTGAAAATGATAATGCTTCGAATGTCCCAATATTTGGCCCTGCCTCGATTGCGGCGGAGGAAGGGGCAGGGTGGTAAATATTTCTGAAAAGAATTTCCTCGTCCTCGTGGTCGTCTTCGTCGGCGCGATGCAAAGTGCACTACTGGCTGGGTGGAGGGCCTGGAAAGGTTCTTAGGAAGGTCCTTGGAAGGACCAAGGTACCGGGGAAGGAATCGGCGGTGTGTTTGTAAAATTGCAAGGGAAAGGTCGAGCGCACCTAATTTGTTTTCCTCTCCTCTCGGAGCTTTTATTTCCTTAAAGCTCGTCTCGGCCTGCCGGGAGATTGACGTCGTTCCGTCTCTCCTTCGGGCCTGTCTTCCTTTTCAAGAGCCGAAGGATTCGCGTCCGGGATTTCTCGGCACGCCGATTAAGCTCCCAAGCTTAGCCTGATTGCGTTTCCCTCTCTCTCCCCCTTTAATTCCTCCAGGTCTTCCCTCTTCGTTGCCTCCCGTCGAACTCCTGGAATACAAGAGCTTTTTCGGATCAAACCTCATCGGGAACTTACCTTTCACGTGACATCGTCATTCAAGTTTTCCGTATTCATTCAATTCTGATCCTTGCGTGGGAAGTATATATTTTGTTGGATCAATCATTTTATTTTCCTGTTTTTTTTTTTTTTTAATATGGTTATTGTATGAACGACGTGACACATATTTCGGGTGATTCCCTAGTAGCACAGAATATTTGTATGATATTAGCTCCACTCATTAGCTCATAATATATACACAAAATAATGAAATCACTTTGTCTACTAAGAGCGCCTAAAGGCGCCCGACGTTTGGTCCAATATTGCCTGCACGGTCAGAGGAATTTCGCCCATATGTCGAAACGGCTCCGTGTTCACAGGGTTAAAAAATCAGTCGCTTGAGATATTTTGCTAAGATTATGAAGAAATATTTAGACATTGTTTTGCTAGGGTTGCGTTACATTTGTGAAGGTGGAAAAAACGAGATGGCGGGGTGAAGGAAGAAAATTGAAACATGAAAAATAGGTTTGGACGGTATCGATTCCTCGGATGATCGCCGGCCGCGAGGGCGATACCGCGGGCGGCCATTTTGGTGAACGCGCGGGAGATAGATTGCTTACAGGTTTGCTCTATAGCTGCCCCCGGGGTGCATAGGGAAGTGCAGGCTTGCTGGAAAAGCCGAAAAAGCCCTCGGTGCGGCCCCATTCACGAGGAAAATGGCGGATAAAGGACGCGCCCGGGCTGATATGGCCGCTCAAAGTCGCGAATCTGCTTTATGCCGGAATGTCGGTCGCCGGATAAATCCACGGGAAACACTCCGTCATCCTCGATGAAAGCTCCGCTCTTCCTTCGGGATACCCTCGATACCTCGCAGGGCCGAATTGCGGTGTTACGAATGACGGAAAAGTATCCCGCGGGACCGGAAAGAGGACAATCGAGGTGGACGCCATTCTTGGCCATCTTTCCAAGTTTTCCAATCTGCCGTCATTATCCTCCAAGTTTTTCCTCCCCACTCTTCTTCCACAATTGGGAACTACTGTTTCCCTCCTCCTCTCGCCCGTGTTTCGTTTCAATTTATTTATTTAATTTTTTTTCCACCTGGGTTTTGCATTCAATTTCCTCCGGCGACGAGGGGAAGATTTTGCAGTGATTTTAGCCGATCGAATCGTTCAATTCATTGTTTTTATACCGTGCTCGAATAATTGCGAACCGCGGACAGCTTATGAAATTAAAGGGAATTGCATGGTTTTTTTTGTGTGTTTTTTTTTTGCGACGGAATTTTCTGTTTTGTTCGGTTTCACTTTTTAATGGTTCCCCGGACGCCGCACACGTTCGACGTTAATTCGATGATTTGGTTATCGAAGTGGACTGATCGCTGCGCCGGGGGTTATTGATATTTGAAAATTGCAGACTTGCCCGCGCATGTTAATAATAGTAGGAAAATAATTATCGAGGGGAAGCTTCTCGATATGGACGTAAATGCAGCGACGCAGCGGCGTTCTCCAAAATGGCCGCCGGCTGCAACGCGAATCGGCACATTTACCGCGGGCGACTCTCTGTGTAATCGATACCTCTGTCGAAACCTTGCGATGCTCGATTGTAAAATTTCACAGAGGAACGGCACTGTCGATTGGTTTGAATAATTTGCAACTTTTCCATGTCAACGCGAGAGCCCGCGGCGCCGCGCGGAAAAGAAAAAGGAGAATCGAATTTATCCGGAATTTGACGAGGTTACTCTGCGACACGTTGTTGTTAATTAAATTCGCTACAGCTATGAATATGCCGATTATCGGATTAATTAAACGTGCAAAATATAGTCGAAGGTATGTAGAAGGTATATAAAAATGAACCCAGCGATCGGGTCGGTAAAGTGCGTGGGAAAAAAAAAAAAGAGAATGAAATTTTGGTCCGAATTTTTCAACGTTAAGATAGAAAGGTGGTGCACAAAATGGCGGCGCGCGAAACGGACACATTTGCTATGGGCGAGCCTCTGTGAAACCGATAGCTCTGTTAAAAATCCTCGACAGGGCCTGTCGCGCATGGGTATTTGCAAGCGTCGCGACGCCCGGAATACGCGACGCCCCGTTGCGGAAAATAGCACCGAGGAATTCGGAACTTCGCCTTCCGGAAGAATGTCGCGGGATCAAAGGGAGCGAGAAACGGCCGCTCGGAGACGAGGGAAAGGATTGACGTCGCGGCAGGTGCAGGGGGTCATTCGCGAGGCCCCGACGCCTACCCGGCTCGGAAAATCGAAAAACCCCCCAAACGAAACTTGTTCCCTATATTATCTCGCACAACTTTTGTTCGAACCATTTTTCCACCGGATGTGCCGTTTCTGCGGAAATCGAGGTCGAATCCTCCAGCCGCGGCCAGGTGCTCTCGACGCTCCTGTGTCGACCTCTCGTGGGAATTACTTTTTTTTTATATTTTTCCAAGGGAGTCCTTTCGATTAATTTCCTCCCTTATTAGTTTTGTCACCCCGTGGAGCACCCTCGAGACCGTTCCCAGTTAGCGGGAATCTTCATTGTTTGTTGTATAAAAAAGGGAAAGGAAAAAATGAAAGGGAAAAACGACGGGGGCTCGTAGGTGGAGGAAGGGACTTTATAATAACTCCGTTGTATGCATCCCTTACATTCGCGCTCCCCCTCTTGACACACCCCTCTCGGTCCTCTCCCTCCCTTCGATTCCTCTCTGTCTATCTCCTCACCTCCCGTCTCTCCAGGACTCCGTTATACGTGACGAGCACGCCGAACATCCAGCATCCGACGCTCGATATGTACCCTTAGGTCCCTCTTCGCGTCCTTCTCCCACCCGTGGGGCTCTGGGCGGGTTGGAGTGAGACGCAAATACTCGTTGCGAGCCTGCCGCTCTCAACCCCCGCGCGAACGCGATGCGATATGAAAATAAAATCAATACCATTGTTTCGCGGTTTGTGGCCGTGAAATTGGGCCGTACCAACCTCCCCCCGATACCACCGTCTAGTTTTGGAAAATAATCATTTGCGCCCTGGGGCGGGGGATTTATTTAATACGACGAATTTACCTATTTTTTGACATTACCATGTACCGTGGGGGTACCGTGTCGAAAATGCATAATTGACATTTATTTATCGTACTTTCGGGATTCTAAGCTGGTGGAAATATATTCACCCTTCTTCCCCTCTCCCTCTTCGGGAGGGCAATTTTCGGGCGCGAAATCCGTCGCCGTCGTCACGACGTCTTCCGACGCGTCGACGTGGCCAGGGTTGAGGTCACGCGAGGCGTCCCTAGGGATGTCGGGAGCCTTCCTTCGCGCCTAGGTGGTATCCCGGAATCCTGGAATCCCGGAATCCGGGACGTTATGATGGATGCGGCTGATTTGACAGGACGTAATGGCCGCGGGAAAGTGCACTCCCCTACATGTCGCGAATTAGGGGGTCCCCTTGTTCCTCCCCATCCCCCAGGACCCCAGGTCCAGGGAATTATTCCGGGACTCCGTCCAATCTTCTCTTCTCAAACCTCTTACCCGGAACGCACCATTAATTAATCATGAATCTCCAGAATATCTGAAAATTAATTCATCAGGAATTTTCATAAAATATGAAATTAATTATTTTCATCGCGTGGGATCAATCATCGAGCTCGGGAAAATGTGGAAAATTGATCGCGAGGTATTTCAAGAGAAGAAATGTCGAAAAATGTACCTGAAGAAGTACCGGAAATGAGAAGCTGCGATTACTTGTCGTTCATATTCACCGCCCGGGGTGTGCGATTGCAATTTATTATCATCCCTTTTCCAAAAGTCCGGAATTAGAAATTTTATCGAATTCTCGGTGGGTTTCCTCGGGAAATTTCCCGAGGTGGGCCGTCCTTATCACCCCTTTCGCGATTCATAGAGGGAGAGGCGGCCGCAATTTGCGCCGACTTTAATCACGGAAAATAAATTACGCGCCTCCTCGGTCCGGGCTTTGCGGGCTTTTTAATTCGTTCGTTATCACTCATTCGGGGAGTTTTTCGCATTTCCGGCCCCGGCGTCGAGACGCCGGTCCATGTTTTAATCGGCGGAGATTTAGCGACGCCAACCGACGGCGGCGATCGCCCTTTGATGGGGACCGGGTGACGAATTTACGCGCGTGTATCTTTCATGAAAGGCGTCCTTAAATCATATCCCCGACGCCATTCTCGGTGACGGCTCCGTCGGGACGGAAAGACGAGTTGGCGACGGCTCGGAAGGAGCGGGTTAAAAGCCGTTCAGAAAAAAAAAAAAAAAAATAGAAAAATGTGGCGAATGGACGTCTCGAACTCCACTTCTTTTTCCATATCTCGTGTCCTTTCGATTTTTCTCTCCCTATCGATCATCGATACCCGAGCAGCTAGGGTGTCCCGAGAGCCCGAAGGACCTCGGATAAACGACTCGAAAGAGAAAAGGGGTAACTACCCCTTCTTCTCCCCAGTAGAGGGAGCATCCTAGGTCGCGTCTTTCCCTCCCTTTTTTAAGGTGAAGTGAAACACCCTTCAAATCAGTCGACACGAATACAACACCTTTTTTTAAGGGTATTAGACCAAACAGTCCGAAACTTTGACACATCACTCCTGATCATCTAAGAATTGTCCTGGCACACTGAAAACTTGGATTTTTCAAACAAAATTTTTAACTCAGTCCAGACCAGAACCAAAATGGCGTCGAGCTCTGATATTTCGATCGATATACAATTATCGAAGGCTCTGACATGAGAATCGAAAGGGTCAGGACAATTTTACGAGAATTTAGAACACTCTGGTAATCGATAAACTTGCATTTGAACGGGATAAAGGCAAAACAAGTGTTGTATGCGCTTCTATGCTAAAACGATGGTAATACGAGATCTCGGAGTGAAAATTTAATTGACCTGGAAATCACAAATGGCGCAGGGGGTCCCTCTGCAGTCAATTAGGGCCCCAGAAAGCATGAATCCAGAGGATTTCTGGAGTTTTACTTCGATTTCTTTATAATTATTGTAGGAAAACGACAGGTGGAGTATGCCATTTGGTACAATACCCAATATAATTCGACCCAGCTGTCGATATAAAAACCAACGTCGGCAACGTAGGCATTTAGAAAAATCTTCTCTATCGACGTCGATCAAGTTCCTCGACGTGTTTCACTTCACCTTAAAGGGCCAGATTTAGTCCGCCTAATTAATAGTCCGCATTAGAGGTGCGACCAGTCCGTCCTCGTCCTCTCTTCGGGTCTCATTTTCCTCGACATGTTTTTTTCCCGCCCGTCACTCGGTAGACCGCGTGGTATACCGCCCTCGACACGTGTCCCTCGGGAAGATCTCTTCGTTTCTCGAAAAACCCGGGCCCCCGGGTGTTCCCGAAAAAGCGGCTTCGACGTAAAAATAAACCCGCACTTCATGCGCGCTCTCGCATAAGCGAGTGTCACCCACACGTCAAGATCTCCCTCCCGTTCCTTCGTTATCCTCCCTTTTGTTGGGCCTTCCTTTTCTTTACTTAGCTCCCTCGGAAAATAAGCCAACTGCCGGATCCAAACAGGAAGGCCGAAATCCGGCCTTCTCACGAAAGCGCTACGGAAAATCGGACCCCGTTCCGACGTTCGCGCAGAACCCTGAAATCCTTATCAATGACTCCTGGAGCCTAAGATTGAAATCATGAATTTCATTCGTTACCTTTCAAACGATCTATTGCCCGACCTCAATTTATTGTCCTGCTTGAATTATCTTTTTTTTTGCGAATTTATAAGCTTTTCTTTGATACCACTTTCGATACCCTGAAATTCCTAATGAAGTGGCAGCGGGGGGTGATAAACGACGTTTTCTTCCTCAACGACTCGCGAGACGAGGAAACGTTCTTGACAAAAGTTCTTTCGCGTGTTGTGGCGGAGAACTTTTGCGGGAAACGTTTTTCCCTATCGCGTGTCTCCGAGGGAGGAAGTCGCATTTATATCTCGAGGAGTAAACACCGTGGTTACGAGCTTTCCGGTTCACGCGACAGTCGAGTCGCTCGTAAAGGGTGTTAATGTTTAGCTTAACACTTTCCCTTTTTCTTTTTTTTTTTTTCCGGAATTAAAGCGCCCGGTCGTTACGAAGTCACGGGGGACGATGATTACGATTTAACGGGCGGAGGGCTCGTGAAAAATTAATTTACAACGCCTTTAAACGGCGCGCGAGCTATGAGATCGCAGACAGCTGATTGCTCGAGGTAGTGTAAACTCTCGTGAGGAAATTATTCAATGAAATGATTTACGGTATAAAGTTACACCTCGACAGTGGCTTCGTTTTTCCCGGGGATCGAGACTCCTGGAAATTCCCTGAAACTCCGGAAAACAGCCCCTAACGACGATCGGTCCCGATACATCCCCTCGGTTTCGCTCCGATTTCGGGCTGCGGCTTTTCCTGAGACGGCGAACAGCTGTCGAGGAAATGGGAGCGTGTTATCGGGGATTACTCAAAAAGAGGAACATCGGTTGCTCTAACCGACCTACGGGAATTTTCAACAAATGCCTATTCCCTCCCCGGGAGCTTTCCACGATCCGAAATAGAAACTGAAACGTCCCCTTAACCTGAGAATCAAAATTAAAAAATCCATTTCCGATATCATATCTTATATCATCATATCATTTTATATCATTCCCGTTCGAGGTGCACGATGCATGACGTCGGACGAGGTTTATTCCTCCACCTTATTTTTTTTTTCCACCCCCGAGGTAAAAGGAATTATTGAGGGTAAAATGCGGCGGGTCAATTTTTCTCGCCAAAGGGAAGGCATTGTTATCGGATTGTTTATCAGGAACCCTGTGCGTCGAGTTCACGTGTCACGTGTCCCGGCGATAAACCGGAGTGTCAACATAACCTAAAATTCGCGAGGTGGCCCGAACTCTCGCGGGCTATGTGTTACGCGTACCGAGGGTGGCTTTACTTGGCTCGGGGGTTGCTTTTGAAGTCGCATAGTTGCGAGCGTTGGCACGCCGACGGTCGCGTGACACCCTCGTAAGATCCACCCCTTGCCTCCCGGCACCCTTAAGGCACCTGCTGCACCCCTCCACCCCTGAGACACCCTTCCATCCCTATCGCGTATCGCACAGCGGTCGGCGGGAATAGTTTGCAAATTAAGACTCCACCTGACGGATAATTGTTTAAATTAATCGTATGCGGAATATTAATCGGGAATTATTCCGCGGGGGTGGCCGCACACTGCGGTACTCCTTTCCAGCGAGGACATTCATTTCTTCATCGGTGAAGTAATAAAAAAAGGAGACGAGAAAAAAAGTTCAGAACCCTTGCCGGATAAGAAATCCTGAGATTTCCAAGAATTTATGAAATTCCCCGGGAATTCTCCTAACCCCTTGATTTTTCAAGATGAGTCCGTTTTTTTAGTAGGACCTCTAGGACTTCATCGTAGGACCCTAGGACTTCATCGGTGAAGAAATAAAAAAAGGAGACGAGAAAAAAGAGTTCAGAACTCTTGCCGGATAAGAAATCCTGAGATTTTCATGAATTTATGAAATACCCCGGGAATTCTCCTAACCCCTTGATTTTTTATGATCAGTCAGTTTTTTTAGTAGCACCTCTCGGGAGTATTTCCCTGGAATTTAATTCTGAATTATGGTATCTGGAATTATGAGAAAAGGGGGGTCGCTCCAGGTTCCAGGACGAGACGCGGGCCAGCAACCCCCTCGGCGGTTGCACCTTTCCCGGGGGAACCTCCACCGGGGGTCGGTGGACCTAACCACGCGGTATACGGCGTCTCAATTTGGGAACTATTCTCGCACGGGGGTTGCCCTACCGCGAGCAACAAAGTTACAACTATTCCCAGTCGTTAGAGAAGCCCCGGCGGGGAGTTATTTCCCGAGGTTAGGTGTGCGCCATTGAGTATCGATTGGGGAGGGGGAGGAGAGAGGGGGGCCCCGGGGGGTGCCCCCAGATTAAATTCCACGGATCCCGCGGCCTTATTCCCTCCCTTGCGATCCGCCATTCCGACAACCCCTTCGTGACGTCCTGGAAGGTCGTCGGGGTTGACGGGAAAATGTCCAGGTCCTGGGGGCGCATAAACATGGCCGCCATCTTGGATCTCTGTTCACTCGTGTCGAGCTGGTAACGAGAGACTATCTCGGCAAACGATTAAGGGTGGAGGGGGGCGGGGATTTCCCACCCCCTAAGGGGGGTCACTATTTTCTATCTTCAGGAATTTTCAAGATCATTTCAATTATTCATCCGCGCGGATTTATCGAGACCTCTCCTTGTCGATCTCTTTTTCTTTACGTTGTGTAAGTAATTAGGAAGGGGTAGGGATTTTTTTTATATATTTTTCTTTTCTTCGTTTTCTATTTCTCGGAGGAATCCTTGCGACGGTCCCGCGTCATTTCTCCCGTCATAAGTCGGCGGTATCTCCTGGGGAAAAGTCCCGGAGAGGTCCAGGCAGTTTCCTGCCTCTTTCTCGCTCTTCCTCTCCGCTTTGCCGTCTGTGCCCCGCGGAGGTCGACGAGAGGGAAAATAAAATGACGGGAGTATTTACGCTCCGGTGAGGACGACCGTCTTCAATTATCCCCCCAGAGGAGAGACTAGATAGACTGCCGCAAACAAGGAAAAATGAAGCCGTAGGATCCATTCGGCCCCGCCCGAGTATTTCTCTCCTCCTGCTTCTCTTCTCTCTCTCTCTCCCCACTTCCTTCCGCCTTTTCGAGCCTTTCGCGTAATTATCCGAAAGCGAATAGAGGCTAAACAGAGCAGGGCATCTTGCCTCGAAAAGTCGGCGTCTCGACTTCCGGCCTTTTTCGCTCCTTCTTTTCCTCCTTTTTTTCTCTCTCTCTCTCTCTCTCCCCCCCTTCTTTCGGCCCATAATTCCCCGCGACCTTTGACCCGAAGGGCCGTATTAAATTGGAAGGGAATCGCGGTTCGGCGGATTCGTGAAATCCTCGGCCCTTCCAGGGCACGTGGCTCTTCAGCGGTCTCTCCTTCTTTTTCTTCCCCCCCCTTTTTTTTTCTATTTTTCTTTCGTCCGGAAATTGTGAAAACCGCCGCTACGCGGATTTTCCTCCCGTATAAAAAGTACTGAAGATGCACATTGTGTCCCGGCATGACGAAGAAAGGACTCGCAATTAGTCCTGCGGGCTTCCTTCCAGAAAATCCTTTTTATCGCCTCCGCTCTTGCCGTTCCCTCGCTATTCCGGCCCTTTTGAAAATTACCTGAAAATTAAATGCGGGGACAATGTTGCGGGGAGTTGGGAATTACCCGGATTACGCGGTTCGCGTTTTCCCTCCACCCTGGACGCTGGCCCGATGCTTACGATTTCTTTCGGATTCTTTTTACACCCACGTGGAGGCTCCTGTTGAGCTTGAGGAATTTTCCGACCCTCCAGGATTAATTAATCCCGAGATTTCCCGGGGACGTCGGACCTCGCGGGACTCCTGGACTCCCGGGTCGCGGAACCTCGTCGAATCCTCGTCATCCTTGCAGGCTGGGGTGTAATTTCTTTAATGTTTGCCCACTCGAGCTTTTGGCTTGCCGACCACCTGTCCGACCTCGTTTACCTCCACTTTGCCTCCGCTCCACCGTTCCCTCCACCACTAGTCTAATGCGCCCGTCTGACCACGGATACGCCTCCCCTACTGGGAGAACACGACCCCGACGTTTCTGGCAGGTCGGGTCCACTTTGTCGGAGTGGAGTGGTTTCCCGTAGGATCGGACTTCTTCCCGACTCGATGTTGCATCCTTTGCCCCGACCTGGCGGAACAATTCCTCCTTGGGCTGCGTCAAGACTTCCTAATATCGATTCATAGGGTCGGACGTATTTTTTTTTCTATTTTTTTTATATATATTTATTAATTTTTTTTTCATTTAATCTCGACTTTCATTGCACGATAACGCAGCGGGAAACTCGACGTTCGATGGGGTCTGGATAATTTTCCCAGGGTGGAGTGCCCACCCCTGAGAAATCCAGGATCCCAATATCCTCGATATTTTCCATTCTAATTTCGAGATATCGAATCGGTCTTCGATTCTTCGCTTTTCCTTCGTTTCGGTGTCGATGTTTCGTGTGTATCGATTTTCTCAATTTATTGTTTCGTTAGTTGTTAAGTGGTTTCCCCAAGTGGTGGACTTTTTTATTACTGGTTTCCCTTGAAATCTTCGCTGGGCATCATCGAAACTTTATTTCCAGGTTTTCAGTTCATTTTTCGTTATTTTCACTCGGTACGCCGGGTCGCGACGTCTGATTACGGCGAGGCTTTTACTACTGTGAGGTTTTCCACTTGGCCAGGGCGTCCTAGAAAGTCGAGTCCACTTTGTCGGAGTGGAGTGGTTCCCCGTAGGATCGGACAGAGTCCTCTTCGACTTTGACGTTGTGTACCGCCATATAACCCGGAGAGACAATTCCTCGCAGGATAATGGAGACCTCCTTATATCAACTCGTTTCCCCTGCACCTTTTCATTCTTCCTTTTTCCTTTTTTTTTTCCCATTCATTCACTTCTAACACCTCCTTTTGAACGATGCACTTGCACTTCAGAGATTCCCACCAACCGGAATTAATTTTTAAACAATATTTAGGTAATCCTTGTAAGCTGAAAAACAGTATCCTGCAGTCCGAGTAAAGTGATTCTCTTATCACTGCGCGTTCCCCACCTCGCGTTTAAAGTTCTCCCTCTCACGTTATGAATACAAAAAAAAAAAGAAATTAAAAAATGCAGCGGGGAATTTAACCCTCCTTTAAACGATGCACTTGCATTTCATAGACTCCCACCAACCGGAATTAATTTTTAAACGCAACTTAAGTAATCCTTGTAAGCTGGAAAACAATATCCTGCAGTCTGCCTAAAGTGATTCTCTTATCACTGCGCCATTAAAGTTCTCCCTCTCACGTTATGAATAAAAAAAAAGAAGAAAAACATGACAAAATGCAACGGGGAATTAATGCCAAGTTTTTCGATTATCCTCCCATCGAGCGGAAAAAAAAAAGAACTATAGAGGCAGGTTAAAAGGTGGTTATATCTCGGGGGAAAGAGAAAAAGAAAGGAAGAACGGAGGAAGACAAATTGGCCCCGAGACGCGTGCGCCGAAGCCGAAGGAGGTTTTCGTTTCTTCGGTTTTTATTTCACGAAACGCGATCGCTCGTGGAAGAACGCGGACCCCGGAGTAACGCAAAACAAGCTAATTAAATTCTGCCGACATCAAAGCTGCTCCTCCGTCCGGTAATAAACGACACGGTGTCGGTGCTCGCTGGTAATTCGAGAACGACGACGGCCTCGAGAGCCTTTGTCGGGATGCATCTTTCACCCGATGCGGTAAATTACTCCTCATGATGTTGCGCGCTGACTGGGATTTCTTTCCTTTTTTTTTTCCACCCCCTTGAACAATCATTCCGAGTGCAGTGACGGGTAAACGGAATTGCACGGTAATGTCTCGATTTCGGTGCAACGTCTATCTTAATAAATTGTGGAGCCCCCTTCCCGTCACATACAATATAAAAAAAAAAATTAATTCTAAGTCGGTGACGTTTTAGTTTAAATAACATACCCCAGGGAAGGAATGGCTTAAAAGGATTTTTAATCAAATCAAATTAAATAAAAAAAAAAAGAATAATTATCTGAGCAGCGGAGAATTGTCATTCGTCGTCCGATCAGAATGTAGGGGGTTGATTTTCTTTCGCGGCTTTTGGATTTTGGTCCCGTTGATTTGTGGTCCCGCGGGGGGATGGGGGGGAGGGAGGGAGGGATTTTCTTAAAGTCGTTACCAACCCCCGGGAATACGATCAGCTTGGCTCTGCGAAATTTCCCCCGACGTGCAGACGTGAGAGGAAAGTTTCTCGGGGGTGACCGAGCGAGTTATGAGAAATGTCAGCGGCCCTGGAAACGGGAAAGAAGGGTGAAAGGGTGCGGGGAGGGTTAGGGGGGAAAAAAGGAAAACGGTAAGGGTGGTCCCGATGTTTTCATCGCGAACACCCTGTCTCGCGCGACCCTTCGAGTCCACTTTCGCCTCTTTGTCCCAAAAAAAAAAGCATCCCCCAAAATTTCACATTTACATAACAGCCCCCTCGAAGAAAATTAAGAAAAAAAATATCTCCGCAATTAATGCTCCATCCGGTCAGTTGAAAATAAATCTTTCCTCCCAATTTTTTGCACAAAACGTCGAATTTGACATCGCGGTCGACTTTCCAAATCGCGAAAATGGACAGAGGGGTTCCCTCCACCCCCTCAGGGCCGTGATAATAAATTCCTCGGCCGAGTGGCAGGGCACTTTTGGATTTTCGAGTGTAGGTGCTTCCCCCGATATCCCGTGAAAAATAATACCTGGCACCCGGGGGAGGAGGGTGCACTCCGCATCCCCCGTTGTCTCGAAAACTTGCCGATGGCGAGGAGGGAGGGGCGGGGTGGGGGGGAAAAAAGGAATATTACCACGGAGCACGTAACGCGATCAATCAATTTCCCAGGCGGAGACGTCCCCGGGGTTCCGGGAGTTTATAAGACAGCCCTGAGGCGGGTGCTCTGACATTTTTTAAGAAATTCCCCCCCCCCCTTGACATTATGCTAACCAGTCACCCCCTCGGAACCACCCCCTGCACCCCGCGAAGGTATTTCCACCCTTCGGCTCGTTGATCTATGAGCCCTCCGCCACCAGCCGTGCCTTCGCTTGTTAACACCTACGGGACCGAGCCACCCCTTCGAGACCCGGACGAGCCACCCCTGACCTCCCCTAACCTCGCGACCCGGCTCGTCATCCCTTGGGAGGGTGGCGCGAGACACCCCTAAACTGTCAAAAAGTTTACGGCGGGGGAGCGATCCCGCACCCCCGGGACGCTTTGAATTTTTCCTTACCACCCCCCGGAATATTGCACCCCCGCGGACCACCCCTATGAAATTTTAACGACACCGCGGATCTCCCTGATGGAGCGCGTTGGATGTTTAAAGTCCAGTTTATGTGTATATATATTTTTTTTTTTCTTGATATTTTGCTTATTAGTTTATATTCGTATGGATATTTTTTAATGTGGGGGATTCTTTGCGAATGTCCGGGATTTTTGCGATAGCTTTCGAAGGCTTGGAAGTCGTTTCGATGGATGCCTGCTTCGTCTTGCATGGAGATGGGGTGGCCCCATCGCTGGGGGATGAAAATGGGGGTTGTTGCGGGGAGCGTATGGGCCCGACCCTGTCGAAGGAGGTGGTGGAAGCAATTCAATCAGAGCTGGTAGCAGCCAACAGCTGAGACCTTACTTCCACCCCCCGTAAAGCCACCCCCTAGGAGCTCTCGCCTCAGTCCTCTATTCTCTCCGAGCGGTCTTCATGATTTATCGGCCATCGCGGCCGGGATAAGCGGCCGATAAACGCGAAGATCTCCAAATTCCCTCCCCTTTCGATAAATATCCACCCCCGCGAAACTACCCCCTTTGAATTCATTCAAGTCGAGGACATTCGCCGTTAAATCGCCTTGACGAGCCAATTGGGGTGTGAAAATGTAGTTGAAAAGTGAAGTGACATTTTTTTTTCTTTCCATTGTTTTGTTAAGAAAACCATTGTATTCACCTTCGTCGAGTCCCTAAGTGCTGAACAGTACCTGGGGAATTTTTTAGACTCATAGGGATTTCATCGAGCTCTGTCATCTCCTTTGTACTTCGCGGAGGGAATCGTCGCGCGCCTCGTTATACGGTTTTTGAAGTTTGAAGCGACGGCATATATCGAAACCAAATCCCGTAAAATACTAGCTCCGGGATTTCCGGCGAACGGGTTATGGCGGCCGAGGGCTTTCCCCGTGGGATTCGCCGATTCAACGGGAACGAATGTTGGCGCGGCCCGCTTATCCGCCGCTTTATCGACCTCTCGGATGTTCTCCATCCGTCCCGCCGGGACTTCCCAGTGTTTTCTTTCCGTTTCCGGAAAATCTGCTCCGGCCAAAGTGGCCGGGATCCCTGATAAAAATTCACTTCCCTTCGACCGACATGTTATTATTTATCCATTGCCGTTAAAAAATAACACCGGACCCCCAAGCAAGCTTACAAAGATGTGTGATAAATCACGAAAACGCGTATTGACATTTTGGACACGGTGAAGTAAATTTATTAAACACCCATGGGATGCGTTAATGTCGATACTGTAATAAACACATTTATTCCCGATTATTGTTAACGCGAGGAAATTCCCTAACAATCTCCCACGAGTACGGAATTCAAGAAACTAGGTTTTTCATTCATCCATGCACCGACGTTTCGTGAGATGTATTTTCAATAGAAATTTCATAAACATTTCTTCTTCCTTTTTTTTTTCTTATTATTATCGGGATATTTTTAATATCAAGTTTAATATCGCGCGAGATACGGCTACGAGGGGAGGAATTTTTTTTCCCGCAGAATATGAGGTGTAAATGCAAATTGCGTACGGCGTCCCATGTGGCTCCCGGGGATGCAAGTAAGGATAAGGTGTGATAAGGTCGTTCCGCAAGATTGATACGCGGATTGCGCGTACGTGCGGGGACGCACCTGGGTCTTGCGCGTTTTCGCCGCACCATGGTTGGGGAATTTGTCTTTCGTCGGGCATAAATTCGAGTTCTCCGAGGGATCGATCTCGACTTGCAGATCGGACACAAAGGGGAGTCNGTGGGGGAGGAGGGCGGCCGTTTCAATAATTCAGAGTATGGATTTTGAGTTAGGCGAGCTTTTTTCGGAAAGCTCCCGAGGGCCTCCCGGGACCTCCTCGAGTCGTAGGGACCTTTCGGGGGGTGATGGATGCCTCCTTTGCCTACCCTCGATCCGCCATCTTGGTGTCTTCCTCCTTGATGTCTTCGAGTCTTTTCCCTCCCCCGAGGGAAAGCTCATCCCGCACAAGGGGAAACGCGTGGTCGGCTTGAAATATGATTTTTCTTTCTACCCGGCAGGTGGAGGCTAAAGGAAATTCCGGCGAACGGCTGGATTCGATAATCGGGGGGTGGCGATAATCCATCTTTTTCCCTAATATTCATATCTCCTAGTTTTGGGTATACAAAATTCATGCCTTTTATTATATATATCCTGGATTTCATTCGGGGAAATTGCGAGAATAATTTCGGGATTACGAATGCCCTGGTGGGATATCCATTTTCGGTTTAACGTGTCATTTGAAATTTTTAGGGGAGGTTTTTGCGGGCAAGGAAATTCCCTAGGGGAGTTCACCTCCTTCGGTGGACTTCTAGGGTTCGAAAGGTCCAGGAATGAATACTTCGGACGGGGAATAAAATCGAAAAGTAGGTAGAAGGTAGGTATCGAGAGAGAGAGAGCGCCATAAAGAAAGCTCCCGGGGGAAAAGTCCCGCGGAAAAGCGGCCCCTAAAGGCCGCGTCTTTGCAATATTTTCCCGAAATTGCAGTCGCCCTCCCCCGGCCTCCCCCTCCGCGGATTAAATTCTCGGCCATTTCCCGTGCGAGCCTCAAAGCTCGCTTGCGAGCTTCAAAGTGGCCGGCTGCATTTTCCTTATTTTTCCCCCTTTTTCCTCCCTCCGTTCCTCCTCCTCCCGGGAACGAGGAAGCACGGACTTTTCGAAATAAATAAAGGGAAAAAGGGGAAAACGGAAGAAAAGCGACAGAACAGGAGGGAAAAGAAAAAAGGTCAACGAGAGAGGCGGGAAAAGCGGAAAAGCTCTGGAAGCCCCTCCCCCCCCAAGAAAGCTCTCTCCCACGGGAGGCACGCCGAAAAGCAAAGTTCGCCTCCGGTTTCGCACCCCGGGAGCTTTTCCCGGTCGCGAGGTCCCGGGGGAACTCGGCGGTAATTAAAAATCCAGGACTCCCCGGGAGAGCTCCCTTTAAACCTTTTTTCGCGGGTCACCGGAACTCCTTGCTCGCCTGCTGGTTCTTCCGCTCCATATATACGGAGATATATATATGTATATATATAGACTTCCGGGTGGCGGGAACTCGAAATAATTGAACGCCCCTGAGAAAGGGGCCCGACGAGCTTCTAACGAGGAAACCTCCCTGTGACGGACGGAAGGAGGAAGGAAAGGGGGTGAAGAATCGCCGCCCTCGTTAAGGACCCGGCTGTGACCGAGATGCAGAAATCTCGTTGTCGGGCGATAAAGAGCCCAAGTTTCGACGCATCCAACCGGAAGTGGACGTGCATTTTGAGAAAACGCGAGGTCCCCTGGGTTTGCCCTCTCCGACATTACGGAGAGATTTTTGTTTTTTCATCCAGGACCTTTATGACGCTGAAATCAAGGATCGGTCTCACGGCACTATGGAATGCCCTTAACCCACGTGCTTAATTCCGTTTCTTAAGATATACAAAAGGCACGTTATTATTTTTTTTTCTTTTTCGTTCGTCGCTGGTATTAAATGGTAGTACATTGAGCAACGAGAGAAAAGGATTAATCGCTTGAGAATGTTAAAAAAATATTTTTTTAAGGGCCATGATTTTCTGGGTATGTTTAAGGGTGAACGTCGGTGACCAGAAGGGTTGAGGATGAGGGGGAGCGGGGACGATTAAAAACGCATTCATCGCATCTCCCTCGCGGAGGTGGGGTGTCGGAAGGGGTGGGTGGGGGCGAACGCCCCCGGAAGGTATGTGTCTCGGGGGTTGACATACTCTCCGCAGGGTGGGCCGGTAATCAGAGCAAGTAATGTGCCGGAACCCCCGGGGGCGAGGGGTGCTTCTGGTTTAAAGCAGAGACTCGTCGGCAGGACCCACCCACTTTCCACCCACCGCCACCCCCGATACCCGGGCCGCCCGTTCCCACCCACCGCCACCCACTTACCACCCAGTAGGGGCCGAAGGGGTGCCTAACTCCAACCCCCGGACCTCGTTAACCCACGCTCTGTGAAATTGGAAATACCGGCGGACTCTCGCGCCCTCTCTTTCCCCCCGCCGGAAGTCCGGAGGGTGCGATTCCCCCCCTTACCTCGGCCCGTAAAAAATGGCGGGTTATCAGAATACGTCATGGTTTGTTTTACGCCTCGATCACGGGCAGAAGGGTCACCCGGTGATGGGGTTGCTTTCCGGTCGTCGCCTTCGAATTTGTCACCCAAGGTCGAGGGGGTGGCCACCCTTGACCGTGAATTCCCAATTTTCAACCCCCCTAGACAAAATATCGTCCCATAAATTCCTACCTTTAAGTAGCAGTTATATATTATTAATTAATATTCCTATGTTTCACTAACGATTTGACGTTTGCCTTTTGCAGGGCCGCGCAGAAGCTGAACCTCTCGTCGAGTCCTCACCGGAGACGAAGATCCGGCGACGAGAACATCGGCCAGGACGAGCAGCCATTTTTCCCAAACGGATATGCAGCTCTTCTCCTGAAATCGCCACCCCCTGCGCCTCCCGCCCTACTGCGCAGGATAGGCGTCAAGGAACTCACCGGCGTGGGGAAGGTCAGTGAAAGATCAATTTTCCACCGCTGAGAATAAAAAATGGTAAAATTTCCCGAGGCCCGAAAATGAGATTACGAGCAGCTCAGAGATGAAACTTTGGAAGAAAATTGGAAATGAGAAGTTCTCACGGTCCAGGGGGAATTTTTACTATTTTTCTTCTTTCGAAATTCTGGGCTCGCCGAATGGCGAAGAAAGTCGACGGCGCGTTGCATGTCCTGCCTCGTAAGGAACTAAAGGGTTCTTTTTATGAATTCCCTGCACAAATGCCGCGACCAAGGGTCGATAATCCCTCTTCAGGGGGTTGCATATTTCCTCGCGAGGGCTTAAAGGAAATTAACCCCATGACGATTAAAACGGTATCCACCCTTAAGCGAAAGTTGGGTCATGACCCAGCGGCAGCATATCACGAGGGCGTTCGAAAAATCTAAATGGCTTTCTTTGACGAAGGGTAACTCGAAGTATATCGGAGAAGGAACCCTTCAAGGTGCCGAGCGAATTGATACCCCTGGTCGCTTTCTTTTAATTACCCCTAGATTCGGCAAACAGGGGTCCTCGATCCCAGGGGATGAATTCCGGTGAATCGGGGTGGGGGATGCAGGATCGCCCGGAAAATCCCCTCGTCCCGAAGGTCCTTTCCAGATCGCCGAAGAAGTCATCCTAAGGACGTCCTGAAAATATCGGAGGGGGTGGCCGGGGCCGGGGTCCGAAAAGCAACCCCCTTCCCGGGATCGCTCTTCGTCCAGAACATTTCTGAGAGTGGATCTCATCCCCTCGAAGGATTCGAGGATACGTCGGACCGTCTGTTACTGAGACCTTGGTCCTTGCCGATATATCCTCGGTACAAATATTTAAGCTGTGATGTTTGCCGATCGTGTCGAGATTGCGCATCCCCTTTCCCTCTGTCTTCCACCCCTTCCTGGAGGTCCTGGACCCCCGTCCGGTATTTTCGCGCTCCTCTCTTCATCGGAACTCCTGGGTTACCTCCCGGCAAGGGTGCGTCGATAAAGTCGTTCATACACTATTACATACATTTCATTTATACGAAAGGGCCGAAAGTGACCTATTTTGAGATGTAGCTTCGATGTAGATACTCTTTCGTGGGAGTCGCACTCGGGAAACTCGGGGACGCCTCGGCGCACCGCTACTGAGGCACGCAGAGCACATCCCTGCCTTAGCGAACCAAAGGGGTGGCGTCGAGTCTCGCCTTCCTCGAGCCCCTGCATCTCCTCCTCTCGTTTGCATTGCAAATCGGCCCGACACCCACCTGAGGGAGACGTCGACCCGCCATCTTTTCCCGCAGGCCGAGCACGCCGAGGAATTCCGCCAAGAATTCCCTCCCCCCGTCCCGGGGGTGGCGCAGACGTCCTCGGCTTCTCGCCGGAAGTGCCCCCGGGAAACGGCGCGAGTTGTTTCTTTCGGAAATTCGGCCTGATCCGTCCCGACTGTATGATGGGGTGATAAGGGCCGCGAATCCCTCACGCGAGGGATTTTTGCACGAATGGGGTGCACTCCACCCCCGGCACGGTCGAGCGATCAAAACTGCGCCACGTAAAATCCCTCTCCCCCGTTCTCCAGGAAGATTCTCGGCAAATTGGGGAAATTAGGGATAAAGGAACGGGGCGTATGTTTCTCCCGTTAATAAGGGAGGATTTCATTATTTTAGCGTTCTTGCGGGGGAATTTCATGAAGCGCTCCCAAGGTTCGATTACTCGTCAGGGACTTTCTTTCGCGCAGAGAATCCCTTTAATTCAATTATTTTTCAAAGGTAATCCGGGGGGGGTTAAGGAAAAATTGTTTGGACCCCCTGATAGGATACCTTAATTTTCATGTGAAAATCATGGAATTAAATATTGTAATGATTCTTCTGGACAATTTAACAGCGACTCATGCGTGGCGTCTCTTCGGAGCACCTTTTCAGAGTTCACCCCTCTCGTCCACGACTTCCCTTCGCGCGAACAATTTTTTTTTTATTCTCAAAAAGTACTGCACGTAATGGCATAAACTTTATTTTTCCATGAAAGGTCTAACGTAGGAGAATACAGGAAAATTTTTCTTCTAAGTAAGAAATACGTTCATTTTCTATTCTAACCCTCCAAGAAGCGTGAAACATCGAAAACGTGCACGGACCACGCCATGTTGGTTCAAGTCCATGATATGTAAATACATTTTTTATGACAAATTAAATTTCATGAGTTTCGGGGCTTACTTTAGAGCCTCCATATTCCCGTGGTGAAATTTGAAACGAATCGGTACACCCAATTCGGGAGAATACCTTCCCCAACGATTTGACTTTTCAGATATATATATATATACATAGGCTGACTCTTTCATATCCTCTGAAATATTTGCAAATCCCTGGAAAGTTGCGAAATCCTTAGGTATGGATTTGGGGAATTGAAAGTCCTCTAGCGAAGTTTCTGTATTTCTCTTTATTTCTGCCTCCACGTTTCACTCCCTCCGTTCCTCCCTCTCCGGCTCCGCACTCTGTCCTTCTCTCCGGTGAATTAAACACGGTATAGTGCTCCGATTCGAACATGGCAGCACTTTGCCTATTCATCCCGTAATTTGGGTATGAGCTCTGTGAGCTCAATGAAGGAGCATTCGGCATCGGTACGTTTATCGGGTGAAGCCACACTTCCTGTTTCCCTAAGTAGTTTGCTTTCGGTGGCCCGACGTAGAGACGGTCCTTTTGGTAATTAGTCCCAGGGTGTTACGAAAGGGCCAATTAGACGTCCTGCCCCGTACGGAGTTTCAATTGGACCCGAAGTCCCGACGGAATCGACCGAGATTTCCCATTATTGGACCTTCGATTGCGCGATCGCGAGCGTAATCAACCCCCCGACGTAAGTGGGGCCAAAAGTAACTAGATGGATTTCCCTAGAAAGGGAGTCGTTAGGCAACCTTCGGTACGCATCGAAAGGGGGAAAGGAAATCCTGGAGTCCTGGAATCCTGGGGCAGATCGGACGATCGGAAAAGCAGGATCCCGAAAACGGGACGACAAAGCGGTGCGTCTCGGGGGGTTGTTAGGAGGTCCTGTGGGGGAGTCCCGTGTCCTACAGGACGCGAGCTCGTTACGTGGAGCGATCCCCGACGTGCGTCGAGACCCTCGAGGAGCGATTCTCGATTTATCTCGAATCAGGATCCAATACGCGACCCGTGGCCCCAATCTGGTCCCGTCGGTTCCCTGCGGGAATCGATATATATCCCGTGGCGTGATTTTTATGGCCGTCTATTGGCTATTTTCCCTCCCCACCCTCTCCCGAGGGGAGGCGCGCCCTTACCCTTTCCTGGGGTGGTCGAGAGAAATGTCGATGGCCAAGGCGTGTTTCCCGAACCGGCACCGAACCGGGAAAAAGTGGTTTAACCTATGAACGCTGTCTCCCCTTCCTCTCCACCCCCGTCCAACCCTCCTCCTGGGAAAATTCAAATTTCTCAAGATTTTTTAATATCCGTCCGACATCAGTACTCTCCTGATTTTTTTATTAAACATATCCTGATGTTTCTACAGATATTTTCATAATTTTACAAGCATCCCCTTGATTTTTTTAAGGATATCCTGGATTTTTTAATATTTTTGAGGACATCTAATTGTTTATCAGTTTTTTTCTTTATTTTCAGGGATGGAAAATCGAACGTATAGAATTATCCCGCGCCGTTCGGATACAGTTTAAATGGATTCGAAGCTATTTATTGCGTTCGGTTTAGGCACGAACACGGATTTTCCGAACCTCGGGTCTTTAATCGGTCATTTTCCATCCCCTTTTCCGCCTCCTTGCCGCAGGGTGGGAAAGAGGAATGTGAATGGGCAAAGCGTGTGCCGCGAACCGGTACGGTACCGGTACCGGACCGGAGAAATGAACCGCGACCGCGGCTGGTAGTGGTTCCCACTGATCCCACTCAGGACTTTTGAACTCGGGGCGATAAAAATCCCCCGGGAACAAAAGAGAGGGAATTATTCCTCCTTTTACGAGCCACCGAAGGAGTCGGTTAAGTGGATTCCCGGATAGTTCCCGGAGAAAACGCACCGGTCGGGAGTGTTTCCTCGGGCGAGTCGCGATATACATTTCGTTAGACCTCGAACCGATATTTTTACCACGGGAATTTATCAGGAAGAGATAAGCGAGTGAAATTCGAAAAAGAAAATCAATTTCACTCATTTTTCGACGAAATCCATTTTCCCTCGTCGTTAATCGTATATCAATATTTTTAGTCTTTCATGGAACTTGTTTATTTTTTTTTCGGTTTTATTCTCATGTTGTATACTATAGTTTACGGTCACATAACCTCAAAAATCGTCAAGATTTGACTTTTTTTTTTCGCTTTAATCGTCATGTAGTTGTTACGGTGAAACACCGAAATCTGGAGAATGTCAACTTTCACCGGTGAATGTTAACATTCACATAGTCGCTTCGTGTATGTCCGAAATATTTGCTAAATACCCTTATTTCTGACTTACACCGGTGTGTGATTGTAGACACACACTGGAGAGGGTCCGAATGTACAACAATGTAATGAAATATTCGATCTTTCACCGACGTATTTGGTATCTGTTGACATTCACCGGTGAAAGTCGACATTCTCCAATTTCGGTCATTCACGGTAACAGTATACTATAGTTTACGGTCACATAACCTCGAAAATCGTCAAGATTTGACGTTTTTTTTTTTCGGTTTAATCGTCATTTAGTCATATGGTATAGTATAGGTTATGGTCGTATAACCTCAAAAATATTTCGGATTTCACGATATTTCGGGGTGTCTCTTCCAGGTGGAAATTACTTTCCGGGAGTTCGGCCGAAAAGAAGGAGCATTGAGAACCCTGGCTCGACCGGCGAGTTTCCGCCTCCAGGAGGAGTTCCGCTTGCGGACACGAGACGGAAACCCACGGGCACGCGATGTGCCCCCCGACCCCCGAAAGTAGCTTCTCTAAGCTCCGTTAATCACGGCTCCGTCGAGGATAAATCGATCGGAACGGCGGGACCTGACCGGGCGACTGTCTTCTTGGGGTTCCCTAGGGATACGTCACCAGAATCCCGGCTTTTCTGGGATACCTCGGGTCCCACCCCCTTCCGGGATGGACCCTGTCCCTCGAATCACTCCAGAGAAATAAAAAACACATCCCGAAGCGATCGGGTAAAAATCCATCGTTGCACTTATCAGAAATTCTTATCAATATTGGGAATACCTCCAGGGGGATGAAAAATAAATTCTCACGTGTGGCATCTTCAACCCCTAGAGGAGGCAGGCTTTGGGAATAATGATTTCAATGATCTTGGAAATGATTCCACGAGGAATCGGGAAGGGCGAGAGTCAGGGGGTGGGAACGCGTTAAGGGAGGTTTCCGGAGAAATGGCGGTTTCGATTAATCCGAGGGGCGGCTCGGTTTCGGGATATTCTTCGCAGGGGGTGGTCCTTGGCGGACTTTGTTGCGCCTCTCCTCCCCCCCCATCAACCCCCGGAAAGGGGATAAACCGTCGTAAGGACATGCGCAATTTCACCCCCGGACCTGCTGACCAGGACGCGGTCAGCGGTTTCAGGGGGTTTATTGAAATGTCCGGTCTTAGCCACCCCCGTCGTTACCAGGGGGCTGGAATTGCCGAGGTCCACCCTTAAGGTCGCGCCAAAAGGGGATGTTGGCGCTACCCGCGACTGCTAATGAAGATTTGCGATCTTTGCCGACCTCCGGCGCGATCATGACGCCAATTAAAGGGGATGCTTCGTTAAAAAGGGCGCCATCCCCTTTAATCGATCGACTCTTAAAGACGCCCCGCACTCCACTCTCGTATTCCTATCCCCTTTAATCCCTTTGCAACCCTTCGAGAAAAAATTATTTTTTAATATTCCCGTCATCATTCGTGGTATTAGGGAATTTATAGGGAATTTTTAGGAATTTCTCAATTATTAATTTGATTACGGTGAGCCGGGGAGGGAAAATTTTTTACCCTTCGAGAAAAATTCTTTTTTAATATTCCAGTCATCATTCGTGGTATTAGGGAATTTATAGGGAATTTTTCGAAATTTCTCAATTATTAATTTGATTACGGTGAGGGAAAATTTTTTAGGATGCGGAAGAATTGCCGGAGAGGGTTGCGATTGCACTTGGGCTTTGAAAAGAGACTCCCGCAGGAGTAGATGGATGTTTGCGGCCAGGGGGCACCACATGGTCCCGGGAAAATCACCAGGATTCCCGCAGGATAATTGGAGGTCGCTGCGGTCGCCTCCTCCGTTTCCTCCGGCGTAGAATCCCGGAGAAGTGCAGAAATACGCTCGACTTCGGATGCGGATTTCCTCCCGAATTATCCCGGATTCCCTACCCCGTAATATCTCGCGATCGGGCCGCCTGTATCCCTCTGGACCCACCCCTCGTTAGCTCGATTTATCCCTTTCGGATATCCTCCCTCGTTACCCGGGACTCTTGAGATAGCCCTCGGTACTGAAAGTCATTTCAATTTTTACCTGACGAATTTTCTTCTTTTTTTTTTATCGCTCCGGAATTGATAATAAAAATTACTCCGATTCTCACCCCCCGAATTTTCCATGACCTCCAAAATTGGGAATAAAAATCACACGAATTTCTCGTGAGTTCCAAGAATTTACCCCCTTTTACACATTTATTTCATTCTGACTTTAATGAACTTTTTTTCTGGACTGACCGTTCCCATTAAATCTTTTGGATCGTTGTTTCGAGAATGTTTAAACATCGTTGTTCCGGAGTAATGTTACGTTGGGGATTCTTTTTGAATTATCACCCCCTCGGTTTGAGTGGGTCCCGAGGGGGTGATAACTCAAAATGAATTCGTCTTTAATTTAAAGAGGCGGCCTGCAGGAATGTCCTCCCTCGGGAAGCCGCTTTAAATAAACCAATTAATAATTATCACACACAGAGAGACCGACCCTCCTCGCGTAAGAATTGTCACCCCTGCGGCAGAGGGTTGAATTTTCCTCCGAAATGACTCCCCACATTTTCTTCTTTCTCTCCTGTGATTTAATTTCCATTTTTAGTCACGCCTCTCGTTACCGAATGTGTACTTCAATTGTTACTAAAGATTTCCAGGCCAAAAATAGTTCTTTTTTTTCCCGACCGCCGTTTCGGGGAATAATTTTCGCTTTCCGGGGAAACGACTCGCACGCACATTACGCACCGCCGCGGGCTCATGAATTTATTAGAAAGTTTCCCAGGGAAAGCGCGGAGCCAGGAGACACCCTGTTTCCCCTAGGAACCGGGGAATAATCCCTGGGTGGGAATTATTTCTTCTCGAGTTTAATTCAGCCCGCGAAAAACGGAGCGCAAGCATCTATATACATAAACAAAGGAGAACTTTTACCATCCGAAGGCTGTATAATTATTCATTGCGCTAAGAATTGCTCGGACCAAAAGCTGCAAAAAAGGAGGGGAAATTAAACGTTTTGGGGGAAAAAGAAATACCGAGGATAATTTTTTTAATAACGTTTATTAAATATTTCCTCCACTTTCAATAGATCCTTCAGGGGTTGGGGATAGAAATTCAAACATTTCAGATTATCTCCGAATTTTCAGACTTGAAGAAGTCCAGCCCCTCTTCGGGAAGTGTCGTCAGGGTCTCTGGAGGAGCTCCTCCAGGTTCCTCCAGGTTCCTGATAATTTATCCCCGTTCCTCTTTACCTTCTCCCGAGGGACGTCCCGATCCACTCGACGATCGGCCGGGATTTCCAGACCGCTCGTACGTGCTCGACCGGGGTTGTTCTCCCCCAGGTGTGAGGGTGGAAAAAAAAAATAAAAAACAAGCGAGTTCCCGGGGAAGAGGGACACCCTAAAAACCCGGCCGAATCCGCGAATGTCGCATTGCTAGGCCATATCGGGAATTAATTCCCGATATGTCGAGCAATGAGACACTCCGAAAGAGAGCACGTGGTCGTCCATCTTGCGTAATTTTACAACGCGGGGGGCATTGGTTTCGTTTTTTGCAAATGTCAGGTCGGGGGTGGTTCCACCCCCCGGAGCTGAAAAAACCTGAAATATTTGATAACCCCCGGATAGCACTCGCAAACTATCCAAAAATATCTCGGGAAGGGCGTAATTTTCTATCTCTCTGCATTTCTCTCTGCATTAATATAAAAAATGGTTTTTCCTTTTTTTTTCTTTGGATTTCCATTTTTCAAAGAAATTTAATTTGTGGGGAGGGCGAAGCACGAAGTCCTAATCGTCGGCCGAAATCTCGTAGAAATCGTGTCCTCGAGGCGAAAGACACGTCGGCAGGTGTGCGGAACGCCGGCGAAACGTGTGCGAAACGTGTCCGGGACGTGTCCGGGACGTGTACACGAGCCGATCCCAGGGGAGCCGAGAGTGGTCGAGTCGAGCCTTCTGTTTGTCCAGCAGACGAGTATTTCGGTGTAAACGGACGTTCGCTGTTTCGGATCGGTCCGGACCCGTCCGGAACCAGTCCGGGGCTGATACGAGCCGGTTCGAGGTGCGCCATTTAATTTCGCCGGCATGTTCGCCAGCTCGTCGATGCAACCCTGCAAGAAGGTCGAGGGAGAGCTCCCCCGAGAGAACTTCGAGCCGATTACTGTCCGCCATTTTGGAGATTAATGCCGAAGAGTTTCTTCCGAACATTACCGTATCTCAAAATGTCTCAATACCTGGATTTTATGAAATTTCATCGTGAGAATTAAATCTGGAAATTCACGGTATCAAAAATTCTTCGCGATATGACGTCGCCATTTTGGAAGTTAATGCCGAAGAGTTTCTTCCGGACATTACCGTATCTCAAAATGTCTCAATATCTGGATTTTATGAAATTTCATCGTGATAATTAAATCTGGAAATTCACGGTGCCAAAAATTCTTCGCGATATGGCGTCGCCATTTTGAAGATTAATGCCGAAGAGTTTCTTCCGGACATTACCGTATCTCAAAATGTCTCAATACCTGGATTTTATGAAATTTCATCGTGCTAATTAAATCTGGAAATTCACGGTATCAAAAATTCGTCGCGATATGATGTCGCCATTTTGGAGATTAATGCCGAAAAGTTTCTTCCGGACATTACCGTACCTCAAAATCTCTCAATACCTGCATTTTACGAAATTTCATCGTGAGAATTAAATCCGAAAATTCACGGAATCAAAAATCCTTCCCCCGATAACGAACATGGATTTACGTCAAATCGGCATTTTCAATTCCTACTCATCTCTTATATACATTGAGAGTGTTTTCAAAATCGGGGCACAATTTTCCTTATTTTTCGAAAATGTTGCTTGACCCTGTCGCCCTCTTCCGGGTCTCGACCCCCCGCAAACCTTGGACCTCGGTGTCGGGGTGACAAATCGTCGCGACGCGTGCTCACTAAGGGTACAAATCGGTCGGCACGGCGGACACGATGCTTAGTAATGGTGACCAATGACTCGTGTCATTGCCCGATGACGACGGTGGTCCAGTCCGGACATTCGTTACGGTCCTTCCGGATGCGAGGATTCGACGGAAGCGACCAAAATTCGATCCGAAAAGACGAAGTCCCATTAATCGCGGTCCTGATAGTATAGATCCAAGGTGCGTAAACCTGGTACCCCCCACCTTTACAAAATTCAAATTTCTTTGTCTTAACATTTTGTGCTCCTTATGTGCTAATTATGTGCTACATTCGCAAATTTTGTGCTAGCTCGGTTTTTGGAAAAATAATCCAATTTTTCTCTGGGGGTGCTGGGTACTAATAAAGCTAGCACCCCCACCATTAAAAAATGTGTTTAACTTTACAAAATTCAAATTTCTTTGTCTTAACATTTTGTGCTCCTTACGTGCTAATTATGTGCTACATTCGCAAATTTTGTGCTAGCTCGGCTTTTGGAGAAAAAATTCCATTTTTCTGTGGGGGTGCTGGGTACTAATAAAGCTAGCACCGCCACCATTAAAAAATGTGTTTAAATAATGAAAAATAGGTGAAAACTGATCAGCAAATTATGTGCACCTAGAGATCCATCCTAATATCTCGATCGGAGCAAAACTGATCTTCAAACCCTCGAATAGAGGTCCAATTAGCCAATTGGACCGATCGATTTGTACCTCTTTGATGGTACTTTCACATCGCCTTAATAATGGAATGATATTATATTAAGGGAATAAAAAAAAAAAGAATATACATGGAGGGAGAAAAGCACCCTTCGGAGTCCATTATCAGAGTGCACCGGGGATAATCCCGAAGCCGAGACTCCAGAAATCCAGGTGAAACTGGACGCCGGTAAACCCGGGGTCCGGGGGTTGGAAAACGTGGAAGTTGGCCGTTGATGCGAGTCGCGGGTCCGTTAATCCTCGAGTCGGGGGTTGAATCAACCCCCTATTCGGCGGGAAACAAGCGACAGGATTTGAGGAGAGAACGAGAGCGAAAGGGGGTCGGCCGCCACCTGACCGGGAGGGGGTGGGCTCTGTTGATTCAAGTGGGCACGTGATAAAAATGACAATGATGAGTTAATGCAATAACTGTGTACCCCCCCGGCCCGACGAGCCGTTCTCTCCCAATTCGGGCGATATCCCACCCCTAGGGCTGCACACCCCCGCCGGCCAGGGGTGGTTTCCCGGTGGGAACTGCACTCGGGTGTTTAGTGGGTGGCTTGCAATTTACCCCGTCGACGTAATAAAGCCGAGCTAAGCGCGGGGCTGATGCTCACCCCTTGGCGATCTACCCCCAAGATGGCGGCGGTGCTCACCCCCCGGCAAGGTGTAATATCTCGAGCGAGCCGACACAATCGGTAAACGTTCCTAAGAATTCCATTAAGATGATATGAAAGGCGCTGAGAAATTTCATCGACGTCGATACAATGACATTTATCTGTACCCGATCCATGGAAAGTCAATGCAAGGGTGATATTCGGTTTACCGTGCCCAGGGGGTGCGTCCAATATTCCATCCCCCTTTTTTGTCGGCCCTCTTTTTGAATTATTTCGGCAGAACCGGACTCGAATGGAGAGCCACCCGGAGACAATTTTCCGCTCGCGGAATCGAGGGCTCGTTGCATTTCGAAGCCGCGCCCCTTTTTTGGGGGTTAATTGCCCGTAGGATGGCCCGAGCTTTGCACACCCCCGAAGTCCGGTGCATAATTAATCCACTGCTGGCCGACCTCCCGATACGGTCCTGCCAACCCCCTCGTGTTTGTGTATTTTGGGGAGCACGTGTCCTCCGAGTCGGCCATCCCCTAACGCGTGTCACCCTGTCCCCACCTAAGGGAGGAATTTCCGTAGGAGAACTCCGAATTAAACCCTGATATGAAAATGATACCCTGAATTATTACGATCTCGAATTATTGGAACCTCACCCATCAAGGGAGGGGGTACAAGACTCGCCGATTAAAACATGAAACCGTATTAAAAAATGAAACGCCTCTTTATCTCTGATTAATTATTGGCATTTAAAGTGAAATGAAAATAATGGGGATGAAAAATAATGACCTGCGGCGGAGAACAACGGGGGATGATTTTTAGAGGGCATGACAGGGAATGGAGAAGCGAGGGTGATTGCATTTGCAATATGTAATTTAATCTAGATTGGATAACGTCGAGCCACTAATTAGACACGCTTTCACCCCCATAGGAAAGGGAGCGACTCGAAAGAGGGTTGAAAGTAGCTGAAAAGAACTCGTCTCGTTTTCCTCGGGAGAGACTTCAACCCCCCTCATGGGGTAAAAGGGGCAGTTGAGCCGCTTAAAGTCGGACGAGTCCCACCCTCCTAAGAACAACCCCTTTGTCGGCGTTTTGTCCACTATTCACCCACCCCATCCCATAAGAGTAACGTTGGACCCCATAATTCAGAAATTTTTCCGGCATTGAAATTAAAAATTCTCCCCTCTCAGAGAATAAAACAATTTTTCCCGAAATATCCCATTGAATTGTAATATTAATTACATAAACTCCGCGGTACCTACCTAATTTTTACGTAACGTTGAACATGGATGGGGAAAAAATTCCGTCGTTGCAATTTCTTTGCCACTAAATATAATTCTCATTTAAATATTAATTTCCAGAATTGTCAGTCGTGTTTGCAACAATTCAAAGCCCCGAGGTGAGCTTCCCATTGGCCGTCTGGGAACGAGCTTTTCCGGGCTTAATTTTCCTCCTTTCTCCTTTAAATCGAGGTGGACTTTGATGGGTCTCGGGGGGGTCGGGGAAAGGGCGGGGGATGGAATTATCACTCTTTCTGGGGAGCTTAAGGGAGGTAAAAGTCAAACGCAGACGCCTCGCGAGGGGGTGGAAAGGCCTTTCCCGTCCTTTACCCCCGGCGCGCGGGGGAGGATATAAAGATCAAACGCAATTTCTGTTAAGGCAGTTACTTCCTCCACTGTCCGGCGAACAAGGGAGGGCAAGGGGTGGTTTCTCCGGGTGTAAGGGTCCATTAAGGGCGGTTCGCGAGCCGGAAGTCCCCGGGGAGTCTGGGGAAAGAAGTATCCGGGAATAAAGGGGAACCACCCTCTCCACCCCGGCCCTGAAAAATAATGATTCGATTAAACAGGTGATTTAATGGGAACAGGTGGTTCCCGGGAAGGAAACGGAACTTTTCACCCCCCGTTTCCCCGATAATTGGATTCCACCTCAAATTTATCCGATTTGCATGGATCGCTCGATTCTTTCAACCCCTTCCTTGAGTTTAATTTTCTTCTCTTTTTTTTTTATTATTCATTTTCTTTCTCTCTACCTCCAAATCGAGGGGAAAAAAGTGACTGCGAAACGTCACCGAGAATCGCCTTTAAACCGATCTACCCCTTCAAGGATCGCACCCCTTGAATAATTCCTTCTATCGAGAGAAATGAGGGAAAGCGATAATAAATTCCAGTTTTTCTACAAGGGCTTGTTTCCGGAGAAATTTATTTTCCGTGGAAATAGGTGAGGAGATGCGTTTTCCTGGCGCCTCCCTCTGCTGCCAAAATCATCCCTTGGCCCTCGACGGTGTCCTTTTTTTTCACCCCTCCCCAACCCCTGTAACGAACTCCCACTCCTGGCATAACGACGGGCACTTAAAGTTTAATCTACTTAATTAATAGTACTCATCTATTACCTCGCTACCCTGTCTCATATTTTCCGGCCCTCCACCCCTCGGGAAGCTGCGGCCACCCCCGGGAGTAAAAAGCGCCGAGCCATCAGGGCTAATGCGGGGAGGTGGCTGTTTCCTAAGTTTTCAACATTTTTACCCCCGTGTCAAGACACGCCGGGGGTTGCTCGGTCTCCTGGCGTTTTATTTCAACCCCCTCCTTTCAACTCACCCCCTGAGAACTCCATTAGATCCATCGGAATTCTCTGTGACGTTTTTAAATCCCTTGCTTGCCTCCCCCGATATGCAAACTAATTCAGGAATCAGGCTCGACCTCCATTCCAATGGGGGTGAAATTAAAAAATGAAGGACAAAATAGGAGATCGACCGGGGGTTGATAATGGGAATCTCTGGGTGCCGCGGTAACAGAATTTGTCTGTGATAAAATTATTTCCCGCGATTAGAAATAACTGGGGAAATTCCTTGGGAGGGGGTGATTTTTTAAAAATTATTATTCGATAATGTTTGACAGGGTGGGTAGACTTTCTCGCGAATTGTCGCCGAAATGCGTGAAAAATGACACCCCTGGAGTCTAGGCCACCCCCTGTGGAAAATTAGCAACGAGTGCACCCCCGAGCCAGGGATTATCGCACCGCGATTATTAATTGCGTTGCAACCCTTCCGTACCGTGCACCGGCTGTTGGAAAATCATCGGACCACCCTCCGATTTCCCGAGATGGAAAGTGAAAAATGCAAGTACCTATACCGGTGAGAATAGTTCAAAAGTACTTAACCCTGGGAAATGAAAAACCTATCGACGAGGGTTGGAAAAAATTTCAATGAGAAAAAGAAATGAGCCTAAGTCAGTGAGGACGAGTCTCGGGAAATCGGTCGGAAAATTCTGGGAGAGAAAACCCCGACGATTGGGGAAACTTGGCGGCACATTAGAGGTCGATAAACGAGTAATTTGGCCGTCGATTCGGTTGGGGGTTGGGGGTGGCATCGGTTCCGGGGGGACCCGATATCCGGTTCCGGTGGAGACCGGAAGTGGCTGGACTCAGCGAAAATTCGCCACGCTCCGGGGAAACGCCGATTCCACCCCTTCCTTATTGAAACATGCCGAAGGAAATCGGAAAAGTCGAGGTCCATTCGAGTTTCCTTTTTACTGTTTTCTTTTTTCTTTTTTTTTTTTCACGAAAAAATCTAGGTTCTTAACCACCCCTTACTTTTCCTAGAGAACTCCGGGGGTTGATCGACGACTCGCGAGAGTAATCTCGATAAGCCTATCGACTCGCTCCTCGATACTCGTATGTGAATGTACACCTGTCTGTACACAGGTGTGTATGTGTGTATCGAGGATCGAGAGGCACCGTACCATTAATTTCGTTCTATCGCCCGTTCGGATTCGGATCGGCCAGTAATGCGTTTTAAATGTAAAACAGCCGAGGCCTACGGGGTTAACTCCACCGAGGCCGCGATAAAATTTGATTCGAACTTTCCACCCCCGACGCACCCCTTGGACCGTCGCGCACCCTTTCGACGGCAGCCCTGTGTCCCTTTTTTATCCTTTTTTTTCTCCGGGACCCTTGTGCAGGAATTGCGCCACTGGACCCGGGAAACCACCACCGACGCCCCCTGGTCCCGAGGGATGATCGGGACCAGAGCCTACGGGATAAACTGGGATCCTTCAATACACCCATTAGCGGGATACACGCGTTTCGGGGCGTTAATTTAGGGGAGGGCGAGTTCTGAATTCCCATTCAATTTTTTTTGCTCCCGAAGGATGGCTCTATTCGAGATATGGGGTGGTCTTCAGTGTTAAAAAACTGTCGATGGGCGATCCACCCCCTGGAGGTTTAAATCATTTATTAGGGAATTTTTCGAATTTTCGGAAATTTTCAGAGGGGGATGTTGCAATGTTTCTGTAGATGTTTCTCTTTTCTGGTCACGTGTCGCTGTAATAATGGATTCCCCAGGGATGCTCGGCTAAATGTCATCCCTTGGGAGAGCGGGGACCTTTCGGGGTTGTGGCGATCTTGTCCCCGGCTAAATATCATCCCGAGGGATGTCGGGGATTTTTCGGGGGCGGACCACAAACGGGACACGGGACGTCCCCGGATATCCTGGGTCAATAATCGATAGGGCTTGTCTTCCCCTGGCGTCCCCTGGGACTCTGTCGCCCTTCCCGAAGGAATCCACCCTCCCACGCATCTCTGCAAGGAGACCACGATGTAGAGTCCCGTGGGAGCTTAATAAAATATCTGGAATACCAATATTGCCTAGCGGCCACCTACGCCACTCCCGGGAATCGAGTCCTTCGGGATACACTTGAAGTGCCGGGATGCCGGGAAAATTTGGGCATTTTCGTCCGGACAAAAAGAAATGATGAGATTTTTCCCGGAAAAATTAATATCTTCAACGGGGATCCCTCGAAGCTTATTCCCTAGGGAATGAAAAAAAGAAGAGATCACGTGCGAAACGTAATTCACTTTCAATGGGAAACAATAATTAGTATTTTTCCGAATTCTTTTTTTTTTTTCATAGGGGATGATACGTCCTTTCCGGTAATTCAGTAGCCATGTAAATTCTCAATTTTGGTTTTCTTTTTTTTTTCCCTCCTTCGGGAAAGCTTTGGCTCTGCTTTAGGGGCAGGCGCGGGGGTGGAAGTTTCCTACCCTCGAAAAGTTCGGACACGTTTCTCGATCTGCCTCTTCCCGGATTTTTTTCCCCCTTCGAGACGTACGTTTGACGTGAACTTTTTCCACCCCAACGTCGCTCCGACGGAAGTTCACCCCGAAAAAAGTTGAGAGCTCGTCCCCGTAACGAGAGAAAGAGGCTTAAACAATACCTCAGTCAGGGTGTGCTCTCCTTGCTCGATTCCACCCCCGACTCACCCCTTCCTAGCCACTCGGGGAGGGTCTCCTCGACCCGTCATCCCCTTTCGGGGGTGAACGGCCACGTCTTCTTCATCCCTTCTTCTCTCTGCCCGCGAAAATCCGTGACGAGCTGAACATTTCGTCTCCGCAGGTTTTTCTTTTCCTTCCGGATGATTTCCTGGAGGGTGTCTTTTGTCCGTGTCCGGTCTTCCGATTTTTCTCCCTCACATGAATGATCTCGGGATGACATTAAAAAAATAGTCATTGAAATTCATGAAAATTCCACTTTTAACGCTTCTCGCCTTTTAGGCAGGGATTTATTTTTTATATATCTAGAAAAAGGTCCTGGAATATCTTGAAACGCCGCGGCGGGTGGCGGGGGTGAAAATGTTAACCATGATTCTAGTATTCCCCGGAAAATAGCAGGACCTCCTGGAATGGATATCCTGGGAGAGCTAATTTTTGCATTATTTCATAGGACTCGCCGAGCGAATGTGTCGCCGTCCCATTTTACGGGGTTTTGTCGTCGAGGGGGATGTTAAAAGAGGGTGCGCCGGGAGGGGTGGGATTACTCGTCGAGATTCAAAGTACAATTAAGCCGGTGCCGTGAAAAATTCACCGGGTGCAGTATCATGATGCACCGGGGTGCAGCGTCCTCCGTTGTGTGTCAGTCGGGCCTTATTTTCCAGAAAAAAAATTTCCCGACATCCGTCATCGAGCGACAAAAAAAAATAAATAAATAAAAAAATAACATGTCTAACATTTACACCCCATAATTTTTATGCATTTTCAAGAAGCGCGCCACTTAAGGCGACCTCGTCCTCCCCTTGGCGATTTTCCCGAAATAAGATCCGGCTAAACTGTCCGGGAATTGTTGCCGATTTTTCCCCTCCCCCTTGAATTTCCCGGGAAACTTCTTGACGCTTGATTTCTCGTTATTTGTCCGCCGAGATGGAAGGAAAGGGGCCGAAATGCACCGGTCTGGATTGGGGGGTACAATGAAGCCGCTGCCATGAAAAATTCAGAGGGTGCATTAGGGGCCTGCGGGGGTGGGGCGAGGGTGGCGTCGCGACGCTTTGCTTGGACGTCCATCCCCTGTCGGCCACGTGGTCCGTATCTGTCAAAGTCCTCGCCGGCCATGCGGACACGCGAAATTACACGTCGTCGGAGCCGCTTTGACGGGATTTCGAGCTTTACACCACGAACCACCCCCCCTGGAGCCACCCCCGGACACGCCCGGTCAGATTTACCAGGGTGGGGTATTTTTCCGATTTTTATTATTTCCCTTTCTCCCTTCGAAATGCACCATACGACGTGGGGGATGGGGTGCAGGATAAAGGGTTGCATCGGGAAATTCTGCAGGATTTCGATTCCTCGAGGGTGGAATTTCTTACCCCTTGTGCCGAGGTGGTCATCCGCTATTCCGTCGGATTTCTCGCCTCCAAGTATTTTCTTCAGAAATAAGGAGTTAAAAGTCCAACTCGGTCACTCCCCTAAATCTGAAATAACTATAAATAAAATTAATTTCTATAAATCGAGAGATTTTATTAACTCCCCTTATTTTATGTGAAATTGTCCCTCCTCTCGAAGATGGAAATTTCATGTGTAAAAAGTATTGCGGAATTCAAGAAGAGCATAGTTGGGGGATGATTCTATTCCATTGAACCCTCCGTTTCACCCCAGGACCGAAAGTGGACCTTTAAATTACCCTCTGAATTTCTTATTTCGAAAAGGGAAAATATTTTGAAACGTGAGACCAGGTGCGGAGGGCTCGCTTAAATCGAGATGAAAATTCAGGAGAGTAAGCCCGATTGAAAAGCCCCGAGGGGATGGGGTGGGGGGAGGAAAAGTGCACTTTCGAGCCGCAGATTCGACGTGTGCTAGACAACGCTCGAGTTTTAAGCTAATTCCGAAATGCGAGGCCGCAGTCACGTCGTTTGACGCACTTTCATTACCGGGCCTCGAAAAAAAACACGGGCTAGCCACCCCTGCCGACTCACCCCCTGGCGAGTCCACGCAGACACCCTAACAAGACGTCTGACGGACGTGCTTATTCCCACCGGAGAAACCGCACGGACTTCGAAAGCGCGTTTTCCGCCCCCCTGGTCGTGTGTAGGGGGTGAAAAGACCACATATAACAGCGGGTCGCACCCCCGGAATTTTCTTCTTCATTAATTACCACCCCTATCTGCTCGATCTTAAAAAATGCCCCCTTCTTAATTCCACTGACTATTCCACAGATAAAAGGTAGTGTCATTTCAAGACATCTCCAGGGGGTTGGTCGAGGGTTGAAATTGCACGTTTTACGGAAATAACTCGGGGTGGAAGTAATTAATTAAAGGAAATAATTGAGGGGGTTGAGCATCGATCCCGTCGCAGGTCGGATGAGGTCCTGTGTTTAAAGCTGGAAGGTGCCCCAATTTTCCTGGATCGCGGGGGATGATTTTTAGTTTCGCCACCCTCCGACCACCCCTAGTCATTCCTCGGTCGAGTAAGTCGAAAATCGAAGGCGCGTCAGCGGATTTTCGTCCCCGGAGATTTGCGGCTCGTCACCTCGTATTAATTACCCGGTTGAACTTCCCACCCCCTTAGGGAGGGGGATGACTGGGAAGAGAATTTCTGGCCGGTTCGAGGAAATTCACCGACCGGGGGTGGAAAATGAATTTCACCCTCCGCCGCCGCCCCCGGACGTCTTGCCGTGCCCCTCGGGACGTGGAAAATAAAAATTGCACCGGCTTTTCGGAAAGGTGCAGTCCATATTGCCGGGGACGGGGTGCGCACCCCCTCTCCTGGGAAGGGGTGAGAAATTGGTCGGCCGAGTGGCCGAGCTTTTAAAAGTTTCACGCGCGATTCCCGACGTGGCAGCGCCATTATTCGCCGCGGGGGGTCCATGGCTTTGCAAACCGAGTCGACCACCCTCTGGGAACTTCTGCCTTTTTCAACCCCCGGTTTTTATTTCCCCGGCTTCTTTTTATCGGCGTGGTTTTCGAGAGGAGGAAAAAATACGTCCACCCCTTAGACAGTACCAGACGTGGAATAAATGTTGGAAAACAACGGTCGGGAAATATTTATTTCCCAATTTTACGCAATTTTTGTTCGGCGGATTGGGGTAGGAGTCCTCTTTGAATAGTTCGGTCGGCGGGAAACAACGTTTGGGGATGATATCGAAGGGTTGATCCGCGCAGAAATCGTGTTTGCCGAAAAACCAACCCCCGGGGACGATACTCGAAGGGCTGCTACGCATGAATATCTCAAGTGACAGGACACGTGCCGTTTAATTGGGAGTCCTGTCCCTAAAGGACACCCCTGATCTCTCTAGAATTTTATTCAACTCCAACCCCCTGGCATCCCTCCACCCCTCGACCGCATGCTAAACCGCGGCGGATAAACCGATCAAACCAGCCGACAAAGTCGCCCGGTCTCACCCCTGAGAATTCGACGAAAAAATAAAAGCCACCCCGTCTCAACCCTTCCCCCCAAAAAAAATAAACGGAAAAAGAACGATCGAAATTCATCCCCAAAGTAAGAAAAAATTTTTATCTCTTTGCATTTTGTCGAAAAACCTGAAAAAAAAAATTATCACTCCAAATGGATACAGGCCAAAAGAAGTAGGGGATGAAACGAAGGGGTAAAAATTGCGTGGAAGGAATAATCAGAATCGTCCCATCTCACCCCCCCCTACCCCCTTGCAGCAATCCGGAGGTATCGCCACGGAATTAGCAAGTCAGATATCCGTAGGCCTTTTCGAGAAGGGTAGGGCTCGTTTTCCGCGCCACTCCCATGGGATGGGTTGCAACCCACAAGGGTGAACTTAAGTGCGGAAAAGCTAGGGGTGGCTCGCGGGGGGTAGGGTTTCAGGTCGGGCTGGAAGGTGGATTTACGATTCCTTATGTACCGCTCGATGTGCCAACACGCCCTAAGGTAGCACCTTGAGGATTTTCGGGGGTGAGTTCTACCCCCTCAGCGTCCCCCCAGACCCCCTCCTCCCCCTCCTCAAGTCATTTCACTTTCCTCCGGTTGATTTTCCCCGCTCGCGCGGGAATTATTTGCCCGAAGGGGCACTTTCACCCCCGTCGATGCCGCTGAGTGTCAACCCTTAATCCGAGCAGAAATCATGGGGAAAAATCCCGATTATCTTCTCGCGAATAAATATCCCCGTTAAAAATGATGGAAAAAGGTTAACGGGAAATTGCGGAAAATTGTTATGTCATCGTTACTGAATAGGAATTCCCGTTTCTCCCCTTGAATTTTCAACCCCTTTCCAAGATGTTGAGCACCCCTGGACCCGACACCCCTTCAGAGCTGTGGAGGATAGGGGAAGTCCGGGTTTTTCTTCCGGCCAAGAAGTCGGAGGGGTTAGGGGGTGGCATTCCGTTTAAAAGGAGCCAACGTCCACGCGCGGCCCCATTGTTTTCCAACCCCTTTTCCACCCTTTGACAGCTCGGCCGGAGGTCGTGGATTTTCTCGCTGTCACGTCGGCTGCCTGCCGCGCCAAGTCGGGGTTGCCAATCCCCCGGAAGGGGTGTTCCCGAATTCTTTTTTTTTTCCCCCGAATTTCCGCACTGCTCGGGGGGGTGAGACCCGCCAGGATAAAGAGGGAGCGCGAATAGATAGATAAACATATTTATTCGGATGGAAGGACGCGAGGATCAAAGAGAAGCCCGAGGATCAAAGGGGTGGGCGGGGGGGTGGTTTCCCTCTTTTTCGGGAATTCACTCATAATTCCGTTTGTCCGGAGCCTCCTGCCACGTTGGCCGTGTAACCCGTGCAATTACTCGTTGTTACGGGACGTAGCTGTTTTTACGGGGTAACCACCCCCTCCCATGTGCATTACCGTCAAGAAACAACGAGGGATGATTAAAATATTAATCTTTGGTAATACGGAACGCAAGGCCGTGATTTATCTTCCTCGGTTCAATCTCAAAGTCCGAGCCCCGTTTCATCCCTCGCACGATCTCAATTTTCATCCCCTTAATTGTAAATATTTTATTTTACGTCCCACCTGTATCCTAGGGGGTAGGAATCGGGAATTGCGGACGAGCCGCGGTAAACGCGGAAAAGGGGTGCGATTAGCCGCCCGCGAGGCGTCAATTAGAGCACCCCCACCCCCACCCCCCCCATGTCGTCAAGAGGGCACGCTCTTTGGGGCCAATCGAGGCGACGCTCGCGGATGCAGACTCGAAAAAGGGGGTGCGATTTAATTACGCGACCCCCTCCCGATGCGTTTCCAGGGGAGGATTTTCCGCACTCGCGGGGGTGGAAAACCACCCCCGCGAGTGCGGAAAACCACCCCAGCTCTAACCCAGTTTCCATGGAGGCGGGACATTTTAATTAAAGCTCCGGCGAAAGAATAAGATCCCCCCCCGTTTTCCACCCCCCACCTTCTCCTCTCCCTTGCACGTGGATCGGGCCTCGTCTCGTCCCCCTTGCTCTCGTTAGGCCACCCCTTGACTCCTCTTCCGCAGCTCCTTCGCTTCCGGGACGACCCTCTACCGAGTGCCCCGCGGGGTGCAACCCCCATCCTCGAGGGAGGTGCGTCGGGGGTGCGAGCAATGGGGTGGAGAAGGTCGGAGAACCCGGAAGACGGAGCTCAGTCGTCCAAGAGGGACCTCAAAGGTGCGAAAAGACCCGGAAGGGGTGGCACAGGTGTCGGGGGTTGCCACCCCCTTGTCGCGCCACTTCTTTCGCCCCCACCCCTCCTGGATAGCCCAGAAGGGTCCGCGATACTCGCGGGGGGTCGCCGACGGTCGCGAAACCTTTATCGAGTTCACCCGAAATTAACTCCAACCCCCTTATTTGGGGGTTGTAGAGGGAAATCTTTGAAAATTCCTGTAAATTCGGACCTCCGGAGGAGAGATGTTACTGAGTTTATACTCTCGTGAGAATGATCTCGTAGGGGAGTTAGGGGTTCAACGTCTTCGTCTTACTTAACCGTTGGTTCGGGGGTGGAATTCGCGGGGGGTGCTATAGTAATTCTCGCCTAAACATCGAAAAGCGTATGGCGAGGCCACCGGGCGGAAAAGCACGAGTTGGCAAACAGCAATAAAGGATCTGGTCGGATGCGAGAAGACCGTCGGTAGTTGCACCCCGAGGTGCCGTTCCGCAGGGGGTGCCAACCCTTTCGGGGTAATAAGCGCAAACGGCACCCCCGAGACCGCCCGGACGGGCCGACGTATTAGAACGAATGGCAATAACCGGAACGGTGCATACTAATTGGCCAGATTTTCAAAATGGCCTATTCATTCATTTCTTTTTCTTTTTTTTTTCGTTTAATGCAACTTACCGATAACATAAAATAAATTCGATTTGAAAATCCCGGATGAAACCGGGAATTACGAGTTTTCGAAAAACCGAAAATGTCACTTTGACGTTTGGAAGGTTTGTCCATTTTTTTTTTCTTCGTTTAATGCAACTTACCGATTGCATAAAATAAATTCGATTTGAAAATCCCGGATGAGGCCCGGAATTACGAGTTTTCGAAAAACCGGAAATTGTTACTTTTGCGTTTGTCCTTTCGTCGAAGCTGCGAGGAAAAAAAAAGAGGGAAATGGCGGATTCGCCATTTTTGACCCCACGAATCGCGACCAATTTGGAGCGATTGTGCGTCTCGTTACGCCGCCCTTCAGAGCCGCGGAAAGGGGCCGCTTCTTTTTTCTTTTTTTTTTTTCTTCTTCCCGCAAAACCTCGAAACCTCGACGCCTCGTTACGAATTCGGCCCTCGACCTTCCCCGTAATTGTCGATGTCTCCACCTTGTCCGAATCCGCCTTTCGGGGAAAATCTTGCCTCGCACGCTCGCGCCTTTAAAGCGGACAAGTCGAGCTTGCGCCGACTTTGCAGAATCTATCGAAAAGCATGACCCACCTCCCAGATAAATCTGCACTGCTCCACGTGCTTTGAAAATTGCTTAACTGATAACCCTCTCGATATCTTCTGTATACATTTAATTTTCACTCGTTATTAAATACCGGACATTTTTTTATGACTCAAGTAACACTTTTAATTTTCACTCGTCATTAAATACCAGACATTTTTTTTATGACTCAAGTAATACTATTAATTTTCACTCGTCATTAAATACCAGACATTTTTTTTTATGACTCAAATAATACTTTTAATTTTCACTCGTCATTAAATATCGGACATTTTTGGTATGACTCAAGTAACACTTTTAATTTTCACTCGTCATTAAATACCAGACATTTTTCTTATGACTCAAGTAATACTTTTAATTTTCACTCGTCATTAAATACCACACATTTTTTTATGACTCAAGTATCACTTTTAATTTTCACTCGTCATTAAATACCAGATATTTTTTTTATGACTCAAGTAATACTTTTAATTTTCATTCGTTATTAAATACCGGACATTTTTTTATGATTCAAGTAATACTTTTAATTTTCACTCATTATTAATTACCAGGCATTTTTTTATGACTCAAGTAATACTTTTAATTTTCACTCGTCATTAAATACCGGACATTTTTTTTATGACTCAAGAAATACTTTTAATTTTCACTAGTTATTAAATATCGGGCATTCTTTCTCGTTAATGGACGGTAATTAGCATCCGTCTGTCCAAATCGATCGCCGGTTTTGACCGTTTCGAGACTCGACGGAGGGGACTCGCTCTGGTAAGGACGGACGGAATTTAGATTGCTTATTAAGCGACGAATAAATAATGCGACGAGGCCGGAAAACTGGCGAGGGCAAGTAATGTCCGTCCCGGAATGTTTGTTCTAGTACGTCCTGCACCTTCTTCCCTCAGGACCTCTTCCGCCCTCTTCCCGTAGCCACTTCCGACCGTCCCTTTAATTCCCCGGCATTCCCTAATTTTAATTCCCAAAAGAGCCGCCCATTGTTTTCCACCTCCCCGAAAACCGCTTTCCCGTGTTTTTCCGACTCGACATGAAAACCCATTATGATGCCGGAAGTCGGAGATAATTATTCGCTCTTAATCTCTCCTTGATAAGACCGAGATTTGGACTTCCTGAAGATAGGAGTTTCCCCCCTTCCTCTCCGTTAAAGAAAAACCAAAATAATAAATTACTCGTAATTACTTCCTGCTTGGACAAATTACTAGGGAATTCTTCGCGTGTCATAATTCATTTGATCTCTGTGGAAATCGATTATCGAGTAAATGGACTTTTCGCTTTGGTGGATTTTTTATTCCACTTTTATTCATTTTTCTTCAGCATTTCTTATTTTATTATTATATAATAGGCAGATGGCGGAATCCTTTTGACTAATTTTCCAGTGGGGCGAAATTAGATATCTCGGTATCAGTCGTCGTGATATCCTGATAAGCTGGCGGGGCGGAATTTAACATCGGGGGTGAACTATTCACGTCGCGAACCGCGCGAATCCTCAAATAAATCCGCCATCGCGGATCTGCCGGTCGGATTGATTGACTTATACAGTTCTCTCTAGACGGGTGCATTTAACGTTAATGCACCTTGCGGGGAGAAATTCACCCGAAAGTGTCGCAAAGGGCAGCGACCTCGGGTTCACCCGATCCGCAGATCCGCCAATTGGCTAAACTGACGTCGATCGATCGCTAATTAAATTCCCAATGATTTGCCTCAGCCTGGCCGAATTGGCGACAAATGTCTCGTCAGGGGGCCATTTTAATTCCTACGTGATACGGCTTATCAGTGGCAGAAATTAGCCCCCGATTAATTTAAGCCACGCTTTATCCCTCTCTAAATAAATTTTAATATTTCTCAAAGGAATTTATAAAGGCTCGACCATATTTTATTTCACCTATTTTCCGTGTCGGTTAAAAATGTTTCTACCCCACCGTTGATCAGTTTGAATTAACCCTTTGAACACGGTCATTTCGACATATGGGCGAAATTCCTCTGACCGTGCAGGCGATATTGGACCAAACGTCTTGCGCCTCTAGGCGCTCTTAGTAGCCAAATAGGTTATACATGCAATTATTTCCGAGGAAACACCCCGTAGAAAAAATTTCTTAATTTTTTTAACAACTTAGTGAATAATTTTAGGACGTTTCGCTTTCCAAAAATTCCAAAGCGAGGTCCAGGGGCGTCATTCTTGCGGAAGTCCGGGAAAAAAATCCGCCCCGAGGGGGGAATTTTCCCGGTAAAGTTCTCCCCTGCGGATTCCGCCGAGGGGGTGGTGGGCGGGAAAGGGGTGGGCCGGCAGAGACGGAGCTTTTGTACAAAATAATTGAGACATGAAATACACGTCGGCGTGCGGGTTTGACGTAAGCATCCCATTGTTTCGCTCGCATCCCTTAGAACACGCGAGAGCTTAAAGCTTCGCGTCGAGGGATGGGGTTGAAGAGCGGAGGAGCTGGTCGGACGAAGGGTGTAGGTTGAAGGTTGGACGTGGACGCGGAAAAGTGAAGTCTGGGCAGGGGTAGGTGTGCTTAAGCCGGACTTTCGGATTAGCATTGTTAGCTTTAGGATGGCGGCCGGTTTCGAGCATCGGATTTCGCCCCGGAATTTACATTTAACCCCCCTGCGGGGGGAGGGAAAAGACGCCGAAAAGAGGAAAACCCGGCAAGGGATGAACGATTTCCGAATGTTCTTCGATCGTTGGGACGATTTTCCAGAAAGCTTAATTTCGCACAGAAAAATTTGCTAACCCAAAATTTTGCGCCGCAATAATTCGCGTCTGAAAATTTCGCGGACGAAACCAATGAAATTGGGAAAATGCGATAGGGCGGCTTTTCTTTTCAATGGACCGATTTTCGAGAAAGCTTAATTTCGCACGGAAAAATTTGCTAACCCAAAATTTTCCGCCGCAATAATTTGTATCTGAAAATTTCGCAAATGAAACTAATGAAATTAGGAAAATGCAAAAGGGTGGCTTTTTTCTTCAATGGACCAATTTTCAATAATGCTTAATTTTGCACGGCACAATTTGCTAACCCAATATTTTGCACCGCAATAATTTGCATCTGAAAATTTCGCAGGCGAAACTAATGAAATTGGGAAAATGCAAAAGGGCGGCTTTTCTTTTCAATGGATCGATTTTCCAGAAAGCTTAATTTCGCACGGCAAAATTTGCTAACTCGCAATTTTCCGCCGCAATAATTTGCATTTGAAAATTTCGCAGGCGAAACTAATGAAATTGGGAAAATGCAAAAGGGCGGCTTTTCTTTTCAATGGACCGATTTTCCAGAAAGCTTAATTTCGCACGGAAAAATTTGCTAACTCAAAATTTTGCGCCGCAATAATTCGCATCTGAAAATTTCGCGGACGAAGTTAATGGAATGGAGAAAATGCAAAGGGGCGGTTTTCTTCAATGGATCGATTTTGCGATGATTTTTGGCATTCCGACCCGAAAGCTCCGATATTCAGATCCCGAAGGTGGAGAATTAGGGCTTCCCGAAGGATATCCCGGAAATCCGCGACGTCCGACCGTGGGATCCGCCGGAAATCTCCGTAAGGAAAATCTTGGGAGGTTTTGGAGCTCGGAAAGCCTCCCGAGAAGGTTGAAGGGTAGATAGGGGGGTTGGAAAACGCGCTTCAGGGCCATGGAAAAACTTCGTTACGGATCTCCGGGATCGGCGTAGATCGGCTCTCCTGATATCGAAAAAAGGAATAAAGAAAAAGCGGGGGAGAAAGCTGGAAGGAGTGAGAACGGCCAGATTTTCGGATTGGCGTGATAAACGCCCCTGATACGCTAGGGGTGGGTTTACTTATTTCGGGGGTGCCGCGTTGACGGAAAACGGATTTACAATTCCAATTTTGGCTTGCCCCCCTGGCGGGGGTGGGAAGGGGTGCACCTGCAACCCCTGGAATTTTCTCTTCCCACGGTGTCCCCCCGAGATGGGGTAAACTTGATAACGAGGTCAAAATTAAGGGGATTTTGATTAGGCGTCGACGAGATTAGAGGGTGGCGAAGGGGTGCCTAAATTAAAATGGATACGGGGTGAATCGAGGGAAAGATTCTGCGAAGAGGGCGCGTATTCCTATTTTATCAATATTTCTTTTACGTGACGAAATAATTGTTAGAGCTGGAGGGTGGTTAAAGAGGACCAGGGGGGTGGTTTTTAATTTGAACTCGCGGTGTTACGCGTGCGCGGGGGGCGGAATGGATTAAATCTGAGGGCACTTTGTTTTTTCAAGGGTTGCGGGGTGACTTTAAATATTGACCGGCTGATATTACATACGGAACGCCGGCGAAGTGGATTGGATTCGAGGGTGGTTTTATGGTGCGCCTCGGATTGATTGAAATTCGAGGATTAATTACTCCGGAGGTACGACGAGTGTCCAGCCGGTAACGAGGAGATGAACCGGATACAAACGTGTCCCATAAACTGGGTCCAAAATTGCGGCTCGACCCAAACATTTGTATCTGATTTCCTATTCAAATTTCCAGCTTGGAAAATCCCAACACTATATAAAAAAAATTACCTAGAGAAAATTACCAAATTCAAATTACCAAAATTGCGGCTCGAGGCAAACACTTGTATCTGATTTCGCATTGAAATTTCCAGCTTGGAAAATCCCAACACTGTATAAAAAAAATTACCAAATTCAAATTACCAAAATTGCTGCTCGACGCAAACATTTGTATCTGATTTCTCATTCAAATTTCCAGCTTGGAAAATCCCAACACTGTATAAAAAAAATTACCTAGAGAAAATTACCAAATTCAAATTACCAAAATTGCGGCTCGACGCAAACATTTGTATCTGATTTCGCATTGAAATTTCCAGCTTGGAAAATCCCAACACTGTATAAAAAAAATTACCAAATTCAAATGACCAAAATTGCTGCTCGACGCAAACATTTGTATCTGACTTCGCATTGAAATTTCCAGCTTGGAAAATCCCAACACTGTATAAAAAAAATTACCAAATTCCAATTACCAAAATTGCGGCTCGACGCAAACATTTGTATCTGATTTCGCATTGAAATTTCTAGCTTGGAAAATCCCAACACACCATAAAAAAAAATTACCTACATCTGAACTTACCCTAAGACCACTTCCACCCTTCCCCAAAACATCTGAAACGGAAAGAAGATTCCTAGGGACAGAAATTCCTGAAATGATCACCTGAAAATTCGATCCATCCCACGGAGGAGCCGTACATCTAATCTCCCATATTTCAAAGGCCACCCCAATCTCGGGGGTGGACTTTGCAGAGCCAAATCGTCCTGGACCTGGCCAATTACACCCCATAGTGCGGCGGGTATCGAGGGTGAACCAGATAAGAACGCACCCTATAAACGTGGTTTAGCGGGTATCGGTCGAAGGGGGTTGCCTTGGGGGTGGAATCGACGTCGGAGGTGGTAGAGGGTGGGGGTTGAGAAGAAGATAGGGGGCGCAAGCCGTGGTTATCAATGATATAGGTGCATCCCTTCGCTGCTCCCCTGCGCTGTACTTCTTCGTTACCCTCCTCCGTTGCATCCCTTTTCTGCACCCTTTCGCACCCCCATTAGGGGGTGGACGGCCCGACGTACGGCGTTATGCCATCGAGGCACGCGACTTCGCAATTCGCGTAAATATGCCCTGGTTTATGTACCCGGAACATCGGACGACTCTGTTAAGCTGAGACAGCTCGCGTGCATACAGGGGTTGCAGCTGCAACTGCTGCAGCTGCAACTGCAGCTTCGCAAGGGCACGAAAAGCAACGACGCCTCTGGGAGTCCGTGTCCGGCGAAAACGACGGACGTCGTTACCTCGAGCGTAACACCGTTAAAAGAATTCATTAAATCCATACTCTCCACTTGCATAAAAAATGTTTATAAAATTCCCAGAATTTTTTTTAACAGTTTAACGTTACTGGGAAAAATCTCTACGAATGCTGCACATCCGAATTGTCAATTTAGGGCTGCAATGCACTCTTCCAGGAATTATTTTTCTACCATTTAAAATTATTTCCGTATTTAATATTTCTGAGGTAAATTATGTACCTAGGGGGTGGACGTCAACCCCGGAGTCATCCTCCCCTGCAGTGCATTACTCGTTCATGTGCCAGACGCTCCAGGAAAATCCCACCCCCACGATTCCCTCCCACCTTTGCACCTGGTGGAACCATTCCGGGCCCGGGAGGGCAAACTACCCCCTTAGGGGTGGCTTCAAAAAAACAAGAGGCACTTCCTCGGCAGTCGAGGACGATCGATCGCGGCCGGAAGTGACGTTAGGAGCCAAGAAAATCCCTAGGTCTCGGGACGATAATCACGTGAGGAACAAACGGCCGTGTAAGAACACAAAGCCACTCGGCAAACATGGCCGCCGGTGCACCCCCTACCCTGGGGTTCCATAAACAGTGTGTTTATGTCGGGGGTGTAAAGGTTGGCAACACACGCGACACGACTGTTGGCTGCACTAGGTTGCACCCTCTTGCGGTTTACATACGATTCCCATCTTCCCGCCACCCCCCCGCCACCCCCTTGCCACCCCCTCGCGGACTCTCGTTTCGAGTCCCTACATTGCCGGTAATTGTTTTCCCGTATGCCGCAACGTGTTTATGAAATTGTTATGCCTGCCACCCCCAAGTCGGGGGCGCACTCGTTCTTCCTGAATTATTTCACCCCCAACTTACCCCCGAGCCTGCTTGGAATTTTGCCGCCCTGGCATTTACGGGAGTCCGGAAAATTCGGAAATTCCCATGGGGGGCAGAATTTAAGTTAACGTAAAAGTAAACGTTTAAAAGGGAAATCCATGTTCAGGGGGTGCCATTTAATGTTACGTTGAGGTGATAATTTTCCTGAGGTGGATTTAGGGGTTTTGAAAATTCCTGGGGGCGTTCGCTTTCATGTTTACGATTTTAATCCCATTCCCCGTATACGCGTCTCTGGAGAAATGTCTCGTGGCGAAATTTGCCATATCCTATAGATATCTTACGAAGTGCACGCATAGAACGAAAGGGGTGCCTCGGGGCGAGAACGGTTATACAGTCCTGTCTGGTCCAGGACAGGGGTTGCACGTCGATGCACCGAGGGGGTGGCTTCTCGTATTCCCTATACAAAGAGCCGGCGCGCACGTCGCGTATCTTCTTCTTTTTTTTTCTTTCTTTTTCTTTTTCTTTCGCGCCTAAATAAACCGACGTAATTCCCGGGGAAAATTAAAGATCGAAAAAACGTAAGTTAAAGGGACCCTCTGAAAGGGGGCTAATTATTTCACCGCCCCCGGATGGGGGGTTGCGTTTCCAATACAAAAGAAATGCACTCTCTCGGGACTCGATTTTCAAACGGTGACTTTTACACGTTCCGATAACGAATCCTTCCCTTACCTTGCCATCCGAAATTACATACGACTCGGTAACTCCAGAATAGATAAAAATGAAAATCTGATTTTCTTTTACACTCTTTCAGTTTCGACATTCTGAAAAAAAAAAAAATAATAAAGAACTGCATTTAGTTTCCATAGTTTAATCCCTTGAAATTTAATTTCAAGATGTAGGAATTGATAAAATTCTGAGGTATTATTTTTTCCTTTCGGCTTATCAGTAATCGTATCGTAATTCCCAGCATAAACGTTTGGACCCTTGACATCCCCTGGTCTATTTCTGGTGGAGGACAGGGGTAGTTACGTGCGTCAGGGGTGGGTCGTCGCGTTTCTCCCCGAACATGGTTGACACCCCCGGAGGCAGAACACCCCCGTATACGGCCCTGCCATAATAAAGGCCCGATCTTCGCGATAGCGATAAAAGGACCGACCGTAAAGCGTTTTACATTCGCAATAAAAGAAACGTTAATCACGATGGCCCGTGCCCAAGGGCTGGGTTTTAGTAGCCCTGCTTTATATATTATAATCAAGCCCTCGGAGGCTGTAAAGATCGAATTAACGTGCCGAACAGCTGATTTCGAAACCGCCCCGCATTCTGCGCGGTAGCCGCCATTTTGGTTCGCGGCATTGCTTCCCCTTAACATGTACCACAAAAAAAAATGCATTTAGGAATAAATCTCGAGGAACCAATCTACAGATAAAATCATAATCGGCATCAATCCTCTTCCGGCCTAATTATTAGTCCCATTTCCAGCAGTAAAGACCGAATTAACGTGCCGAACAGCTGATTTCAAAACCGCCCCGCATTCTGCGCGGTAGCCGCCATTTTGGTTCACGGCATTGCTTCCCCTTAACATGTACCCCAAAAAAAATACATTTAGGAATAAATCTCGACTAACCAGCCTACAGATAAAATCATAATCGGCACCAATCCTCTTCCGACCTAATGATATGTCCCATTTCCAGCAGTAAAGATCGAATTAAAGCGCCGAACAGCTGATTTCAAAACCGCCCCGCATTCTGCGCGGTAGCCGCCATTTTGGTTCACGGCATTGCTTCCCCTTAACATGTACCACAAAAAAAATGCATTTGAAATAAATCTCGACTAACCAGCCTACAGATAAAATCATAATCGGCCCCAATCCTCTTCCGGCCTAATTATATGGATCCACCCCTCCAGCCCGTGCCATTAATCGGCCATTTCTCCCATTTCCCGACATTCCCAGCAGGAAGGGACGCAAAACCGATCCGCCGAGCCCAAAGTCGAAACATTTTCCAATCCGCCCCCTCGCGTCGATTCGGCGCGTTTTATCTTCCGTTGAAAAGGGCTTTCGTTTGATCCGTCCAATTTGACTAACGAACGGGTCCGCCATGTTACAGGAGAGGGCCCGAAGGGGAGGCAAAGTATTTTCCGCATGTCGATGCTCGCAGGAGAGAAAAAAAAAATTAAAAAAAAAAAAATAAATAACAACAAATTCCCAGGGGCGAATCGTAGCATTTTCCCTCGACCCTCTCGTCTTCGGAGATACTCCTCCACGTCGTCACCTCGTCCTGGGATCTCTCCCGTAACTAAGTCGTAATTTCCCTTCGCGACTTTATTCCCTCCCGATAAATCGCCGCTTAAGGGATTAAGAGATCGCGAAAGGGGGGGCAGGCCTTGTCCACCCCCCCCTCGTGTCGAAATTTACAGAGCAGCTGTAACTCCTCGTACTCGTAAAACCCGAGCTGTAATTTACAGTCGAGATTTACGGCTCCGCGTACGATCCTGTCGTTCGAGAGGGGAGCTTACTTTTTATTGCGAGCCCCTTATGATTTATCGCCCCCCTAGGAGGGGGGGGACTGCCTTTTTGTCGGCCAAACTGAAATCATAACGTCCGGGAGGATCTCCGCGGATCGTCGTAATTAACCCCCCCCCCCCCATGCAAAATGGACACTGTATAACCTGTGTTAACAACTCTCTTGAAAAATGAGAAAGCGGTCTCGCTTTGAGCGAAATCCCTAATTTAGAGGATTTGTCGGCCGGTAATATCGCTACCTGCCGCTCGGTGGTAATTCCGAACTGTCGTAATTTCTGATATCGCGGCGCTCCGATAATCAGCTTTGTATCCGGTCTTGGGACTCTTTTTACGTGTTTTTTTATTTTTTTTATTTTTTATTTTTTTAATTATTAGCCGCTGCAGCCTTCCTTTGAGAGGAGTGGAATTCTTCGAGATAGTCGAAACTTCTGAAATTTATCTCTTTATTTACACGCCCCTTTATATTGTGTTATGTTAATCAAGGGGGTGAGAAAATTTGGGGATTTTCATTTCGGTGGGTTTTGTTCTCTTTTTTTTATTTAATCGGGGGATGGGTTGCGTCGGTTTTAACCGGGTATCGTTTTTGAAGGATAGGTGTACGTGGTATGTGATAATTGGAGACTACTCGCAGTTAATTTCGAGTGATTCGAAATAAACGTCGAATTACCGCCTAATAAATGTGCGCGTTCGCGGATTTCGGGATTCGCGGCACGTAATCGCAACGCGGAAATTTGCGATTACTCGGAATGAATTCGAAATGATTCCTGATAAATATCGGATTGGTATACGTGAGATTGACGCTGGGACAAGGAAATGCGGAAAGAATATGGAATAATTCGAAATAAATTTGGAAATGTTCCAAAATGTTCAGTCCGAACGTATTCTTTGATCCTGGGAATTTGGAAATGTGCGATTAATTGAAATGAATTCGAAATGATTCCTAATAAATATCGAATTACCGTGGGTAAAGATATAGATGAGCTTCACGTTGAGACAAGGAAATGCGAAAAAAATATGAAATAATTCGAAATAAATTTGCAAAAATACCTAAATATTCAATCCGAACGTATTCATTGATCCTGCAAATTTGGAAATGTGCGACTACTCGAAATTACTTCCAAATGATTCCTAATAAATATCGGCTTACCGTGGGTAAGGATATAGATGAGCTTCACGTTGAGACAAGTAAATGCGAAAAAAATATGAAATGATTCAAAATAAATTTGCAAATATTCCTAAATATTCAATTCGAAGGTGTTCTTTAATCCCAGACTCCCTTTGGAAAAAAGTCTCACCCCTGGCCGATGTCTCCGCAATGTCCGCAAAAATCGTACTTCGGGGACAACCCCTAGGCGAATCCGCCGTCTAGGAGCAGTCACGTAATTTCCGGTGGATCCCCTCGTAATTCTTCTGGTCCGCTTCGCCCATTGGCCGGCGGCCAGAGGAGATACCTGCCGGTCATGCCGGTTAAGGTCGAGGTCGATATTTTCGCCGATTAGGGGGAAATTGAATTCCAGCTTCAGGCGGCATCTTTGGCCGCCGTCGACGTTGGACTGATGCCAGAAGAAGCCGCTTGCCCGGGACCCCCTGGCACCCTGGGGACCCCCCAGGACCCCAGGGGGGCCCAAGAGTGCCAACCGATAAATATCGAAACACTTAGCCCTCTGTTTTGATAGCGGTCCCGAGTCACTCCCCAGTCGTCTCTTTCGGCTTCCACTTTGCTCTCTCCTGTTTTCCTTATTCCTCTTCCTGGCCCTGACAAACACTCGCTGCACATTCTTCCCCACCGGGACTCTGGGAATTTTCATTAAAACGGCCCCGCGTCCACCCTGCCCCTCCTAGAACGCTGCAATTTTTTTTATTTATTTTTCTCTCCACATTTTTTCCTCACTTTTCCTCAAACTATTATTTCCCGAAAAAAGAAAGACATTACACTTTTGTACTGATTCTTAATTCACTCTTTTCGATTTTTGATCCGTACGATTTTTATTATTTTTTTATACAGGGAAAATAATCGCAGGATTTTTCTTCGGGGGACTTTTTTCGAGGAGGAAAAATGCACTTGATAAGATGCCGATGCACTATCACGGGGATCGTTATTCTCCGGAAGTACCGAATCGTCCTACCTCCTTCTGCAGACAAAGTGAACGCTGCAATTTTTTTTATTTATTTTTCTCTCCACATTTTTTCCTCACTTTTCCTCAAACTATTATTTCCCGAAAAAAAAAGACTACACTTTTGTACTGATTCTTAATTCACTCTTTTCGGTTTTTGTTCCGTACGATTTTTATTATTTTTTTATACAGGGAAAATAATCGCAGGATTTTTCTTTGGGGGACTTTTTTCGAGGAGGAAAAATGCACTTGATAAGATGCCGATGCACTATCACGGGGATCGTTATTCTCCGGAAGTACCGAATCGTCCTACCTCCTTCTGCAGACAAAGTGAACGCAGGACTCGTAATCCTGAAATCTCCTCCTACGTGATTTAAGCCGTCCTTTTCACTTATCTACTCGTCCTAGTGGTTATATCCTAGAAACAATTAAGCTCTCCACGATCCAGTTAGAGGGAATTTATCGAAGGACTAATTTCGTTAACAGGACGACCTGAGATTATCGCGACTCCTCCGTTTCTTATCCTGACGTTGCCGCTAATTCCCTCTTTTCTCCCACGACAATTGATGGAACGAATGGAGGAATAAAAAACCCAAGCGTACCTTTTTTTCACTTACGTCTACTTCTCAAGATTATAAAACAATTCAAGTAAGTTGTAGAAAAGATTGAGAGAAAATCCGCAGTTTTATCGAAATATTTTCCTTTTTTGTTTCGATCATTTGAACATGTTTATGGGATGGATGATTTATGGGATGTTCATGGGATTTATTTCCCAGCGGAAAATGAGTGGAAATAATAATGCCGCGGTTTGGTCGAAATATTTTTAGTTAACGAAGAATATGTCTCTTGTTTGTCTGGATTCTTTGATTACGTAAATTGTAGCTGACTGTAATATTTCCCGGACGGTGATTTATTTCCCAGTGGAAAATGATTGCAAATAATATTTTCGCGGAACGACTCGTTTGATGGGGATTTTATTGAATTCGAAATAATTACGCCCCGTGTTTGGAATAATTCCCCGGAAAGTTGAGCGCAATCGCGCTTAATCGAGCTTACACCTGCGTGCGTTCGCAATTTCATTGCGTAGAGGTGAATATAAAAAGATATTAAATAAAAGTCTCCCTCCCTTCGAGGGAAACTCGATGACCAAAATGTGGGAATGAATTAATCAGGCGATTAAACCGATAAAAGCTTTAATCCAACATTTATATCATTGCGGGTTCACATGTTCTAGTGATTACAGGAGAAAAAAAATGTCGATAAAGTAGTCGATAGTAATTGAGGTGGAAAATTTTTTAATAATCCAGGTGAAAAATATCGACGAGGGTTTTTCCACCTTATCGCGACTAAATTCGACGTTCCTTGCATTTCGGGGGAAAATCATTGCGGGTTTACATTTTCTAGTGATTACAGCAGGAGAAAAAAAAAATGTCGATAGAGTAGTAAATAGTAATTGAGGTGGAAAATTTTTTAATAATCGAGGTGAAGAATATCGACGAGGGTTTTTCCACCTTATCGCGACTAAATTCGACGTTCCTTGCATTTCAGGGGAAAAGTTTTTGTGGGTTCACATTTTCTAGTGATTACAGCAGGAGAAAAAAAACATGTCCATAGAGTAGTCGATAGTAATTAAGGTGGAACATTTTTTAATAATTGAGGTGAAGAATATCGACAAGGGATTTTCCATCTTATCGCGCCAAAATTCGGGGTTCCTTGCATTTCGAAGGAAAATTTTTATGGGTTCACATTTTCTAGTGATTACAGCAGGAGAAAAAAAAAATGTCCATGGAGTAGTCGATAGTAATTAAGGTGGAAAATTTTTTAATAATCGAGGTGAAGAATATCGACGAGGGATTTTTCCACCTTATCGCGCCAAAATTCGGCGTTCCTTGCATTTCGAAGGAAAATCATTGCGGGTTTACATTTTCTAGTGATTACAGTAAGAGAAAAAAAAATGTCGATAGAGTAGTCGATAGTAATTAAGGTGGAAAATTTTTTAATAATCCAGGTGAAAAATATCGACGAGGGTTTTTCCACCTTATCGCTTCAAAATTCGGCGTTCCTTGCGTTTCGGGGGAATTTTCCCCGGAAGTCGGGAATTATCCCGATGCATCCGAGTATCGAGATTCCGTACGATAACGATTTGTAATTCGAAACGAAAGCCGGATTTATCGACGTGTCGGGATTGCCCCTTCTGTGCCCCTGACCGTCATTACGAAGCATTATGTGGTTCTCGCGTTTGAACTGTTAATCAGCGCCCGAGTGCACTCCACTCGTGAAAACCCAACCTAAATTCCCCCGAGTTTTCCCACGATGAAACCGCGTAATTAGTTCCGAAAACAGGGGTAAAGAAATAATGAGAAAAAAAAATTAGATAAAAAATTGTCGATTGATCTTAACGACCAGTCGTTAAGACTGTAGTGGTGGAACTGATAGCATAACCTTCCAGATATATGAAATTTTTTATACCGCAATAATCTCATGACTCGTTACAGTTATCGTCTAAGGATGTCGTTCCGTCAGTATCTCGGAAGTATCGAGAATTTACGACAGATAATCAAGATGACTCGATATTGCGCCATCGTTTCGCCTAAACGGCATATTAGGCCAGTTAGCTCTAATGATCGCCGATAGGTACTGCACATGGTACTCCATTATCTGAGTTACGACCTATCGATAGCGATGGCTTCGACCGCATATCGAAGCGGAGCCATCTGGGTTAATAGAGATTTATTCCGTGAGAATTTTCAGCCGGGATCTCCTTAATCTCCTCAGTAAAATAATCGAATTTACCCCCTTGAACACGGAGGCATTTCGACATATGGTCGAAATTCGCCTGACCGTGCAGGCGATATTGGACCAAACGTCGGGCGCCTTTAGGTGCTCTTAGTAGCCAAAGGGTTAAGCGATGGAGTTCCAAAATCGGATATGGTAATCTCGGACTTAAAATTTCGGAAAATATATTTTTAACATGGGTTGCGCATTTTTTTTCGATATTAAATAGACATTTTAGCGTAATCTTGACTTATTTAGCCCTTTGAACACGGAGCCATTTCGACATATGGGCGAAATTCGCCTGACCGTGCAGGCGATATTGGACCAAACGTCGGGCCGATGGGTTAAATGGGAAATTCCGAAAAATCAGGAGAATTTTTATAAAATCTCTTATTCAAGAGGGACCGAATGGACGAATTTTCGGAGCGAAGTGATAATCATCTCGGGGTATTTTTCGAGGGGGTGAAGAGGCCGCTCTTGTCGTCGGTCCTCCGAAGCGATGAAGCGATTCGCTCGCCGCGTTAATTAGTCATCCGAGACGGTCCGGGGATGCTGAATGATTTAGAGGGACGTCGGCCTGCCTCGGGCCCTTTGCCGATAAAGAGGATTCCCGTGTTTCCCACCCTCCGGGGCCGCAGGAGAGAGCCTTTATACATATTGCAACCACTGCCAGAAACGTCACTCAAACTTTACCCCGCGGATCCGAGCTGGTCCGCCCCCGATAACGGGGGTGGAAACGCCACCTCTGATAGGGCCCGCGGGTTCCATCGGAAATCCAGCCCAGATGCAAAGATCCAACGGAATGCCGCGATAATAGGCCAGGAAGCATCCGCAGGGACAATCAGTACCGCCGGTCCCGATTTTTGATAAGGTCCTTCCGATAACGCGCGAAGTGCGTTGATAACCGCTCGCGGGGGTGAAAGAAAAATCCGGGAAATTTGGGGAGGTCCTTAAAAATTATTCAGATCCTGGGCCGAGGGAAAAGCTCTTACGTCCTGGCGATGGGAGGAGGTTGAATTAACGAAGAGGCTGGGGGTGGGTTTCAAGGGGGTGGTTTTATCGGGACTGATACGGAAGGGCACGTTTCGGTTGTCCGCCATAAGCTCGAGCTATAAACCAGGAGTTGCGAACAAATCAATGGGAGTGCCTGAGGGTTGTTCGAGGGGGTGGTCGGGGGGTGGTTTCTCCCGGAAAAGAGATGGGGATCCACTCATTTACTTTAACGAGGCAAGAGTACCACGCAGGATGCTGGGAACCATCAATCCCTGCGTCAATAAGGATACTTCGGACTGCAGTTGGAGAGTAAGGGGCTGCAAGAAGGGGTGGAGGAGCTCGGAGGTGCCTCCCAAGTTCTTGCCAAATGACTTTTCCACCACCTCGGACTTTAAGATCGAACTTGGGGCAAATGCCCCCAGGACGAATCGGAATGAGTCCTGGCCTCCTGTGAGCGAGTCCTTGACAGTTTGAGGGCTGAAGTTGGAAAACCCTTCCACCCCAAAGAGCTCCCAAAGCCTTCTTGCTACCCCATTTCCTCTTAGAACCCGTAAACATGACGTAGCGACCCTCGTATATTATTTACACCGGTCCTTGGTAGGGGGAAATAATTTTCGAAAAGTGTCTTATTCGTAGCGCAGGATGTTTCCAAGATTAAAACGCACTGCTTTTTCCCTCCTCCCTCTTCCGGAGGCAAACGCACCCCCCCACGTCCGAAATACCCCCTCGTTATGACTCGAATATTGGGGGTGGATCTTCCTCACTTCGGCGGGTCCCGAGGGACCCTCGGTAAACCAAGGTGCTCCTCCAAGAGCTCCCGAATGACTTCTCATCCCCATATCGCGGACTAAGATCGAACTTCCGGCGGATGCCCTAAGGACGAATCCGAATGAGTCCCACCTCCTGTAAGGACGAAGCCCTGCAGCAGGCAGACGGGAGGGTGAAGTCGAGGAACGTCTCTTCGGCACAAAGGGAGGTCCTGGGGTTTCTTTTTACGATTCCAACCCTCCGAAGACGACGAAAGGGATACTCCTACTTGACGCACCTCAGGATAAGGGACAAACATTTTGCCTTAAAGGATGAAAATCGAAAGTCAATTCGACTGCGTTGAAAGTGATACTTATCAAGTGAAAAGAATTACCAGACGTTATTAACAGGAATTTAAGGGAAGGTATTGGTAATCGTTCGCTCCAGATGTCCCTGAGAATCGGCAGGGCGGAAAGAAAAGTTTTAACGAAGGAATATTTTCACCAAGCCGCGGCCATTACCTCGAATGCGGATCGGACGCGACCGGACGGACGCACCTGTTGCACCGGGAAAGAACAATACCTGCATTATGCATTTTAACGACCGCGGGGAATTTCCAGGGCGCGCTGCAACGCTGCCGAATTTCCGGCGGGATGGCCGCCCGGAAAGACCATTTTCCGCCGGCCGATCCTACGAATGCCGCCCTTATTGCGCGCCCTCCACGGGTATCGCCCGGTCTCTATTTTGGACGCACTTTCCCCGGAAACGGTGCCTCGCAGAGGGAAAACGTTTATACGAAAATTGTTCGGTATCATATTCTGCATGAGTTTCATAGGACGCACTTTTCCGTGGGAGGTATAATTGAATGGGAAAATTCAGTTTCCTTAAGTACTCCCACGGTGCATGAGCTACCTCGAATAGTTAAACGTTTGATCTGAACCCGGGGAACATTGATAACGCGTCACTTATCAAGGATTTTCATTTCGGAAGGCAAAAGATAGGAAAGGGTAAAACGGGTCGCGGAATGGTTCACCCTTGTAGGGCTCTTCAAGGTAGGGGAACCCTTAAAGCGAGCCCATTTGCGCCATAAAGATGCTTCCCCGGCAGGTCACGTGCCGGGACGTGGGCAGGACGTGGAGAGGACGTTTTAAAAATGCATGAGGGAATTTTCCACGCACCCCAGGGTGCAGCGAAATGCGGCTCGGAGGTGCAGGTGCAGGTGTCGGGGGTGGCAGACATCGAGGCGGTGGTAAACTTCCTCGATGTCTACCCCGACAATACACCGGCTGCTCTAAACGGCCGTACCTTCCAATGGCCGCCGGAGGAGAGACTCGATAAACCGACTTGTCGAACCCGACGTTCCTCGTAAAGCGTTTCCTACCCTGAAGCGTCACCAACACCTCCACCCTGGCTACCCACTCGGGCAAAAATTCGGCTACCTCGACTGTCGCCAACACCTCCACCTTGGCATCGATTCGGGACCTTGTCCATCACCGACACACATTGGTCGTCACCTTGGTCTTCACCTCCACCCTGAAGATCACCAGCAACTTGGACTATCTCGGTTATCTCGACTATCCCCACACCACTTCCTACCGACCTCCAGGCTCAAGGTGATGTCCAGGACGAGGTCCTGCTTCTGGGGGAAATTCGGGACCTTGTCCATCACCGACACACCTTGGTCTTCACCTCCACCCTGAAGTTCACCAGCACCTTGGACTATCTCGGTTATCTCGACTATCCCCTACACCACTTCCTACCGACCTCCAGGCTCGAGGTGATGTCCAGGACGAGGTCCTGCTCCTGGGGGAGCAACGCCTCTCCCGTTTACGAGGTGCGCCTCCTCCGACATCTTGGACCAGGGACCTCGATTAATCCCAGAGATTGGTCGCCCTTACTAACCCTTCGGGGGCGCGGCTTATCTCGGGGGTCGTTTTTCGAAATTGCTCGTTAAATTTGGGAATTTTGGATGATATACCCCGAGCGGGACCGTTCTCCAAATGGTCCGCGGAAGGGCACGAATAATAACCTCAAATGGACAAGGCAGAACCCGGCAATAAGCTTCGAGTACTCCTTACGTGGGAATAAAATACACGCGTTTCACCCCGTCACTTGAGTAATAAGTAAAACATTGATTTAAAAGTGTCTCTGATTTTTCTTGAATTATTAAATCACTACTTACTCCGATTTACTTACGAAATTGGGAGGAACGTTTGAAAAGGGTTTCCTCTATCTTGGATTTCCCTGCTGGTTTAACGGGGGTAACGAATGGGATTTTCCTTCAAGTGGACGACATTCCGGCATCCCTTAATATTCCAGAGGGTCCGGCGATACGTCATCCCTCGACACTTATTGACTCCTGGTTCCGAATTGAAAACTAAGCCGGTACACCCCCTCGGGCCCATTTATTATTACTCAGGGTGGAGTGCGCGAGTGCCGGCACCTTCTTTCTCCCGTCGAAGGGGATGAAAAATAACTGGAAATTCTGAGGGCGCATTCCGCTCCAGAGGGTGCCAAGTGGGGTTAATAAAGCGAGGAGTTACCTCCTGAAAAAGAGACCGAAATTCCACCCCTTAGCGGCGGCACGCGACGAAAAATTAAGAAGCCTAATTTTCGGCCTTACTTAACGACCGGGGGAATTATTTTCACCCCTAATTTCAAGGGCTCCATCAGCGGGCTCCTGGTAATTAGGATCATGGTCTACATTATTCTCACGGCCCTCTATTAACATTTCAATTAACCTTACGATTCCAACCTCACTTTCAGTTGATTCGCCACTTTGGAAAATCCTCGAGCTTTCCCGCTTTCCCTTGTATCTCGCTGCACCTCGTTGCATCCTGGTGCAGTCTACAGGAGAGAATTTACGACCTTTTCCAGAAGTGGCCCGCTAATCCTGCGGGACTCCGGCGCCCTCGTACCCGGGAGGCTCGGAGTCCCGAATACGTGCTTCCCCGGCTCCCGGGGGAATCGCAATCTAATCCCGGGTGCATCGCACGATGAACAGCTTAGACGTCTCCAAGGACGTGGTTCCCGCCCTGATGAAACACCGGGTGGTTTAATATGTGCAAAGTGACTCCACGGCGGAATTACGAGCACCCTAGACCGCGGAAATGAAGGCAACACCCATGGGGAATTTTATAAAAAATACCACAGAGTTCACGGATTTACGGGGGAAATGGAAAAAAAAAATAAAAATCTTTAAATGTGCCCATAATTATGAAAGTGGTCTAAGTCATATATTTTTTGTTTCGAAATTACATTGAATTAAATCGTTTGAAATAACATGGCGTGAAATAACTGATAAACTCATTTTTTTTTTTAATTTTCACTTAGACCACTTTCATAATTATGGGCACAAATGCCGAAATTGATAACCCGTCTTGCGATTCCCGGGTACGAGTGTTACATTCGGGGATTAAAAATCTGACCCGTCTAATATTTCATATAAATTCATGGCGGAGGGGTGAATTATTCATGGGGTGGTTCCGAGGGGAGGAGACGTGCACTCCGGGTAAGAGGTGCAAACGAGGGTTACAGAGATCATTTAATAATCCTTCGTGATACGAGGAAGTGTGGGAATATATATAATTTTTTTTTAATATTTCTTTTCCTCCCTTAAAAAGTGGTTCATTAAAATTGTAGGTCGCAACGCGAGAAACTCCACGTGCCTCTTATCAATTTCTCGGATTTTCCCTCTTATACTTAAGTCTTCCTTCATGCGTTATCCTGCGAGTGTCCTTAAATTTAATTTCCCTGGTTAAGGGATATCCTTTCGCTTTGCCCACTCGGCTGCATTCCGAAACGCATTATCAGCGATGCATGCTATCAGTGATGTACGAGGCATTGTGCACGACAGAATTTACCGTGCACTTCCCGTGATAAGGGAGTCCCTCTATGGCGCCTCCCAGGAGGGAACGCGTCGAGGTAGTCCTTGGATTTCTGACGTTTTGAAATTCCCTCCTGAAAGTCACCGACTATTTTCGTATCCGCTGGCCATCCCTTCCATTACGCTTGTTATAACCGATAGCCCTCCGGATTTCGCCTAACAGCTGTTCCGTCCGACGCACCCGAGCTGGATGCTATAAATGGGATCGAAGATGGAGAGAAGGAATGCCGAAACCCCTGGAAAATAAATCCGGACTGTCGCTAGGCCGTGACGAATTTTTGGCAAGCCCACTGCCAATAAAGTCGCCCTTAGTTTCCCTAACGGCGCCATTTTATGTCCCGGGAAACATTCGACAAGGAAAATTCCTAACCACCTAACAAATGATTATTCATGAGATTTGAAGTGTACTCGAATTTCACCTCGAGATGTAAACATTTCCCTGGGAAATTTAATATGAAATCCATCTGCCACCCCGGTGCCAATAAAGTCGCCCTTAGTTTCCCTAACGGCGCCATTTTATGTCCCGGGAAAAATTCGACAAGGAAAATTCCTAACCACCTAACAAATGATTATTCATGAGATTTGAAGTGTACTCGAAATTCACCTCGAGGTGTAAACATTTCCCTGGGAAATTTAATATGAAATCCATCTGCCACCCCGCTGCCAATAAAGTCGCCCTTAGTTTCCCTAACGGCGCCATTTTATGTCCCGGGAAAATTGACGTGAAAAATTCAACAAGGAAAATTCCTAACAAATGATTATTCATAATATTCGAGCGTACCGAAATTCACCTCGAGGTGTAAACATTTCCCTGGGAAATTTAATATGAAATCCATCTGCCACCCCGGGGGTGGAGTCGTAATTCTCGCGAGAATTTGCTTCCCCTCTCATTTTGGGGAAATTTCGGAAAATCTCGCCTGGAAAGCGGGGAAAAGATCTACGAGGACGTGGATCATGCACCGGGTGTGTAAACGTAAAACCCAGAAATGGGGGAGTCTCTTAAACGTTTATATCGTTCTCGGGGATGGGAGATTTGCAGCTTCTCCGCTCCCCGGAATTATCCGAGGGTAGATCCCGCCCCTGCGATAGGCGCGACAAATTTCGAGAAAAATATGCCCCTTCACCCCCGCCCCCCAGGGAGGGGGTGAAACGATGATGAGAAAAATATCTAAACGTAGATCACGCCTGACGGCGTCCGCCCTCGTTAAACGGCGGGAAAAAGTCTTCTCTTTTTACTAGGCTGATTCCACAGCGCATTATCCAACATCGAAATTGTTTAAACAATTTCCCGAGGACCAATATAAGACCCCTCGAAAATCCTTCTCCCCGTGATTTTCCAAATTCTCTCGCGGGATTAGTTTTCAGGGGTGAGACTCTTGTCCTGGAATTTATTAAATTGTATTTTTATTTTTATTAATTAAATTATATTTATTAATATTTAAATTAATTAAATTATATTGTTTTTTCAGCCATTTTTAAAAGGGAATTTATTTTAGGGGGGTTTAGACTTGCTTTCTAGTTTAGCCGAAATTCGGAAAGAGTCTCACCCCGCCATGGTCCGATCCCACCCCCGTAGGCGCGTCCATATTTAACGTGACCTCCCATGAATTATTGAACCCTCGAGACGCTAGCCATTTGTAGTTTCACTCGTTACTAACTGCAGTACTTAAAGATTCAGGACGTTCCTAGAATCCCCGAGAACTGCGAGGATTCCAATATCCCCCGGGAAGTCGACTCGGCGTGGAGGATCCTCGGGAATTTATAAAATACATATATACCATACCAACAGGAGTATTATAAAATTACGATGTATATTTTTCGATAAATTGGTGGAAGTTTCGAATCCTTATAGAACCACCCCCTAATCCAAAATGGCCGCGGAGACGAATCCTCGAAAAGTCCCAAAAGGGCCCCGCAAAAATTGAATCCTTCCACGGAATTATTCCGCGCTGATTAAATGCCCTTTAATTATTATTAATATCCAGCCGGTATTTCTCTGCGGACGCAAAGGATTGCCAACCCGAAGGTGGTGCTCTATTAAGAGTAACGACGCCATGTCCCTGCTCCTCCCCGGTACATACCCCATAATGTACACCATATACCACGCGCCGTCCTCGTCGGCAAGGATTACCTTAATTAGCGTGCAAGATGCTCCCAGGATCCCCAATAAGGACCAAAGATCCAAAGATCCTTTGACGAAAACTCGGGCGAGACGTCTCATAGAAAATTCCGTGGCTTTTGGGGCTTACTTTCAACTTACCCCCCGCGAAGATATCCGCCATTAATGTTCCCCATCGACGAGTCGGTCTTATCATTGAACTACCCTGTAAAAAAAATTCCGAAATAATTATATATATGTGATTTTCGATTTCGCATCGATTTCCCACGTGGAATCGAATTTAATGGTCCAGCCAGAGAAGGGAAAATGGAAGCTGGAAAGCTTACTTTCAATTTGCCCCCCGCGAAGATATCCGCCATTAATGTTCCCCATCGACGAGTCGGTCTTATCACTGAACTACCCTGTAAAAAAAATTCCGAAATAATTATATATATGTGATTTTCGATTTCGCATCGATTTCCCACGTGGAATCGAATTTAATGGTCCAGCCAGAGAAGGGAAAATGGAGGCTGGAAAATGCAATCGGAAATCTCGCGCACAATGGCGACTGTGCATCATCGCTCATTGTATCGGGCCCTTTAAGCCTTGTATCTTCGATCGGGATAAATGGTTTTTTCGGTGAAAAATGGCCGACCCTTCGACGAAATGCGCGATTCGAATGCCAAACGGATCCTGGGATTGAATTGTGGAGGTTAAAAGCGTCTTCGACTGCTCTAAACCTCGCGATATCCTGATCGGATATATACCTTCGGGTCTCATGAATAAAATCGTCATTCCTCCTGATTACTCCATCTTACCTGCTCCCTTTTCCTGCGCTTTTCCTCCTCTTCCACCCACTCCTTCCCCCCTTCACCCTCACACGTGAATATATAAATGTACACAGAGGGAATTTAAAAGATGCCCTTAGACGCTGATAATTCCATCGGGGTTTGATTGCCGCTTGATTAAATGTTTTTATTATACCGGTGGTAATAATTATTTGTGGGCTTTTAATTACGTCGAAGGAAAAGCGCGCTTTCAGGGGCCTGCCTTTAAATGACTCTCTTCCTGCTTCCTCCCCGTTTCCGGCGGGATTTCGCCGGATATGCAAGTTCTGCCAACGAAAATAAAGCCGGCCTTTGTTTTCTGTCTCGATTTACTGCCCCGTGTATTTTGCTAGCGTCAAAAGCAAAGAGGGTGTGCTCGCACCCTGTCTGTGGTCTTGCAACGACGTTTAGCAAAAATAGCCCCCACAGTTGTTTCCTCGATTTTAAAGTTACAGAAGCTTTAAGCGCGATCTCCGCAATCCCAGAACTGTCCCGAGAGCCGGTCATAAAATTCCTATTATTAATATTTTAATAAATACGAAATTATTTCTGGCCTTCTATCTTAGACTCGCCACTTCAGAAGTGACGCACCGGTTTAGGGTTTAATTCATAGAAAATATATTATTGGGGATATCGAGATGGGGTACAGCTCATTTTAAAGGGGAAGGAACGCGCTATGATTCTGCTTTCCTGGAATTAACAAAAAATGGGAGTTTTTGGGGAGTTTTTAATTTTTTTCGGATTATCCTCTGGGAGAAGTCGGCTTCTGGCAGACGGAAGGAACTTCCGACCCCGGAACTCCAGGTTCTGGGAAAATGTTATATCCCACAACCCTTTCCCTCGAGCTTGCAACCATAACCCGGCCTACTACATTAATATTAATGTTACATCTTGACTCTGGATTAATATTAATCGCCCCGTCCCGCGGCGACCGCGAAAGTCTTTCTCCCCTAATGGCCGCTTCCAGACTCGCTGTAAGTTGCCAAACATTTACAAAAAAGCTCTCTAATTAATTCCCAATCGACTGCTGTCATATAGGATGCTTTCGTATTTCCATAAAAAAGGAAAAGGAAAAAAAGAAAAAAATTACCACTTTGAAATTTATATTTGAAATTATTTATTAAAATTATTTCCTACGAAAATTCTCTCCCGCGTCTTATCNACTCCACCTGTCGTTTTCGTACAATAATTATAAAGAAATCGAAGTAAAACTCCAGAAATCCTCTGGATTCGTGCTTTCTGGGGCCCTAATTGATTGCAGAGAATTTATATTTGAAATTATTTATTAAAATTATTTCCTACGAAAATTCTCTCCCGCGTCTTATCGGTTGACTCGACCTCTGGAAAACTTGAAAATCCAGAGGAAATATAAGGAAAATGCTCTCCTCATTTTTCCCGAGATTTCTTTCCGAGATTTTCGGATTCTTTCGTATTTCCATAAAAAAGGAAAATTTGTCACTTTATTTGAAATTATTAATAAAAATTATTTCCTACGAAAATTCTCTCCCGCGTCTTATCCGTTGACTCGACCTCTGGAAAACTTGAAAATCCAGAGGAAATATAAGGAAAATGCTCTCCTCATTTTTTCCGAGATTTTCGGAATTTCTGCAGAGGCACCTGTTCGCGGGATCGCCCCTGTCCGTGGCCTCGGTCGAACTTTTTATCAAGCTGTGATTAAAGCGCCGAACGGAGCCAACCAGAGGGGCTGGCAACCCCGAAGAGGGGGATGAGGATTGGCACTTTGGTCGGCAAGGGGTTGGGCCCCGCGGAAAGCGGAAGTCGAGCATTGCGAGTCTCGGTACGCGAGGCGCGCCTCATTACACGAGAATCAGCTCTAATCTGGTCTTTCTTTGACGTGACGTCATTTCCGCTTTCCTGCGGCGGCACCGTCGCCATTTTCCGACCAATTAACGTGGGATTTTGCGAGAGCCCCGACTGATTACTCCAGTCGTCTCGACGAATTTCCCGCTGATTCCTCCGGCCTGTCTCCTCCCCTTTCCTCCCTCTCTGTGTCAGCGTTTTAAATCCGAATGGATATTTACTCGGGCAATTACTGATAACGATACACCGGGGATTTAATCTTGGATTTTATTTTCAGGAAGACAGGGGGGGAAATGANCAGGAAGGCAGGGGGGGAAAATGACGCCGAGCAGGAAAAACTGAAATTCCCTATGTTTGACATTTAATTATGATTAAAATAAGTAAGAAGTTTTCTATTAATCCGAATGGATATTTACTCGGGCAATTACCGATAACGATACACCGGGGATTTAATCTTGGATTTTATTTTCAGGAAAACAGGGGGAAGGGGAAATGACGCCGAGCAGGAAAAACTGGAATTCCTTATGTTTTAAATTTAATTATGATTAAAATACGTCTAAAATACGTAAGAAGTTTTCGATTAATCTGAATGGATATTTACTCGGGTAATTACCGATAACGATACACCGGGGATTTATTCTTGGATTTTATTTTCAGGAAGACAGGGGGGGAAAATGACGCCGAGCAGGAAAAACTGGAATTCCCTATGTTTGGAATTTAATTACGATTAAAATACGGCTAAAATACGTATTTTCCAAAGCTTTCGATCGATCTAAAGCGACTCCGGAAAATCCGGGAATTTTTTAAACGAGGCCGAGAAAAAGCATCGCCAAAACGGAATTCCGAACATTCCTCGCGGGGGAATTTTTCGAGCCGGAATTGCTCGATAATTCTGACAACCAATCGGGGGCCGTTTTTAAAATTTAAATTCGGTCCCGCGGATTATGCAGAGGGTGGACGCGCTGCTGACAAAATTGATCCGATTGTTCGCCAGCTATGAGGAATTCGGTTCGGGGGAGAAAAAAAAGGAAAAACAGGGACATTGAATAAACAAATCCCGAATTATTCCCAATGCTTGAACCGATCGAACTGGATGTGTTGAGATTGTAATTGAAAATTACATACCTCGGGGTTTAATTCTCGTAGTTTATGCACGGTTTAAATATCGGGTTAAGTGATTTCGAATGTGTCTCCCGATTTTTCTCCCTCGAGTACCATCCGAGGGACTCTTCATGTCAAATGCTCCCCAGAGATAGACTGGACTCCTCGTGCCTCTCGCATTTCCTGGCCACAATGGCAATAAAAAAATCCGGACAAATGCTTTCGAGTCTCACTTCCCCAGGAAGCGTGTCAAGCGTTTCTCTCTCGACGAGACGGGAAATCGCAAGCGCTGAAAGCTTCGTTTCAAGAACCGAAAAAGGAGCCGAGAAGAGGAACGTCGCACCTCGACGACCCTCCACACATTTCCCGCAAAGTGAGAAGAAACGATGCCGCGTCGTCCGTCCAAAAAAAAAAAAAGAAAAGTACCAAATAACGAGTACGTATGACCTCGAGATTCTGAGGATTTGACTCAGGAATCGATATATAAATTCTATCGCCGAAAAATATTTTCTTTTCGGCGCTGATATTAATTTCATGCATCTAATGTCGAAACCTGGATTTATCGAGCAATGCCAATTTAAAGTTAAGAGGCTCTTTTCAGGGTCTCGTTAAAACTTCCTCCAAGGTACTCGATGCCTTAATCTGGGAAGTCGAGTCGAAAATCGGGGGGAATTTTATATTTCAGACATTTCCCGGAATTTCCGGGCGATTTCCCAGGAGTTCGCTTAATGGAAAACAGTTTATTCGTTGTTAATCGACATGTCCGGTGAATAAGTGTTATCACTTATGTACTGCGTTAAGGTGAAGTGAAACACGTCGAGGAACTTGATCGACGTCGATAAAGAAGATTTTTCTAAATGCCTACGTTGCCGAGATTTGTTTTTATATTGACAGCTGTGTCGAATAATATTGGGTATTGTACCAAATGGCATACTCCACCTGTCGTTTTCGTACAATAATTATAAAGAAATCGAAGTAAAACTCCAGAAATCCTCTGGATTCGTGCTTTCTGGGGCCCTAATTGATTGCAGAGGAACTCCCTGCGCCATCTGTGATTTCCAGGTCAATTAAATCTTCACTCCGAGACCTCGTATTATCATCGTTTTGGCATAGAAGCGCATACAACACTTATTTTGCCTTTATCCCGTTCAAACGCGAGTTTATCGATTACCAGAGTGTTCTAAATTGTCGTAAAATTGTCCTGACCCTTTCGATTCTCATACCAGAGCTTTCGATAATTGTATATTGATCGAAATATGAGAGCCCGACGCCATCTTGGTTCTGGTCTGGGCTGAGTTAAAAAATTTCTTTGAAAAATCCACATTTTGAATGTGTCAGGACAATTCTTAGATGATCAGGAGTGATGTGCCAAAGTTTCGGACAGTTTGGTCTAATACTCTTAAAAAAAAGCGTTGTATGCGAGTCGACTGATTTGAAGGGTGTTTGACTTCACCTTAAATTTCGGTAAAACCAGCGAGTCCGATTTAGTCGAAAAGGAAGACGGCTGATTTATTATTAAGTAACTGGAAATCGAATAAGACACCCCTCTGGGAAGCAATTCCCTGAGTAACACGAGTACCTCATGCGAGTAACACGAGTAATGCAAGTAACGGGAGTAACGCTGCGGATGCACTGCCAGAGGGAATTCAAATTCAAATTCCCGGCAAGAAAGATTATTCCTCACCGGGGGTTGATTTTCATTTTGATAAGTCGATTTTGACTCGCTCTGATGTTCACCCCCCGCGTTTATGAATATTTAAGGGTGCGCCCATAATACTCAGGACCCGGAAAACTTCATGATGCCGAGCATGAATATAATAAACATCCCTAACGAAAGGGGTTGAAAAGTTTCCTCCCCCATATACGAATCGTCCCTTGACCCCCCTTCGAAAGGATATTTTTTTCCCCAAAAAATCCTGCCGCCTTAATTGCGCCCATAATTATGAAAGTGGTCTAAGTGAAAATTAAAAAAAAAATGAGTTTATCAGTTATTTCACGCCATATTATTTCAAACGAAATTAATTCAATGTAATTTCGTTTGAAATAAACAAAAAATATATGACTTAGACCACTTTCATAATTATGGGCACAATTTTCCTTTCAATGAGATTCTTCTTAATATTCCATTTCCTTCACCCGGGTTTCCTGCTAAAGGATTTAATTCCGATTTATTAGATCGCAGGGGGTAGTTATGCCTACCTACAGGGTGCTTACTAATCTACCTAGCTGCAAGTGGTAAATGCAGTTTAACCCGAAAGGGGTGTAAAGTGTATTCGTCCTTCTCGCTGTTTTCGCGCGTTCTCTGTTAATTCTCTCTGGCCTCCCTCGTTGTACCTGTTAATTCACCCCCGTCGCCATTTCTCCGGCAACTTGCCGACTAGACCTCTTTATTGTTTCCTGTTGCGTGGTCGCGGATCAACTGCTACTTGTGCCAAGTTTCCACCCCCACCTACCCCCTGGATATTACTCCGAGGAGCAATCCGAATTAAATTCCAGACTTGAGTCTCGCCGCTCAAAATGACGCCATTAAAAAAAAGAAACCCCCCTCCAGTCGCCCCAACAAATTTTCCAAGTCCTAAAATATAAAAATACCCGAAGAATATTGTCCCACCCCGATGGAATTTTTCCTTTTCTCCCTATATCATGTTTTTCGAGTCCATGGAAAATTGCTGAATTATTCTTCGCATAATTTATATCGTTAATTCCCTGGGGTGAAAAAATCCCGTTAAAAAAGGGGGTGATTTTCGGAAAGAGGGAGGATTTCCAGAGATTAAGGGCGGTCCGAAAATCTCGAAATAAGCCCCGATAATCCTGCCGGGGGTTGGTTAAAACAGGGTGGGGAAGTTTACGGCACTTGGCGCGATTACTTTCTTTCCTGGACGGAAATCGCATCCCCTTTTACGAGAGGAGCGCTCCTCGGGGAGGGAACAGATTTACAGATTTCTTTATCAGCCCCTCGTCCACTTCGCCCTCGCGGGGATGACGGAAGGTCCTGGACCTCCACTTTATGCCTTAACACCCTAAGTCCAAGGATTACGAGAGTCCTGGACGAAGGATCCGGGACAGGTCCCGGGTCTCTCGTGAAGAATGAACCTTATCCGTTTTCGGGGGGTGCCTCCACCCTCCCGCCCTCGGGGGTGGAAGAAAAACCACGCCAAGAATTCTCCGAACAACCCCCTGATTTATATCCTGGGATTAAGAAGAGATCATTTCGAAGGATCCAAAAAGAATTGAAATGAAATCTTTTTTAGATATGATTGCGCTAGAAGTATTGATAACGAAACAACAGGAGTGTCATGAAACTTAAGTAACCGTGTAATTGCAGAAAATGTGTAATTTTTCGAAATGCCCAGGAAGGCTCGTCCGATAAGGGTGGGAAGATGAAAAAAAAGGATGCCAAAGTGGATCGCAAGAGATGAGGGGGTAATCCAATGAGACGTCACCAATTCCAGCATCCCCGAAGAGAGCTACGTGCTATCTCTCCCCGTGCCGCCCCGAAATCGAGTTATCACGTGGTAACGACGGTAATCGAATTACGCGAGTAGTTTCGCACCCTTGGCCCGGTACACGGTATCCCAAGAGCCGGAATGAATTTTTCTCGGACCACCCGGTGGATTCGGACCCCGAAGATGGGAGGGAATTTTCTTCGGGGTTATATCCTTCCCGAGAGCGTATATCGAATTTTCCCTCCACCTCTTCTCTCTCCGCGGGATGTATTTTCCTTTCTCTTCTGGGATGTCCGAAATCAAAAACGGGGAAGGGGAAAACTCTTTACTTTTCTTTACTCGGGAAATGTGAAAATAGGGAGCCGCATTTTTCTGAAGGACGAGGAGTGGCAGGATGGGAGCGGACGTCTTCTCCGAGAAGGACGAAAATTGAGGGGTGCTGGAAAAGGACCTAGCGAGTTCCCCTCGTTCGATTGTTTCTGCCTTTTTTTACCAGGCGCCATTTGGAAATTTCGACGGGGGTGGTCGGGAAATTTTCCGCCAATGATAACAGAGCCGAGACGGCAGGACGCGTGATTAGGCTCAAAGGATGGGGCGGCCCTCAAAGGGTCCTCATTTGCATTCGGGGAGGACCCTGCCTTTCATGCCGGATTCCTTCGTTCATGATTTCGGCTGATAAGCTTCCTGACGGTAATTTATGCTCACCGCTGCGGAAATATCCCCGGAACAGACGCGGAGCCGCGAAGAGGAGCCGCGGATTCCGCTCCCGCGGGATCAACCGAGTTAGGCGGGAACACTTCCGAGTTGGCCATTTCTGCCCTGACAACGAGATGTTAACGTAACGTGTACCCACCATTATACAGCCATTACTGCGTCATACCGTGTACCGAGACCTGGCATTTCCAAGATGGCGTGTGGCACGCTCCGCACCCCTTTCGGCCCTCTTGACTGACAACCCTAACTGACGCGAAATTTACCACTTCCACCCCCACGTGTTGGTACCTCCCCTGGAGAGCTCGCAAAAGCCCAACGTTAATTAATACTAATCTCCGGCCTTACATTTCTATATAATTAAACCACACCACCGGTGTATTTTCATTTATCACAATTCCCGACTCCCTCCGTTATCGGGAACTTACTTTACCACTTTCCTTTAATTTTTTCACATCCCCTTAATAGACATATTTTCTCCGCGATAGGGCTAAGGAACGACGATGAAAATCGGGAAAAAAATTCATATTTGGTCTTTTCGGGTCTGTAGGACACTTTGACTAATTATAATTTCATTTATCACAATTCCCGGCTCCCTCCGTTATCGGGAATTTACTTTACCACTTTCCTTTTATTTTTTCACATCCCCTTAATAGACATATTTTCTCCGCGATAGGGCTAAGGAACGACGATGAAAATCGGGGAAAAAATTAATATTTGGTTTTTTCGGGTCTGTAGGACACTTTGACTAATTATAATTTCATTTATCACAATTCCCGGCTCTCTCCGTTATTGGGAATTTATTTTACCACTTTCCTTTTATTTCCTTAATAGACATATTTTCTCCGCGACAGGGCTAAGGAACGACGATGAAAATCGGGAAAAAAATTCATATTTGGTCTTTTCGGGTCTGTAGGACATTTTGACTAATTATAAAGGCAATTACCTCAAGATCGTCTCCAGCAACGAATCTAGGGTTTATCTAGTTGCGCGCGAATCTCCGGATGGAAATTAAAGCACATAAATGTTTTACGGCCCAGGGCCGATGGGACATTATACGGCAATTTACGATCTCGCCTCCCCGAAGCTCCCGATATACGAAAGGAGCTTTATGTACAACCCAGTACATATGTATGTAATTTCGACGTAGACTCTCCTGGATGCACCTTTACCCCGTTCGGGGACCTTCGGCTCTTCTCGTCCCCGAAACACCCTCCGACCTCAACGAAAGTCATTAAAATCAACCTCAAATGATTTAAATTTAATTACGGAACTGATATTAATCTATGCAAAATGATTCTGGTAATTGCAGATAAATTTGGAAAAATTTCTCTCGGCGTTTCTGCAACTGGTGTCGGACTGAATAACCGAGCGGGTAATCCGACGCTGAGATCCCGACTATTTTATCCCGGTTCCGCCTCCTTTCCGGATCTCTATCCTGGGGGAAAAGCCGCAAGGGTTGTCCGCAAGCTCGTGGAAAAATCACCGAATCAATCCCGAAAGTCGGAAGTAGAGGATCTGCCTTTTCCGGGAGAGACTCGTTTATCTGCACAGGTGCAATCTGCAACCACCTGTGCACCGACATGCTCTAGTTTCCCCGACATTTCGCCGAGGCCTTGGAATATACTGGGTCGAATTATGCTCGGCAATTCCAGTACAATAATTAATAATTAAAATATGATCCCATACATAAAATAATTTATGAAAAAAAAAAATTCCGAATAATAAAATGAAATTTTTCGAAGAAAAATCAAGGTCGATATACTTCACCGAATTATGCTCGGTAATTCCAGTACAATAATTAATAATTAAAATATGATCCCATACATAAAATAATTTATGAAAAAAAAAATTCCGAATAATAAAATGAAATTTTTCGGACAAATTCAAGGTCTGGACGAGTCTAATTATTTGGGCCTGTTGAGGTTTTCCGGGAATTTTCCAGATTTTAAGTATGGGAAGAGTGATAGAAAATTATTTAGAATTCAATTTTTATCGTGTCACGGGATTTCTTAAGTCTCGCTCCTCTGGATTTTTCTTCCTCTTTTTTCCAATTCCGGAGGAAAAGTCGGTATCCAATCCAATCGGCCTGAAACTGGAAAAGCTCGGGGTTTTACGACCCTTCTGGCCGATCGATGGTGGTTTTCATTATGGGGAGTTCATGAAGAAAGGACCGCTAGCCGAAACACCTAATCATTCGGAACTCGCAGGATCCATTCTTAAAAAGCTCCTTTATAAAGGGTCCCCCCCTCCGGAGATCCTTCCCGGTAATTCCCGGAGGAATCAACGAAATTCCAGGATCCCGTGAATAGCCTCTCCCCGAGCATCTGGTTCCATATTTCCTCATTTTAATTCCGCCATGTGACCGTGGAGTCGCGGAATAATTTCGGCGAGATCGTCGAAGCGAAGCGGAAGGAGATACCAATAATCCATATCGATAATCATTAATTTGGCATTCAAATAAACCTAACCATAATAATTCCGGGGTATTATATCCACGCAATCAATCATGTCCTTTGATATGAATTTCTAGAAAATTTCGAGAGATCGTCGAAGCGAAGCGAAAGGAGATACTAATAATCCATATCGATATTCATTAATTTGACATTCTAATAAATCTAATCATAATGATTCCGGGGTATTATATCCACGTAATCAATCATGTCCTTTGATATGAATTTCTAGAAAATTTCGAGAGATCGTCGAAGCGAAGCGGAAGGAGATACCAATAATCCATATCGATATTTATTAATTTGGCATTCTAATAAATCTAACCATAATGATTCCGGGGTATTATATCCACGCAATCAGCCATATCCTTTGATATGAATTTCTAGAAAATGTCGAGAGATCGTCGAAGCGAAGCGGAAGGAGATACCAATAATTCATATCGATATTCATTAATTTCTCATTAAATAATAACGCTCCGCATAGAAGCATCCGCAGAGAAAAGATGCTTCTAAATTTGTCCAGTCTAATAAATCTAACCATAATGATTCCGGGCCATTATATCCACGCAATCAATCATCCCCTTTGATATGGATTTCTGGAAAATTTCAGCGGTCCTCCGTGATTCTCGGAAATTTAATATTAATTTCATATCTCGGCCAGATGTGCCCCGAGTCCAGTCGTAGGTCGAAGTCGGCACCTCCATGGAAGTCGGCAAGAAGTTAGGGCCTACAAACGGAGGCGAAGTGGCACTATAATTAATTCCCATCCACGAGGCGCGGGTCGATCCATCCTGTCCTCGCGGGGGGTCCGCGTAAACTCGGAAACGACGCCAATAAACCCGAGGCCGAAACTACTTGGCCGAACTTTGATGGTTGGTCCGTAGGTGGTTCCATGGACGTCGTCGGATATCTCGTGGGCCTTCGCGATGCTCGCGGAATTGAATTTGCCGATGGTTTATTGCCCTCGTAAAATCCTCCGAATATTACGCCCTGGACCAGGATGCTGCGGAGTCGCGAGTTCGAAGATCGATCGATCGATGCACCTTCTGCTCATCGAATTGATTTTTAATTGAAGGGTTTGGATACCCTTCAAATAATTCAAATTATGCAAAAATAAGGGGAGCATATTTCTCGCCCAAAGATTTTTAATAAAAGGATCGAGATGCAACTTCAGGAAAAATTCTCCCAAAAATTCGAAGGATTTCATATTTTCCGGATTTTCTCGTATTTTAAAAAATGACCAGGATACTGCGGAGTCGCGACTTCGAAGATCGATCGATCGATATTCCTTTCGATCCTGGAATTGATTTTTAAGCCAAGGGTTTGGATATACTTCAAATAATTCAAATTATGCAAAAATAAGGGGAGCATAATTCTCGCCCAAAGATTTTTAATAAAAGGATCGAGATGAAACTTCAGGAAAAATTCTCCGAGAAATCCGAAGGATTTCATATTTTCCGGATTTTCTCGTATTTCACAAAGTGTACGTAGAAAACGTTTTTTCTAATGTAGAAAATGTGAATTTTAGGATTCGGTGATGAAAAAGTGCAATTTGGAGATATTCCCTCATGATGTCCCTTTTCTCTCCGGAGAAGGAACCGGGTGATATATTTTCGATTCTTTCTCGTATTTCCCGTCATTTCCTGTTCGCTCACACTTTTATCTCGCCATTCCTTCGTTTCTACGCCGAGATCCGCGTGTTTCGAGGCGGAGAGAAAAAAGCGGCCGCTCGATATGCAGAGCTTCCAATAAGTCCTGGAAAAAGGGTGCCGTTTTATTTCCGGTCGGTACGATCGCCACCTTCTCCGTTTCGCTCGCCCAGAGGCGCAAAAGAAATCTACGAGGAGGTCGTATCGCCCGCGAAAGTGGAACTTACTTCGCAATCTGAGCGGAATCTCAAAACCCAATTTCCGGAAAGGACGAACGAGCGGACATCTCGAGCTCCGATTTTCCCTCCCCTCCGTCCGGGAAACGAGATGCGTTTTCCTAGGAATTTATTAACTCGAAACGTCACATACCTTCCGTAGTATTGTTTCGATCCCCTTTAAGAATTTTAATAATTATCTAGCGACATAATTATCTAGCCCAACCGAAGGAAGCGATAGCACCGTTCACTAAACAACTCACGGCGGCTTATGACGTCACCCTGGACCATATTTACCATTTTTATTTAAACAAATCTGTCGGTCTCAACAACCTGGTTCTTCGATTTCTCCCCGCAGGATAATGGAAAGTTTCCCTTTGTGATGAACCGCGCGGAAAAAAAAGAAAAATCGTCCTTACCGCGGAAACGGGAGATAAATCTCCGCGTGATAAGCGCGGTCGCCGTTGGCTCCATTACCCGATAACTTCCGAATTTTGCGGAAAATATCCGGAAAATCCACAGGGAGCTCTAGTAGCGCCGTAATCATGACTCCCCGCGACCCTCCTTTATGAGCGGAAAATTGTCCGCCGAGTAATTTCCGTCAGGGTCATTACTGTCGTTCCGAAGGAAATTTTACGCGACGGTCGGCGCCATATCGGGGAAATTTAATACCGCGTGTCTGGCCATTTTTCAAATCCTCCAGAGAGGAAATCTCCCCAGGCTTAAATTTCGTTCGAGCCCCGCGTATCACCATCCTAGATAACAGACAGCCTTAAGAGTGAAAAAAGCCGGCCGAGCAAATGGTCCGAAAATGAAAATCTCCGAATGTCAAATGACTGTAAATTAATATATATACACGGATCATATTTTATTATGATTTATCAGGATTCCTATTTCCGATTGCAGGTGAAAGTGATGTTACGAGTGTCCACGGGGGATGGGGGGAGTTTTTTCAACGCCGATAAGAGGAAGAAACAGGTGACTCTGGTGGACCCAGCATCCGCACAATCATCCACTGCGGATGATAGACGACCGACCGTCGCCGCCCCCAAGATGTTCGCCTTCGACGCCATTTTTACGGAAGAGGACTCCCAGGTTGGTTAAAAAATCACTTTATACTTCTTTCCATGGTCTTTTTCCCCTAGAAGGTTAAGGTGAAGTGAAACCCTCTTCAGATCAGTCGATTTGAATGCAACACTTTTTTTTAAGGGTAAAAGACCAAACTGTCCGAAACTTTGAGAGATCGCTCCTGATCATCTAAGAATTGTCCTGACACTTTGCAAATTTTGATTTTTTAAACAAATTTTTGTCGTCCGATCGGGAAATTAAGGTGAAGTGAAACCCCCTTCAAATCAGTCGATACGAATACAACACTTTTTTTTAAGAGTAAAAGACCAAACAGTCCGAAACATTGACACGTCACTCCTGATCATCTAAGAATTGTCCTGACACATTGAAAATGTGGATTTTTTAAACAAATTTTTTAACAGTCCAGACCGGAACCAAAATGCCGTCGAGCTCTCATATTTCGATCAATATACAATTATCGAAGGCTCTGATGTGAGAATCGAAAGGGTCAGGACAATTTTACGAGAATTTAGAACACTCTGGTAATCGATAAACTCGCATTTGAACGGGATAAAGGCAAAAAAAGTGTTGTATGCGCGTCTATGCCAAAACGATGGTAATACGAGGTCTCGGAGTGAAAATTTAATTGACCTGTAAATCACAGATGGCGCAGGGGGTCCCTCTGCAGCCAATTAGGGCCCCAGAAAGCATGAATCCAGAGGATTTCTGGAGTTTTACTTCGATTTCTTTATAATTATTGTACGAAAACGACAGGGGGAGTATGCCATTTGGTACAATACCCAATATAATTCGACCCAGCTGTCGATATAAAAACGAACGTCGGCAACGTAGGCATTTAGAAAAATCTTCTTTATCGACGTCGATCAAGTTCCTCGACGTGTTTCACTTCACCTTAAAACGATCACCCGAAGATGCTCTCCGCCGAGTTTGGGTTTCATCTCGAAGACGATTACTCGTCCTGGAATCGGATATGGTGATTCAGAAATGGCGAGCCTTGATCAAGGATCTCGCCAAGACGTCGACGTACGTGCCACGTCGACCTCGAGTTTATCCCGGAAACGCAGAGACGTCCCTGCCGGGCGCATAACTAAACTAATTTCCTAACCTCGAAGCCCTCCACCCTCCGACCGGAAAAGCCCTCCGGGCGGATGTTGCTCTTAGCCGCGACTTCGTCTTCGGCCTTCGCCCTGCGTTTCCGTCTTCCCCCTCGGAAATGCTCCTCTCCGAGGGTGTATCCGATTCCGTCTCGGTTTCTCTCTCTCTTAAATGTGTGCCAAAGTGCGCCCCTCGGCCCAAATCTGAGCAAACCACCCTCGTTTGCTACGATTTCCCGCACCGAAATCCCTATTTTTCATTTTCCCTAATTAGTCGCATTTTATGAAGACTTCCCCGGAATTTGCGGAGGTCTCCAATTCCGAGTTAACTTCTGAATTTCTGCTCCAGGTTCGTGAAATGAAATTCCGGGAAAATGGCGATTTTGGTAGGGAAATCTTGGCGAAAATCCCTATTTTTCAATTTCCCTAATTAGTCGCATTTTACAAAGACTTTCGCGGAATTTGCGGAGGTCTCCAATTCCGAGTTAACGTCCGAATTTCTGCTCCAGGCTCGTGAAATGAAATTCCGGGAAAATGGCGATTTTGGTAGGGAAATCTTGGCGAAAATCCCTATTTTTCATTTTCCCTAATTAGTCGCATTTTACAAAGACTTCCCCGAAATTTGCGAAGGTCTCAATTCCGAGTTAACGTCCGAATTTCTGCTCCAGGCTCGTGAAATGAAATTCCGGGAAAATAGCGATTTTGGTAGGGAAATCTCAGCGAAAATCCCTATTTTTCATTTTCCCTAATTAATCGCATTTTACAAAGACTTTCCCGGAATTTGCGGAGGTCTACAATACCGATTTAACGTCAAAATTTCTGCTCCAAGCTCGTGAAATGAAATTCCGGGAAAATAGCGATTTTGGTAGGGAAATATTAGCGAAAATCCCTATTTTTCATTTTCCCTAATTAGTCGCATTTTACAAAGACTTTCCCGGAATTTGCGGCGGTCTCCAATTTAACGCTCAAATTTCTACTCATCATGAAATGAAATTCCGCCCAGCCTCGACCGCTGGTGTCGAAAATTTCTCAAAGGCGCTTCTTTCCTAATTTTCCCAAAATCTCTTGTCTCCAACCCAGTGATAATGAATTAAACATCGGGATAATTGAATCGTCCCTTGCAACGTTATCCAGGAAAATGCACCGGGACTGGGTTAACTAATTCAATTGTTGCTTATAACTTCAGTGGTAACAAAGAGATTTACTCAAACCAGGTCCCTTTCTTTATGGAACGAAATGGAAAAAAAAGAAAACGTCAGCGGTGGATTTTTCCGACGGTACAGCGGAAATTCCGCAGATTGTGGACCTTTCGGCGGTCCGAAACGTCGATGTCGGTTCAATGGGATATCGAGTGTTCGATTCGAATGGAAAACTGGAATCTGCATCTTTTCCGCTGCTCTCGTCATCCCCTGGGATATCTCCCCCTGTCCAAAAGGCTCCCTAGGGATGATCAGGCCGTCGTTTCCAACCCCTGGAATTCCTCCACCGACTGCCGGTCGCGTTTAGAAGAACCGATCGATTGATTCGATCAAAAGTCCGCTGATCGATTGTCATCGCAGGAGCACAATGGGTCCTGGATGCTTCAATGAAAACGAACCCGTACGTGATCCTCGTTCCACCTCCAGGATCTGCCAGGACGTCGCAAAGGGGATATTCCGAAAGTCCTGGAACGTTTCTGGACTATCCCGAAGAGGGAATTTTTTTACAATCATTTATCAAGCCTATGAAATTTACTCCTGGTCTATTTTTTAAGTCTCTTCGAGGTGCGGCTTTTCTCGATTTCTGGGCCTCGAAATATCTCCCCATCGAGGGAGGTCCTGCAGGACCTCGCGTTGAGAAGAACCATGGGGACCGATCGATTGATTCGATCAAAAGTCTGCTGATCGATTGTCATCGCAGGAGCACAATGGGTCCTGGATGCTTCAATGAAAACGAACCCGTACGTGATCCTCGTTCCACCTCCAGGATCTGCCAGGACGTCGCAAAGGGGATATTCCGAAAGTCCTGGAACGTTTCTGGACTTTCCCGAAGAGGGAATTTTTTTACAATTATTTATCCAGCCTATGAAATTTACTCCTGGTATATTTTTTAAGTCTCTCCGAGGGAGGTCCTGCAGGACCTCGGATCCTGGCCCCGCTCATCCTGCAGCCGTTTCAAACGCAGGATTCAGGATTGTTATCGGGCCTCGGGTTCGTTTGAATTTTTTAAGGGCCGATTTGCCGATTGGCTATCTTTTCATTTCCACCCTCGTCCTTTCGGACATCCTGCCATTGTGCCCGAAATGGAGCCCTTTGATTTCGGGTCTCCGGGAGAAAGGACCGATCGATCGATTAGGTATCGGCCGGCACCCCAAGTTCTTTGACGCGACCTTTTAAATTGACTTTTGAGGACTATTTTTTTTTTCTAATTCTTCCTTTGAACATTTAAATCCCGACGATAAGGACTAAACGTCTCCAGAATTGATCCACTTCATATCTCCGGTTTTCCATTTTATTTCTCTTATCCCAATGTTTCTAAATTCTATCCTGCCGGGGTAATATTTCCCTTTTATTTCCACGGTCTAATTCCGCGGGGGAGGCATTTCCAAAGGACACTCGGAACGTCGGCAGGGTCCTTCGGGAAATGGAGTAAGGTCCTGAAGTCGATTTCAAGAGGCAATGGTAACATCGGAAAAGTCGATCATGCACGAGAGGGCAAAGAAGTTAGCCAAGGCCGGAAAGCGAAGGAGTTAGGATGGTAATCCGATTGTCCTGGGAGTCCTGAGGGTATTCCTTTATATCCTGGATACGCGCAAAGAGGGGCAGCATCTCTCGAAACCATATACGCGCACCCTGTGTACGCGTATATATAATTACATATATAAATGCAAATATTGTAACGCATCTCCTCCAGGCACATGCCCCAGGATCGGTCCTGCTGCAAGGATGCACCTCTCCTCCGTAAAGAGATTCCCTTTGAAAATCCTCTTCGTCCCTGCAGCCTCCATTTTCTTTTCGACCCCGTGTCTCCCCCGCAGTCCTTTGCAGCCCAGAAAATCAGGATAACCGGATAAGATAAATCACTTAATCGCTCCGGGGTCCAAGGATTGACATCCTGCGTACATATCTCACATACTTAAATTACCGACGAGGATCAAAAAGAAAATTCCTCCTATTAGAGAATCTAAAAACAGAGGCAGAATTTTTCATATCCGTGAAGAACGCGTCCTTTGGCTGGATTTTTATGGTAAAAAAAATTAACCTAATTGCAATCGCGCAATGCCGATCCAATGATAACGTGATTTTTTGACGAATTCAATTCATCTCAATTTTAGGGTTTAGTGAAACAATATCAATGATAAGTCGATACAGCGGTCAATATCAATACCAATGTCGGGGATGTAGGTATTTAGAAGAATCTTCTTTACCGACGTCGATCAAGTTCGATGCGCTTCACATCACCTTAAAGGGTTAAAAGGATGTCACCCGAAAAATCGGGATGCAGTTTCCGGAGTCGGACCACCAGGACTCCGATAAGCACCTCTGCGGCTGATAAAGTGGACTTTCGTCCAGTGGACGGTAACCGGGGGTAATAATGAAAGATCGACAATGGGCAGAGCATGCAGATGAAACCCACCGGCCGAATCAAGCCGAACATCCATCTCAATTACTCGGGCTGCATCGGCACGTGCGAATCCCTCGGGACAATTCCATTCCTTCGTGCACCCGGCCCGGGACAATGCGTCCTGTACGGGATAATTCAGTGGTGCCATTATGGCCGACTCGGGACAAGGGCTTTATTATTGACTTACTGCCGATAGTCACGCCGTTAAATTGCGTCCCCGTGTGCGTGTCATCCGGGAGTGTCCACTGTTCCCCCCTGTCCTCCCTATCGGCTGCTCATTTCCCCGGAAAATGCCGATTGGACATCTCGTCTCGCGCGACGCCCTTCAAAGGAGATCCCGAAGGAGCAGACTTAAAATCGGATATGGTAATCTCGAGTTGAAAATTCCGGAAAATATATTTTTAACATGGGTTGCGGATTTTTTTCCGATATTAAATAGACATTTTAGAGGAATCTTGATTTAATTAACCCTTTGAACACGGAGCCATTTCGACATATGGGCGAAATTCGGCTGACCGTGCAGGCAATATTGGACCAAACGTCGGGCGCCTTTAGGCGCTCTTAGTAGCCAAAGGGTTAAGCGATGGAGTTCCAAAATCGGATATGGTAATCTCGAGTTGAAAATTCCGGAAAATATATTTTTAACATGGGTAGCGGATTTTTTTCCGATATTAAATAGACATTTTAGTGAAATATTGATTTAATTAAGCGATGGAGTTCCAACATCGGAAATCCCACTTAAAATCTAAAATGGTAATCTCGGTGTATTTTTAACATAGGATGCGCATTTTTTTTTATCGGGACATTAAATAGACATTTCAGCGAAAATTTCATTTAATTAAGCGATGGAGTTCCAACATCGGAAATCCCACTTAAAATCTAAAATGGTAATCTCGGTGTATTTTTAACATAGGATGTGCATTTTTTTTCCGGGACATTAAATAGACATTTCAGCGAAAATTTCATTTAATTAAGCGATGGAGTACCAAGATCGGAAATCCCTCGGAATGGTACTCGCAAATGGATGCTGCCAGGTGGGTCCGGGATAATTACCGGTACGTATCAATCCATAAACAGGGTCACCCAAATTGGTCCCGTGCATTTGACGGATCCTCGTCAAGGTCTTAACCTGGTCCGTCGATGGTCCAGGACCATCGGGCCATGGACGTGGTCCATATAACCGGAGGCGACCGATGTACTCTCGTAAACCAATCACACGGTCCCGGGACACGCAGATGCAGCCTCCGACTCTCCCTGCAGATTGGACCGGCCACTCGAAATGCATTTCCATATTAGAGAGAGAAATTGATCCACCTAGAACTGGATGCGATCCTCCAATGCGCTTTCTCGAGGCACCTGACAGGGAATACATATTTCCCGAAAAGCCTCAGAAATTCAGAAGCTCACCTGGTATCTGATATCTCACCTTATCATATCTTAAAAAAGAGGAAAAATTTCTTCCCTTCTAATCCTTTTCCCTTTGTAATGTGAATCGTCTTACAAGGAAAGTACCTGAGGTGTCCCCCTCCGATTTTGTTAATTTTTAAATATGTTATAGAGGACTAAAATCTAAGGGACCCGTGTTTTTTTTTTTTCATCGGCGGATAAACACTTTTAGGGGGTGAAATCAGGCTTCAAAGTTGGCCGTGAAAGGGGGTGAGTTTGCTGTTTCATATAGAAGCACTCGACCGATTTTCATGGAACAACCGTCAAAATGTAGTGGATGAAGAATTATGAAACATGCATTTGGAATTTTTCGAAACAATTCATTTTTAAGGGGTGAGCCACCCCTTTGAATACTTCTTTTACCCCTTACGCGAGCAGTAATTGTTCTATCCAAATGAAACTTTTTTTGTATTGCTCTGGTCTATAAATTAACCAAGTTTCATATGGATAGAGCAATTACTGCTCGCGTAAGGGGTACAAAAAATATTCAAAGGGGTGGCTCACCCCTTAAAAATGAATTTTTTCGAGAAAGTCCAAATGCATGATTCATAATTCTTCATTCCCTACATTTTGAGGGTTGTTTCATGAAAATCGGTCGAGTGCTTCTATATGAAACAGCAAACTCACCCCCTTTCACGGCCAACTTTGAAGCTTGATTTCACCCCCTAAAAGTGTTTATCCGCCGATAAAAAAAAAACACGGGTTCCTTAGATTTTAGTCCTGTATAACATATTTAAAAATGAACAATCGGTACGTGATGGAGGATGTGATTTTGGATATTTCGGAGATTTTGGCACAATTTGAAATATCTTTACAGATCGTTAGGTGGAGGGTCGAAATGGATCCTTGCCGATCTCGATATCCCAGGATCTAAAAATGACAACGGTGGATGAGGATCTCTTGTCGACACCGGTTCCGATTTTCCACCCCTAGGATTTTCCAAATGCTTTTTTGATCCCGAGCTCCTAACTCGGGGTGAGCACTTGCTCCCCAGGCGCCAATGATGCCAATCTACCGTGTAAATCGCGACATATTTCACGACACACGGGAGAGAGAGAGAGAGATACTACCCCCGCTAAGGGAGCAAGAGAGAGAAAAAACTACCCCTGCATTTAGGGGATGAAAGTTTTCAAGTCGTACCCCTCCACATGCCGCCCTGATTTCCAGCAACCCCATTTGGGGTCTTTTCGAGACCTCCGGCGACACTTAGGGAGACTGCCACTTTTTCGTCCGAAATCTACAAGTATTGTAATAAATAAAATAAAATCACCCTGCCGTGAATTTTTGTCAAGAAAAATCCCATTTAACGAATGACTTACGGAGGAAAGTAAAATCAAGGACCTCGCGCAGTTGATGATTTTTGGGAATTGGCAGAATAGATTTTTTTACCCCCTTTGAGGACGGAGGAAATTTATTAATGTCTTTCGCGGCAGTTTTTGATAATTTTCCAGAGGGGGGCGAGGAGGATTCGAGTTCATAGATTTAACTCCCAACAGGGAGAACTGTTTACCGCAATCTACACTTTCATCTGCAATTCTATTACTCGGGAGAATTTCTTAACAGACTCTTGGAGACTTTCCGGGGGTTGGAGAACAGGTGGCGAAGGGTAAAGGGAAGCAACCCTTAAAGCCGGAGATATTTGGAGGTCTTAAATAATAACCAACGTAAGTGGACTCCTCGCTTGCCCCCATTTCCCCAAGAAAAATATATTCACAATAATTTCTTAAACCGGATAAAAATTGTAAATCATCCGGGGAGCGGTTTCCATTGTTTCTCCCTTTATTTCGGGCCAACCGCAATTTGTTTACTCGTGTAATAAAATCCGGGGCCGGGAACAGCGGTCCTGGATATTGGCGAAAAACTCGAAAATCTCGTCGGCGTTAAACAATCCCAGTGAAAAGTGGTGAGCATACGTAAATAGTGTAAACTCGCAGGGTGGGCCTCAAAAGTGGAGGCGGTCTCCAATTTGTTCCTCGTGATTTATATCGACCGATACCACGTAAAACGCGACACGAGAGGTGGAAACTCGATTGAGCCGATCGAGTGTAAATTGACACAGGCGCACCGTTCCTATCTCTCGTTTTTCAAACGGTTTTTTCCCCGACAGCGATCCGATATTTTAATGGAAAGGAAAAGGAAGGTTGCGAAACAAATGAAGGCAAACCCCCCTTCCGCATGAGGGAAATGAATTTTTTTTTTACACCGCCCCAGTAATTAATTCCCACAAATAATTCCTCCTGGACGCGAAGAAAGGATCTATGGAGTTCTTCGATTGGGTTCCCTTGTAAATTGAAGATAACGCATTTAATGTTAAGAATTTAAGTCCCCAATCGTTCTTCGAGTCTCGCGTTTACTCGGCTTTTTAATTTCCGGCTCTTCGGGGGGGAACCATCCACCTGTCCACCCCCGGTTTCGCACCCCAGGCTCTCGAAACCGCTCTTCGGCACCTGTTCCACCCTCGACCAACCCTCGGGAAGAGCCGAGGAGAATGAAGAAATTCCCGCGGTGGTCGAATAAGCGTCGGCGATTATTTGCCGCCATTAAGGGGCGCCCAACCCCCCCAACTCCGAGGGCTCTTCTTTCGAAACTTCCGACATGGGTTTTACATTTCGCGAAGGGAAAACCACCCCCTCGGCGGCTGTACGAAAGGTCCTCCCTTCTTCGTCTTCGTCTTCGTCTTCCTCTTCGACCTTCCAGCTTTCCCCTCGGCCGCCATTGGTATTCTGTCGGGCTGCGCCAATATTGCGTTACGAAGAGACGCCCCCGACGGACCCAATCCGGCACGCACGTCACGACATTTGTTAAAGTTATATCGCGCCCTTTGGTTTCCGCCTCCATTTACCCGGAGTCGAAATTAATGGCCGACGCGAGTCATTAATTGACTCGTCTCCTCGATGAAGACTTTATTCCCGGAGAAGCGACGCCGCCGTCTCGGCTCGGCGCGGCCGCCATTTTGGAGAACCTCGACTCTTGAAGAATTGACCCTGAAGAGATTTTTTCCGGAAAAAATTGAAGTTTCTTCCAGGGACAGATTTGCTTCCTGATTTATTCGCGACGACGCCATTTTGGAGAATCTCGACTCTTAAAGAGTCGTCGCTTCCCTGGAGATATTTTTTCCGGAAAAAAAACTGAAGATTCTTCCGAGGACAGATTATCCTGATTTTCGAAAATGGAATTCCTTTTTTTTAAGAAAAATTTTTTCCTCTGGGTAAACGATACGAGATAATCGCTCTGGGATGGGGGAATAATCGTCCGATGATATTTTTTTTTCTCGGTTTTTCGCTTTCGTGAAACATCCCTCCGCGTTAAACACCCCCTCTTTTGGTACCCTCACCCCTCGTCGTCTTCTACCCTATTCCTCGAAGCCCTTCCACCCTCCACCCCGCAAAATCGAGTGTTTGAGATTATGACGGAGGCTCCGGTCACGTATTTCATTAACCGTCATGCCACGCTAAGGGTGAGAGAGTTTCGAGTAGGTGGAGGACCAAGGACGAGACGTCCTGGATGTAGTGCCTGCGAGACGTGTTTGCCTTCCCCCATCCTAGGGGATGATCCTGTTATAATTATTAATGCCGCACCGGTTGTCCCTCTTGACGTCCTCCGACTCCTGCGAGTCCTTGGCATTTTCGAAAACTCCAATTTCGAGCCTCCTGGAGGACGGGAAATGTCTTCCAAGATGGAGGGACGTGGAACTACTTAGAGGGGGATCCCGAACTTGGGAATAAGGGCGCGAACCCTTCCGACCCTCCGGATTATTAATTAATAATTAGAACTCGCGGGGAAAATTCATCGGGAATTTTATGTAAAACTCTTCGGGATCCTGGCAAAACGAGGAGAATTAATTCAACTCGTGGAGTCCATTACGAACGACCTAACTGAACTTCTCCTGTAAGAGGAGTTGGACTTTTTTGACGATTTTATTTATTTTTTTTTTCCCACGGATTAATCGTAAATAAAAATCTTGGCAATTTTTTTCCGGAGTCCTTGGACTTTCCTCGACCCGAAGAATTTTTATTCGAGTCAAGGCCACCGATTTTTATGTGTCCTTTATTTTGATTTCGATTCGAGAGGGACTCGATGACGGGGAGGACGTCCGCTAGGGAAATTTCTTCCGGAGTGTTTTTCCCCTAGGTGCCCTCAGGGCGGGGAAAAACAGGGATGCAGGCCTGACTGGGACGGGGACAAATTACGGGGGACGAAAATTTCCATCGAAGGATTTCCCCGCAGAATCCGATGACGAAGGTAAAAAGGAGGAGAGAGGAGTCCTCCATGGTGTACAGCGCTCTTTGAGATGCCAACGCCAGATTGGAATTACCATATTGGAAAAAGGGACTGGACTTCTTATTTCCATTTCCTTTGGCCCACCCCAACTACTAGCCCATCTTCCCCCTTTCCCGCTTTTCCGACCCCTTTCCCCCTCCCGACTCTTCCCATTCTTTCCCTCCGTCCAGACCGAGAGAGAATCATCCGGTCCTCTTCGATAGATCTCAATCTTGTTTGGTCTTATCGGTTTCCTCGGATTTTCCTCCATTTTCTCCTTTTCGTCCCCTTCCTCCTTCACGGGATGCTTCTCTTACAAATTCCTGCATTTACAACCAAAAAAAACAAAATCTTTCCCTATCCCTTCTTTTTCCCTTAGCTCCCCAATTTCGGTTCATGTTTCAACAGCATTGAATTATTCCCTACTATTAAAATTTTATGTTTTATGTAAGAAAATTAATTTTTTTTTTTTTTTTTTTCACGTAGACTAATGGAACGACGCTCCTAGAGGGTTTCTGGAGTAAATATTCCTTGAATTTCCGGAGTTGAAAAATTAAACTGCTTTTTGTTACATTCTGTACTGGATATGTTAATGAAGCGATGCACTTTAGAGAGAAGACACCTCAGCGAATTCCGAAAAGTGCTTCGCGCAGCTTCCTTCTCCCTCCTTGACATCTTCGCGAAGACTTTCCGAGGACATTCTCCTCGGTCGGAAATTTCTTTCCGCCGATTCGCACCTCTGAAAAGGGTTACCGCTTTATTCTTGGCCTCTTTTGACACCAAAGAGGATCCCCAGGGCGCTTTAAATGCCCTCTTCGCTCCTCCTCGAGACGAAACTTCAACAGTTATTCTTCCTCCCAGGATCCTGGCCCTTGACTTTGCTTTAAAGGACAGCCATTATTTATGTCCTTTAACGTGGTCCTTTATTAAAAAAGATTGTTTTTCCCCTTTTCCAGACGGAGATCTGCTCGAGCGCTTTGACGGATGTCATCCATGCTGTCATCAACGGGACAGATGGATGTCTCTTCTGCTTTGGACATGCCGGCTTGGGTGAGCGAAGCTCGATAAAATATTGCTAAACAAATGGAGAAATGAGAAAAAAAAAGAAAAAGAATAATTACCCCGTCCTATCAGCCGAGGGAGCGGTATCTCAAAATTTGGCACCCTTTGCTCCCGAGGATCTGACATGGCAAAATGGAATAGGAAATCGGCAATTATTAATTTCATTTAATTTAACCGGAGATTATTTATGAAACTCCTGATAAACTTCCCGAATGGATAATCGGATTTTTCTTTCCAAGTGAGCCTTACTCTTGCATTCCTACATCTTCTCCTTCGTCCTTATCTCCCACCTCCTCGACAGTGATACGGTCGGGTGAGACGAGGAGTTGTTTTACATTTTAAGTAGTGATATCGAGTTTGCATGCAAATTCGTAATTATGCGGCCTGAGGAAAGAGGGGAAAGTGCCCAAAGGAAGTGGGAGAGAATCCTGGACAAGAGGAAAGACATCGGCCAAGAGAGGGTTGATTAAGGAAGGGCAAGGTTACATTTTCTTTTTTTTTTTCTTTTCTCTCAAATCGCCTCAAAATGCAAAATCTGACTTTTACGCTATTTTAGAATGTCCATTTTAATGTAAATCGAATTTTTGCAATTAAATCCTCGGAGTGGCCGGGAAATCGTTATCGCGATGACAACGACGTAATTGAATTCCTCAATCCCCGCATTGCGGGGGTGCCCATTATGTGACTGGCATAATTAAAGGGGATGCAATTTATTTCCATTTTCTCCTTGGGCATGAAAAAATAAATAGGAGGAGAAAAAATGGCCCCCGCGTCGATAACTCTGGACGCCTACCGCCGCCATTTATTGCTGCGATATTACGCTCCTTCAGGACTCGCGAAGGATTTTCCAAAGGAGCTGGGCGACGGGCAGGACTCCCGGGAAGACGGGAAATATAATCCGGGAGAATCGGCAAAAGTCCCGAGGGACTGGCTGGGAAAATGCAATTCGATGCAGGGACGCCTCGAGGAGCACCCCTTCTCACCCCCGATGCCCGAAAACCCGAATTAAAGCTTGAAAATATGAAAAAACCATTATCTACTATATTTCTCCCCCAATTTTTGCTAAAAATCCAAAAGAAACTTATCAGAAATATTTGGAGGGGAGCGATATATTTTTTAAAAAATCTGAAAATGAATTTGACTAGTGAATAAATCCTGAGAAATTGTGTCGATTTTCCTAGTGTTTTAAATAAATCCCTAGGGGCAGTTTCCCTTGGAATTGTTCTATTTCTCATCTCCGATTTTCTTCCCGATGAAAAGCTCGAAAGGGATCGAAAAATGAACCGGGTCACCCCCGAACGGTGGACCGGAAGTTTCCTCATTTCGTTCCGGCGGGAGCGGAAGTGGAAATATAGGAATAATGCCGCGGGCCCAAGGAGCCGGAAGGAAGTTGATTTAAATTGAGAGTCCTTTTACTTTCCCCGGGGAACCGGATGAATGTACAGAGGCCGGGATGAAAGGAGAATGACGGGGAAGAAGATGTTGAAATGGAAACGCCTGCCCGGCTTAATGGTCGCTGCAAGAAGAGGGCAAAGCTTCTTATCTTCCTTTTTTTCCCTCTCGTCCTTGGATCGTATCAGGACTTTCCTTCGGCCGAAACGAGGTGGAAGAGGGGCTTGGAAAACATTGTTTAAAATGATCTCGCTTTGCATGAGAATCTTCGACAACGACGCCATTACCGGGGGTTAAGGTCGCCCCTTTAAGGGGGTTGATGGGCGGAAAGGGTGCGCCTGAATTAAAAGTGAAAAGGACAAATTCATACTTTTCTGGCAAATGTTAGAATATTATTTCCTAATGGAAATTAATTGCGGGTAATTTTTCGGAACGAGGAGGCCTGTGGATATTCCATTGTTGATCGAGTTGACACTTCCTGTCAGGTAAAGGGTCCCCATTAATTGGGACAGTGTCTCGCTTAATCAGGGGACTCGCTCTCGTCTCCTTCCTTCCTGGCGGTTCCCTCGGGAACACTTCCTCCCCGAAGCGACCAGTCGCCGTTCCCCCGGGAAACGACCCGTATTTGAGGAGTTAATTGTTAGCTTATTAACGAAGAGTCGTTTAGTAAAGCGTCGCTAATTGCAGGCGGACTTAACGTCGAGACGATCGCTCTGTCTCCCGGCGAGGCGAAATTCCCTAGGGAGACTTCCCACCGGGATAAATTACCAGAAATTTCCAAACGGAGCGAAACGCGGTCTGAAGGGGCTGCACGGGAAAAAAAGTTGCAAGGGTATTCCCCGAGAGAAAAAAAATGCAGATACACGAATTCAAAACGTATAAATAATTGGCGTTGGGTGGAGGTAAAGAGGAAATCAATTTTCTGAAAATTTGGAGGTTCGGGGTTTCAAGTTAGGAAATTAATAAAAGGTGCCACCCAGAAGGACACCGTCAAGAGAGGAATGGTGGGCGACCTAATATCGATTGCGAAATAAAATAGCTGGCGGGGAGGTCTTATTAAAATCATAAAACAGAGGAAAATGGCGGAGAGCAGGTTAGGGGGTGAAAAAGGGGATGCGGTGAAAGAGGGATTTGACGAGGAGAGGAAACCGACTTCAAGGGAGGACGGAGGAATAATGAAAACTCCGGCGTACCGTGGAATCTTAAGCGATACTTAATTGCCTTAATGTAAGTCGGTGAATTATGTTATTATTTAATTAGAAACCTGGCGAAGGATAAATAAGGGCGGCCGTATCCGCGGGGCAATTCGGGACGGGCGAGCCACCGAGTGATTTCATTTGCGGTTTCCCACCCACCACCCACCGCCCACTTCCACCCACCGCGCCGTCCCAGTGAATCGCTCACCGTTTTCTAAGGAAACATCAACGCGGGAAAATTTCCCGGAATCGTCTAAAAGGCGGGGAAAATCCCCGCCAAAAAGGTGCCACCACCCCCCGCGAAGTTGGCAAGATTTTCCGCGCTTTTCCCACGAATCGCTCGCGGTTCCGAAGGAGACTTCAACACGCGATAATCCGCGGAATCGCTCAAAGGCGCCGCTTGCGGAAAATCGCGACGGAAAGCCACCCCTCCACCCACCCCCCCTGGTAAGGGCTAATTAGAAACGCGCAAAGCTAAGTGCAAAGCTTCGTCATTGTCGCGGTCCATAGTACTTTGTGCCCGGCGTAAAGCCGCGACGTTTGAAAGGGCTGCGGTTTCATTCCGCGGGGAAAAAAACGCAGCTTTCTCCGGGGGGGGGGGGGGGCGGAGGGGAGGTGCGAGGTTTCCGCGCTCGCGGAAAAACTGAGCCTCCATTTTGACGATTGGACTCGTTTCTTCAATTTCCTCCCCACTCTCGGGCCGCCCCGGAAGTGGCTCGAAATGTGGGTGAAATTGTACCGGAAAATGGGGCGGGGGGTTATTATGGTCACCGTCGAGAAAGGTGCTGAAAGAAATTCTTTGTAAGGGTGTCAACCCTGCTTTGAGGCCTCGCCTAAAGGCTAGTCTCCCAGGGAAATGGGGATCCCTCGGTGGGAATTACGCGATGCTTTTTATGAGCCTGGAAATGGTAACGTCAAGGCTTCAAAGTGGCCCCAAGGGAGCTTTCCAGCTTTCCGAAAGATATCCGTGCTCGCGGAATTCATCGTTCATAATTACTGGGATCGCTTGGCGAGGCGCTTTTCCAAGTTTCCTCGGGAAATTGCTCCGCTCGAAACTGGGCATGCATTATCCATATTTCGCGTTACTCCGACTTTGCATTTATTATCCGAAGGGAGAAAATCCAAATCGTATGTCTGCGAGCAGATTTTCATGGGGTGCAATAAATGCCTTTATAATTTCATAATTTTAGTTGAACCTTTCCAGATTCATTATATACGTTCAATTAATTTCTGGCAATTTTCTTTCGCCCCGACAGGGAAATCCCACACGATGTTGGGCACCCCAGATATTTTTATATTTTAGTTGTACCTTTTTCAGATTCATTATAGACGTTCAATTAATTTCTGGAAATTTTCTTTCGCCCTGACAGGGAAATCCCACACGATGTTGGGCACCGCAGATATTTTTATATTTCAGTTGTACCTTTTTCAGATTCATTATAGACGTTCAATTAATTTCTGGAAATTTTCTTTCGCCCTGACAGGGAAATCCCACACGATGTTGGGCACCCCAGATATTTTCATATTTTAGTTGTACCTTTTTCAGATTTATTATACACGTTCAATTAATTTCTGGAAATTTTCTTTCGCCCTGACAGGGAAATCCCACACGATGTTGGGCACCCCAGATATTTTCATATTTTAGTTGTACCTTTTTCAGATTTATTATACACGTTCAATTAATTTCTGGAAATTTTCTTTCGCCCTGACAGGGAAATCCCACACGATGTTGGGCACCCCCGAGGCCGGACACACCCTCGGAGCAATTCCATGTGCAATTGCCTGGCTCTTTCGTGGAATTGCCGAGCAGCGTCAGAAAACTGGAGCGAGATTCAGCGTGAGGGTCAGCTGTGTGGAATTGAACACCGGTGGTCAGCAACAACTTCGGGATCTTCTGGCTGCCCATGCGAATGGTGAGCTTTTCCCGTAATAAAATTCCGAAAGAAATAACAAAACCAGCCGAAGTTTGTTAATGAAATAAAGGCGAAATTGCGTGACCGAGCGTTCTCCAAAAATCCCCGGAAAATCCGTCACTCCACCTTAATAACTCATCGGACGTGCCTCGGCACGAGGTTTCATTTTCAGGTAGATTAATAACCCCGCAGCTCTTTCCTCGATTTTTGGGACTTTTCATTTCTGAGATCCGAAATCGCCATCCGTCAGCTGCAGCTGCAGCTGTCAGAGCTGTTTCTTCCGTTCTCCATCGGGCATTTTCCGAGCAGTCGATAGTATATGGTATTTTTAAGTTTCCCTTTTTATCGAAAGGAGGAAGGGTCAGCTTTTAATGGCCCCGTCGAAAGTTCTCCTATATTTCTCGAGAAGGCGCTTTCCCGACCACTTTTCCCATTATTTTCAATCTTTTTCATCTCTAACCTCCCTCCATTCGACAGTCCAGTAATTCACATTAAATGATAAGATTCCGATAAGCTCCACCTTACAAATAAATAATTCCTCAGACTTTGACGGTCGGTATTTTTTTTTTTTCATACTCTTCAATTGCCGAATAACTTTACCGTGAGATTTCATTTCCTTTATTATTTAGTACCGATGATTATCCGTCACTTTTTCTTTCAGCCGCTTTCCAGTTCATACCTCATGGCGCAATTGTCGTTATTAACAGCTGTTGCTCTCACTAAGGAGGACAGTTAACGAAATTAAAGAGGGCTTTAAAGAGCCTAACTTCCCGGCTAAATCCATCCCTGCAAACCCTGTATAATACAGCCGGCAATTAATTTCGAGCCTTCGGCATAATAAGGGGCTGCCATAATCGCGGGGATTAATTAGAGAAGTGCGGCATTCTCTCTCCCTCTAATTGTAAGTGCGCCCAAAATCCCAGGATCTCCTCGCATATACTTACTTCCGGCAGAAGTCGTCACCCTTAATCGTTTCCGATTTTACAGCCGAGATTTCCCCCCCAATACGTTCACCTCCCTTATCACAAGCACCCTCGCCCTTAAAAAATGCCGTAAAAATATTCATATCCATAAATATTGCCCCCGCCAAGCGCCTTAATTGTTCTACATTTCATACACACTTCATCCCGAATTTTCCAATTTTTTTATCGTCCTCCTTTTATCGTTTAATTATTTATTATCAGGCCACGTAGAGATCGAAATGCTTCTTGCTTGAAAAAAAGCCGTAAAAATATTCATATCCATAAATATTGCCGCCGCCGAGCGCCTTAATTGTCCTACATTTCATACACACTTCATCCCGAATTTTCCAATTTTTTTATCGTCCTCCTTTTATCGTTTAATTATTTATTATCACGCCTCGTAGAGATCGAAATGCTACTTGCTTGAAAAAAAGCCGTAAAAATATTCATATCCATAAATATTGGCCCCGCCAAGCGCCTTAATTGTCCTACATTTCATACACACTTCATCCCGAATTTTCCAGTATTTTTATCGTCCTCCTTTTATCGTTTAATTATTTATTATCAGGCCACGTAGAGATCGAAATGCTACTTGCTTGAAAAAAAGCCGTAAAAATATTCATATCCATAAATATTGCCACCGCCGAGCGCCTTAATTATCCTACATTTCATACACACTTCATCCCGAATTTTCCAGTATTTTTATCGTCCTCTTTTTATCGTTTAATTATTTATTATCAGGCCACGTAGAGATCGAAATGCTTCTCCTGTAAAATCTACTCGAGAATCGACTTCGGGCTTTCGTCGGTCCCGGGAAAATTCAAAGCGACGGAATTATTTCTTCCCGGAAGGGTGGAGTTTTCCTTCGGGGTTTGTTCCCGACATTCCGCCCCCGGAATTCGCGGGGGGTATCGGGCACATTATTGCGGAACCGCGATTTCAGTACGTTTCCTTTTTATACACGTAGCCCGCAGGTGGCCCGGAAGAATGGTCTCGTTTCCTCCTTCCGGAATCCCGAGGCTTCCCGTAATGTGGAGGGAAATCTTTTTCCCGATTCCTCGCCCCGGGATTTGAGCCCTCGGGACCTCGACTCCTGTATTCCCGTGGACGGGTATTTGCATATATACGTGAACGCACGTTAGGGCGGTTACCGACAAATCGAGATTTACATTTCTCGTCTGGCTTGGAATATATATTTTTCGGATGCTTTTCATATTTCCTAAGCAGAAGGGAATTTTCCGAACAATTCATAGTTCTCATGGGAAAATCTTCGAAATGACGCGTGGAGTATGTACACAATGTATTTACACCTGGGCAGAAGATATTTATTGGTAAATTATCACAATATACATATTCGGTATCCAAGAGGAAATTCCAGAAATTATTCTAACAAATCCCCGGTTAACTTTAACCGCGCGTTTTGAGGCGCTATGAGAATAAAATTTAGTTGCGGCTAAACGCCACAGATGGCGACGTCGGTCATGAAGAGTCTTCGGAATAATGAATTCACGGGATTTCGACAGTTTGACGTCGATCTCTTTATCATTACTTTTCCGAAATGACATACTAAACGCTTCAGTTCGTATAATTTTTTAACATAGACGTAAAAGACTTCAAAATAAATATAAATGTCGGTAACGCGACTCGCCGGCTTATGTGCCCACTTAAGTATTCCGGATGACATAACCCCCAAAAAGGGTACTTATGAATTTCATTGTTCGATGTTACCGTGGATGACCGAAATTGGAGAATGTCGACTTTCACCGGTGAATGTCAACATTCACATAGTCGCTTCGTGTATGTCCGATTGCTAAATACCCTTATTTCTAACTTACACCGATAAATGTTGACATTCACCGGTGTGTGATTGTCGACACACTCTGGAGAGGGTCCGAATGTACAACAATGTAATGAAATATTCGATCTTTCACCGACGTATTTGTTATCTGTTGACATTCACCGGTGAAAGTCGACATTCTCCAATTTCGGTCATTCACGGTAACATCGACACCGATGAAATTTCTCAGCGCCTTTCATATCATCCTAATCCTGCGGAAGAATTTCTCGGGAATTCCGCTAGCAATGTTGGCGAAACGCAAAAATGAGAGAGCGCGGGGAGTGGTTTCCATATTTTTATTCTCTCTATGGGTTCCCTTACGTTAATATTTCCGAGATCCGGGATCTCGAGGGGAATCGAGCATGTTATTGCGAAACTATGACCCGGGTGTGTTCCCGTTCCTGGGGCCGATCCTGAGGAGCATTCCCGGCTGACTTCCGGGAGAAATTCCCGTAATGCGAATGGAAATCATTTCCCGGGCCGCCGGGGCCACCTCGAAAACCTGGAAAATGGTGGAAACTCGAAAACCCTGGAAACTCGGCCTCCACCCTCCAGGAGGGGTACGTGCTCGGGGCGGCACCCCTCGGAAGCATAAAATTCACATTGGAAACGGGATTTAGGAGTATTTCGGGCGATGGCCGTCTGCCGCCGTGGAAAAGCATCTTTTGTGGCCGATTGAACAGAACGAATCGGGGATTTCGCCGGCGTGGCCGAATTCCCCATCCAGGGTGATGCAAATTCCGAAGAGATACGCCGAACGGGGCAAGGATCGTCTTCCCGGCCTTGGAAAAATCCCCGGAAAATCCTGGAGTCGAGCAAACGCCCAGGAATGAAATTCACCGCCCGGCTTTTCAAACGTTCATTTTCAATTTTTTCTTTTTATGTAATTTCAAGAAAATTAATTTATCAGTACGGGTAAGAAGTTTCCGGAAATGACGCCTTCAATAAACGGGACGTTTCCTAAGATCTGGAAAATTAGCAATTTTCCGAGTTTCCATCAGTGGATATCGAACGAACGGAGAAAAATTCTCTATTGACAAGGGGCAAGGATCGTCTTCCCGGCCTTGGAAAAATCCCCGGAAAATCCTGGACTCGAGCAAACGCCCGGGAATGAAATTCACCGCTCGGCTTTTCAAACGTTCATTTTCAATATTTTCTCTTTACGTAATTTCAAGAAAATTAAGTTCGCCCAGGAATGAAATTCACCGCTCGACTTTTCAAACGTTCATTTTCAATATTTTCTTTTTATGTAATTTTAAGAAAATTAATTTATCAGTACGGGTAAGAAATTTCGATTCGAAAGAAAATTCCGGAAATGACGCCTTCAATAAACGGGACGTTTCCTAAGATCTGGAATATTAGCAATTTTCCGAGTTTCCATCATTGGATATCGAACGAACGGAGAAAAATTCCCTATTGACATGGAAAGCCATACCTTTTCCCGAGACAAATTCCCGGGAAAACAATTTCCAGACGGCGCGAGCCCCCGGCAAAAAATCGGAAAAAACGGAGTCCCGATATATCGACCAATCGATACGCGGCCCAATAGGTATCGATACATCGGAGAAGCTGGAAGGAAACCCCGAAGACACAATACGCAACGCAATGTACAATACGCAAACGTTCCTCTTCATCCCCCGAGAATCCCCATCCCCGGAGTGCATATACCAGGAAAAATGTGCGTAATGTGTATCGAGGGTGCACACCCGCGTTCGCTTATTGTTTTACATCCTTACTCCATCGGGGCGGCCCGGGGGTGGCTCGGGGAAGGAGGAACAAAAAGTCAAAAGTATAAAGTAAAAAGCACCCTTGCTTTTCCCGGGGCTCCTCTCGGTGTCTTTTACGCGATGCGGAAAAAAAAAAGGGGGTGGCAAGGAATGCACACACGTGCAACGCACCGTAGGTGGGGTGGAAATGCGTAGGGGGTTGAAAACCGAGGAAAGTAGAGACACATTCTGTGCACTCGATGGGGACATTCTCCGACCGAGACGCGGGAAATACCTTTTTCCGGGATGGGAAATCTCCCGAGGAATATTGCATTCTGAAAAGTCCGCCCACCCTGGCGTCGATTTTGGCATCGCCGTGACGTTTGGTCAACCGACGTTTCCGTGGATTATTTATTTTCTTACGTTTCGCTTCGATTTGTCATATTTTTCACGCCGTTTCAGTTCATCGAGGCAAGTACGTGGGTCTCGGTATTTTTTCTTTGGCACCAATTCTGAGAAAATCCATTTTTTTTAACTCTTTACTAAAGCCGTTCGACGTTTGGTCCAATGTTGCCTGCACGCGTTGACGAATTACGCCCTTATGTCGACAGGGTTCCGTAGTTGAAGGGTTAATAAAAGTGATGTTAATTTCTGGATCTTCTCGATCGAGGGGACGGGTTCCAAAAAGTTCAAAATGCGGATTTTAAATCCATTTTTTTAATCTTTTACTAAAGGCGTTCGACGTTTGGTCGAATATTGCCTGCACGCGTTGACGAATTTCGCCCTTATGTCGACAGGGTTCCGTAGTCGAAGGGCTAATAAAGGCGATGTTAATTTCTGGATCTTCTCGATCGAGGGGAGGGGTTCCAAAAAGTTCAAAATGCGGATTTTAAATCCATTTTTTTCGTTCGACGTTTGGTCGAATATTGCCTGCACGCGTTGACGAATTTCGCCCTTATGTCGAAAGGATTCCGTAGTCGAAGGGTTAATAAAGGCGATGTTAATTTCTGGACCTTCTCTATCGTGGGGAGGGGTTCCAAAATTTTCAGCTCGATGAACCGAGCGGACGCAATTAAGGGGCGAAACTAGGATCGAGTCTGCCCCCTGATTTCCTCCAAGCTTTTAGCTTTTACGAGGGAGCTTGCGAAAGTGAGCCTTTTTAGCGGCGGCAATTAAAGGATACTCGTTTTTGACCTAGGCCAAGTCACTGTGAAAGTTCGGGGGATGAGCGCGAAGGTAAGGGTTGAAGTCGGCTTCTCGAGTTAATGCCGAAAGGGGTGGAGGAGCTTTCAGAGGTAGCGAAGTTCGGTATTATCGAGGAAATCTTAAGGTGGTTATACCAGAACTTGCACCTCGGTTTACGGAACGCCTAAGTAAAGCGTTTTGCGCTCGCCGGGATATACGACATTTTGAGTAATTAGAGGGGCGCATATTTACCCCTCCGTTCAAAATTACTGGGGCGTGCATTCCGTAATAACGCGCCTCCACCCTCCCCCCAGGAAATTCACTACTTCTCTATTTACCTTGAATAATTAAAATAATCCTAACCTCTTTAGCAATCCCGACCAACACGATTTAATTTACATATCCGATGACTCCTACCCTGTTTCTCAATATTACAATGGAAATTCAAGAGAAGCGCCCCAAAAGTGAACATTGAAAAATTCGACAAACTATAACTTGTAGATATTAATATCTGCAGATTTTATATTTTTTTTATAAGTGCAGCGGTGGAGTACAAGATCATGGAATTAACTGAATAGGGGGCGATTTACACGGTCTCACCCGAGGAGCTTACATTTTTCCACAAATGGCAGAAATTATTTATCGACGAAATGTCATCGGAAATATTTTCGGAATAATTTTCAGAGTCGGAATCCGATTCGGAAAATGCGTCCGAGGCTCCCGGAAAGGGCGACGTGTCTCGTGAATTTCGGGGGTGGTTTCCCGTACGTTCCCGGCACCCCCGCGAATCATCCCTTTCCCTGTATCAGGAAAAGGGAGTGCGCCCCATTCATTTCGAGGCCGGGTGTATAAAGAGCAGACTCGAGCTTTTGCTTTACGCCGCCGCCGAGACTTTAATCCGCGGCCATTTTTCGCGCTTCCTCCGTCGACCGGCATTTTCCGTTTTCACAAGCCTCGTTGAGTTTCCCCAGAAATATTTTCACGGACTCCAAGCCCATTCGAAGGACCCGCAAAACCAAAAACAAAGACCAACCCACGTAATCGGCCTACTCGAACTTTTTCCCGAATTTTTCCACGAGACTTTTCGTATTTTTTATGCCTGTTTCCTATTTCTTATTAATCGACATTTTCCAGGTGAGTCCCTAAACATTTTTATTTTTCAAACAAGCCCTTCGATATTTATTTCCCGAAGGAGCCAAGTCGACGTTTCCCATCCCAAGCGATTTCACTGGACTTTTTCCCAGACGAGCTTTTCTCCATTTTCCGGGCGTTCCACCGTTTTCCAAAATTGCTGGAAAAACAGCTGCGAATCGTTCCATCGTGACACGGTTTTCGGTTTTATTACTTATTAATGGTTATTAATTGACTTTTTCCGGGTGAATCCCTAAACATTTTTATTTCCCAGGTGAACCCCTAAACATTTTTATTTTCCAGGTGAATCCCTAAACATTTTCATTTTCCAAACAAGCCCTTCGATTTTTATTTTCCAAACAATCCCTTCGATATTTATTTCCCGAACGAGCCAAGTCGACGTTTCTCTTCCCAAGCGATTTCACTGGACACTTTCGCAGACGAGCTTTTCTCCATTTTCCGGGCGTTCCACCGTTTTCCAAAATTGCTGGGTAAACAGCTGCGAATCGTCCCATCTTGACACGGTTTTCGGTCTGACGTCTCATCCGAGCTTTCGCGGGACCGCGGAAATCATCTAGGGAAGAAAGTCGGAGTTTTCCTGAAAACGGTCGGGAAAATCGCGGCTCATCCGTGGATCCTAGAAAATGCGGATGTAAGTGCGAAGGGAGGTGGGGGTGGTTAAAGCTCGTTTCGCGTCCATTACGCGTGTCCATGTGCCTAGGCAGCCCCAAGATCTCTCCCTCGAGCTTTCCCCTCGTCCTCCGCCTTTCTTCCCGGTTTTATTTCCGCACTCATCCGCAACATGCAGCGCAGATGCCGGCAATATTACTTCCTCTGGTCCCTTTTATGGATATTGCCACACGACCCACCCCCCGTCCCCAGCAGTAACGTACCCCCCGCGAGCAGCTTTCGCTAAACTATAAAAACCCACTCGCCAAAATATTAGCTTACCCTGAAGATGATACCGCATTGTCGCCGTATTTCCCTCACGGAACAGGGACGCGTCCTGAATCCTCCGGAAATATTACCGAAACTGCTTTACGAGCTTGACGGTCATATTTCGGGGCGCTGAACTTCCGGATATCCGGGAGAAAATTCTCGTATGCCGCACATGCTCTTAAAGTACTCTTCCTCATATCAGGAACACATATCAAACGATTCGACTTCGTTAAAAAAAAAAAAAATACAACCCCCTCTATTTTAAAATGAAATTGCAAATCAGGCCAAAGATGCGCGAAATATTAAATCTCCCGATGAATTTTTTTGTAAGTATTCTTCCTCATATCAGGAATACATGTCAAATGATTCGACTTCGTTAAAAAAAAAAAAATCAGAAAAATACAACCCCCTCTATTTCAAAATGAAATTGCAAATCAGGCCAAAGATACGCGAAATATTAAATCTCCCGATGAATTTTTTTGTAAGTACTCTTCCTCATATGTGCCCATAATTATGAAAGTGGTCTAAGTCAAAATAAAAAAAAAATGAGTTTATCAGTTATTTCACGCCATATTATTTCAAACGAAATTAATTCAATGTAATTTCGAAACAAAAAATATATGACTTAGACCACTTTCATAATTATGGGCACATATCAGGAACACCTATCAAATGATTCGACTTCGTTAAAAAAAAAAAATAAAAAATACAACCCTCTCTATTTCAAAATGAAATTGCAAATCAGGCCAAAGATACGTGAAATATTAAATCACCCGATGAATTTTTTTCTACATTCATATTTCAGGATATCACATATACACCCCTTCGTACTAGTCATTGGGGGATGTATGTTTCATAAAATAATTTACCCCTCCCCTGAGTTTAATAGAACGAAGAAAAGTGCCTTGCGATACAAGCGAGTCTGAAAATTCTGAATAAAAAAAAATTGATAATAAATTGGAAGAAGCGATCGATGACGGATTCCCTCTTGTAGAGATAGCCTGATCGATGATTTACATGGTGGCCGTTTAAGGGACGTCGCCGTAAAACCCGCCTAGGGCCGTGTAAACGCCGTTGAAGCAAACGGTCGCATTTACGGTCGATCCCCGGCAGATCGGTTCCGGGATGTAAAAGCGCGCATTTTTATGCAGCTGCAGCTGCGTAAAAATGGGCCTTTACGAGCGGACCTTCATAGATCCTCCCTTACCGTCGATCCAATAAAAGCGCGACGTTTCGTCGGTTCGGCTTTTATGCTCCTCGAAGTGCACCGCGAGAGCTGCATCGGAGATCAATGCAGGTTTACGTCGCGATCGGGAGATAGTGACGTGTAATTACATTTTAACGCTGATCGCAATTTACAGCGACTTTGCGCCCCTCGGTCTCCTTTCGACGCCGAACGTCATATCTCAGAATTATCCTTGTCGTTAATTCCCACCTTGGTGAGAATCCTGCCGTTTGGTCCATGGCGATAAAAATGCCACTTTGCCGCATGGAAAGTCAAAAGGGGCCTATGAGATATTAAAAAAAAAATTGGAAAAAATCCAGGAGCCCGAAGTTTCATTTGGGCTTGCGGAAAATGCATCGCGTGACAATGGGGGAGTTTTGCATCTGATTCAGGACGCGATCGTTGTTGCATTTCAGACTCGGAGCAGTCGCCAGCTGTATATCTCCGGGATGATCCGCTTTTCGGGACCCTGCAGCTGCAACAGCACAGCGAGCTACGTGCACCGACTGCCGAGAGGGCTGCTTTTTACCTGGACGCTGCAGTTGCAGGACGTCAGAGAGAAGACGGCGACGCGCACATGCTGTACACGTTACACGTGTACCAGTACAGCGTGGCAGGGAAAGGAGGAGGTAAATCCGAAAAAAAAATGCAGATTAGCTAAGAAAATGTATACAGGTCGTCGCATTTAAAAAAGATACACCTGAATGATTAATCCAAGTTTTTATGCAAAATTTCGCCTGACAATGGCATAACAAATGATACCGTCGAATTCGTTTTACCAAGCCGAACAACTTTTAGAGGGATGAAAATGACTGTTGCCATTTAAGAAAATTGACGCATATCATGTAGCATAGAACGATAAGCAGTTATGTTGAAAATCTCCTTTTCATAAGTCATGATCAATAAAAGAGTCCTCTTCCCGTTCGCAGTCGCCGGGGGCCGAAGCAGACTGCACCTGATGGACCTGGGGAACTCGGACCGCGGAAAGTCCTCCGGAGGCATCCCCTTGTCGGGCCTGGGCAACATCCTGCTGGCCATCTTCAACGGGCAGAAGCACCTGCCCTACAAGGAGCACAAGTTGACCCAGCTGCTGAAGGAGTGCCTTGGGTCGCTGACGTGCCACGCGGCGATGATAGCCCACGTGTCCCCAAACGCTCAGCACTACTCGGAGACCCTGACGACGGTGCAACTGGCGTCAAGGATCCACAGGATGCGCCGGCGGAAGATCAAGTTCGTCGGCGGCGGTACCCAGGGAACCGGAAGCGGGGGCAGTTCCGGGGAAGAGGCAGCGAGACAGACCAGCGAGTGCGACCCCAGCTCCAGCGACCTCTCCGCCGACACAGTCATCTACGTAGGTCCGGGTGCCGACGACGCCACGGATGGAGAACACCCTCCGGTGTACCTGCCGAGTCTGAATTCGGGTGACAACAGGTGCGCCATGGGGAAGGTCCTGCGCGGTTCGGCCGCGGAAAAGCCCAGCAAGATCCCGGAAGAGCGGAGCCCGGCTCACAAGGCGACGAAGGTGATGAAGACCCTGACCCAAACCGCGTCGAAGCAAACCTCCCCCGCGCACAGCATAACTCCGAAGGCCAGTCCAGCCAGGAAGTCCTCGGTGAAGGTGCCAGGGTCCAAGATCACGGACTCCCCTGGGAGCAAGATCCCCGTCGCGGCCCCAAGTGGAGGATCCGACGAGCAGTGGATAGACGGACCCAGGATCTCCAAGTCCAAGGTGGCAGAGGCGAGGCACATGCTGAAGGACCCTCACCACAAGAAGGAGACCTGGGTGGACGGCCCCATGCAGCTGACGGGACCTCCTCTCCACGGCCAGCACTCCTCTTCCGGATATGGGTTCATGGACAGCCATAAGAAGAGCATGATCAGGAAGTGGGTGGAGAATCAGTCCTCCCAGATCCAGCGCACCAAGCACGGGGCGTCCAGGATGGAGGCCAAGATGCCGCAGACCTCGTCGACCTCGCAGTACAAGGAGCTGACCACCTTCAAGAGCTGCGACGACGACGACAGGTCCTCCACCACCATAGAAAGCGATGGACTGAAGTTTAACGAGATCGAGGATATCACCGAGAAATTGGGGGCGAAACTGAATCTGATGAACGTCAAGTCCAACACCGATTCCGGGCTGGACTTGACCGCCAGTCCCGTCATGGACGACGGGACGGACAAGGAGAAGATCGAGGTCCAGGAAGACGAGGACGATGACGAGGAGATCGTCGTCCCTCCACCTTTACCGCTTATAGAGCCGCTTAGCAATGGGGTCAGTAGAGAAGTCTCGATGGAGAGTCTGAACCTCTCGCACAAGGACGTCGTTTTGCCGTCGAGGCACTCCCTGAGCTCCGAGGACGAGATCCTGGAAATCGTCGAGGTCGAGGACCTGGAACCGGTCCCTATGCAGGACTCCTGTCTCCAGGTCACCGAGGAAGACATCGCTCTCTGCATGGGGGAGAATCCGCTCCCGGAAAGCGACCAGGAGGAGCATCCCCTGAGGATACTCAGCCAGGAGAACCTCACCGTCGTGTCCACCTTCACCGGTGAGTCTCTTCGGGTGCATCCTAACCCTGAAGCAATTTCCACGTGCCCACCTTGGAGATACCTCTGCTCTTCCCCATCCCCTCTTTAAACCCCATGCCCATAAGTGTAGCCTCCGGATCAGGCGTCCTCTTCGTCATCCCCCTCGCCCAGAGGTTCCCCAGATACCGAAGAAGACAGGAGCCACCCCCTGGAGAACCCAAAGGCACCGCGTAATTCCTCCTCCAGGACTCTTCCCCTTCTTCAAGGCCCCTGAGCAAGTCCAGACCGATCCTGTACATCTAGTTTCCTTTTTTATCCGCGACCCTGAAAAACGGAATCGAATATTTTCCAGACTCCATGTCGGTGATGTCGGACACCGAGAGGTACAGACCGCACTACCCACCCCCGGTAGGGGCGGGGGTGCTGCCCCGGCCGTACTTCGATCACGAGGACTTCCTCGAGCAAGAAACCAGACTGAAGTTCGATCAGTTGGCTCGCCTGCACGAACTCTACCAGAGCAAACTTGCCCTGGCCAACGTCTCCAACTCGGCGACCTACCAAAGGGAGAACTCCGTCAGCGTCCGAGATACCCCATGTAAGTGTTGAAGGTTGATCCTCATCTTCTAACTTCTGGGGTTCCAAGTCCCCTTAATGGGCATCTAGACGTTACTTGTCCGTCTCGGTGGATATAACAAATGAAGCTCGACAGCAAATCTCGGTTAGACTCGCTCCTTTATGTGTACCATGGTCTTACGGTGTACAATTAACGCAGGACCTATTCCAGCCGCCGGGGTCTTCCGTCCACCGTCTCGCTGCCAGTCCCTCTCCTTGTCGGACGTCCTCTTCAACGACAACGCCAGCAACCACGGGAGCATATACAGCGAGCCCGCCTACACCGCCGGGAAGTCAGAGCAGGAGAAGATCTGCGACAACTGCCGACAGAGCATGTCGAGGCCGGCCACAGCTTCCTACTGGTACCCCAGCAGCGTGGCCCACTTGGCGAGTCCCAGAAGGTACTGCGGGAAATTAGGGGAGTGCAACATCTCCAGCCTGAGGCACCCCGACGGCGCGTCCAACCCAAACTTGAAGGAGGAGATCGAAAGGATACCGGGGAACGGCGCCTCCGGCTCGGACCCCGAAGAGGAGTACGTCGAGGCGAAGAAGCTCTTCACAGCTGCCGAGAGACCCGAGAGGACGGTCACTGGGAAGTCCGACATCGAGGAGGACGTCAAGCTCCCAGGTGAGAATCCCTTCAGCTCCGATCTTCACCTCGAAGAGGGTGAATTCGGCCAAGGTATTTCCTACCCTGACATCAAACCGTCAGAGCCGAAGAGAACGGACCTAAGGTCGAGGAGAGTACTCGAAGAATCCCCATTTCCAGCTCCCGCTCCGCTGCAGCTGTCCATGGGAACCCTGGTGCCCTCTTCGGGGCGCATGCAGAGGAAGATCCTCGGCCTGGGCTCTTCCCTAGGTCTGAACAAGGAAGGATACGACTCCGGAGCCGACTCCACCCCACGTGCTGCCAAGCTCTCCCCGGCGACGCTGTCAAGGCACAGAGCCGAAAGCTCCGGATACGACAGCATCGTCAGGGACAGCGAGACCAGCAGCATAACCAGCGACTCCTCGCGGCAGACCAGCGCTCTCCAGGAACACCAAGGTACAAATCCACCCTTTCCGTCCCATCAGCAATTCCGGGTCCCGGATTACATTTCAAATCCTCGAAAGCTCTAAATCGCCATCCGGATCCTTGGGCGTTAGGTCACCAAAATCATAATCGTTCCCGATCCCGTCGATAATGTTGGTCCTCGTCACCATCGGGAACATCCAAAATAGTTTAATATGGTTTAATATAATTTTTATTTCCCAAGCAAGGGGAAAGACTGCCTTAATCCCACACCCAGGAAGCTCCCTCTCCTCCACCCGATGACCAGCGACTAATATCTAGTGTGCACCCGCTAAATGTCGTCCCCACCTCGGTGATTCTTCTCAGGTGGTGCTCTGGGCGTTCTAACCTCGACGTTGTGCGGGTGTTTCAGCGGTGGGACGCCGGGCGGCAGGATGCGCGGCCCGGGCGCGGGCGCGACCGGCCGCGCCTCCCACGGGAATCCTCGCCTACACAGGCGAGGACGTGGCGATCCTGGAGCGGCGCGCAAGGGTGCGCTCGGACCCTCGTGGCACGACGTCCAGGATACACAGCCTTCGGCTGCGCCAGCGCCTACTTAGGCAGGAGCTCAGGTTGGCCAAGCGGCGCCTGATGGTGCCGGACGATCGCTGGAGTTTCGAGCGTGAGTTTCCCCCAGGTCTCCTCCTGCATCTCTGTAGGAGATGAGGATGGTCCCACCAGCTCCCAAAACGAAGGGATGCCATTAAGATTAACCCTAATTACGCGGAACTTTCAATTAGTCCTGATGTTCCAGTGCACGTCGAAGACAGCATGGACTGGCGGGACCCGTCCTTCCTGGAGGCCCTGGAGTCGGAGACGTACATCCTGCAGAAGAGGGTGGAGGCTTGCAAGAGCCACGTGCTCCTGATCACCTGCTTCGACGCCGTTCCCAGCACCCTCCGACCTGGACTAGTCCATCCACCTTCTAGGATTGAGATTACCTAACACAGACCAGGATCAGCCCGGGCCACCGCGTGCTGATCACCGGCCCTTGTCGTCCTTGCCAGGGACCGTTCTCCGGGACTGACTTATTCCATCCTCCAGTCATCCTGGACCCCCTGGATCCCTCTGGACGTGTACAAACCGCAGTCCGTACGGAGCTTGGGGGACCGATGCATATACAATTACCCGTAACAACGTTCAAGACCCACAAATTAAATCATCGGCTGGAGTTCAACTTCCTGGGGTACTGGAATTTCGACCTATCCCAGGACGACCCGTCCTTGGCGAAAAGGGACGATGACTCAAATGTCTGACGACGGAAACTCATGGATCAATTTTTTTCCTGACAAATTACTCGGTTTGCACTTTTTGTTTTTCCTTAATTTCGCAAAGCGAATGTCACTTGTCAACCGAAGGACGTTTCCTTCGGAAGTTGAAATTAATCCTGATATTTCAAATAGCGTCGATTTTGTCAGTTGAAAGCGAGAGGACATCGGATGATTAGTTCTACGATTTTTAATTGCGGCCTCTGCAATAAACTTTTCGGCAGATGTGGCCCTTTTTTCACCTGCGGACCATTGTTGTTTCGATATCCTTCGTATTGTTGCAAGGCGACGTCCATGATCTCTTATAAGTTAGCGTGAACTTTTCTTTTTTAAATGTCCCCTTCGTTCGAGTCGATCCACATTTTTTATAGAGCTCTGTGTCGAATTTTACTACAGACTAGAGAATTGATTCGGACGGATGGGACTTTTTGTTTACACGGATGAACTAATTATTACTGCGTAACGATGTAATTGTCGGCAGGATTTGTATTTTTTAGGTGCCGAAAATAATTCGATGGGTGTAATGGTCTGAGAGGGCTACACCGATATTGTCTATAGAGTTGGGAAAAAAAGGAAGGACGTTTTAAACATTCGCGCGAGAGGCACCTGAAATTATTGTTAATTAGACGAAAGTTTCGAGATAATCGCTAGTCGACGTCGGCTTGTATGATTTTCATTGTTGCACAATGACATTGCGTACGTCAACGGCTGGTTAATAATAGCGTAGCAGCGCGATGCACCGCTGGACATGGTGCACTTCTGTTTTATAAATAATATAATAATTATTTATGGCCCCAGCAGTTAAAGAAAAGGAAAAAAAATATCATATATTGTAAAAGACGTTCACAACGAAAACAGTAATCCCGTGTAAATGATAAGCCTCTCCGAATTCTCGGTAGCCTAGTTGTTATAATTTCCCCCTAGCCTCTGGCGTGAGCAATAAACAATTACCTGGACAACCTCCGTCGATATTAATTACACCGAATTATTGTAGTCAATTGGAAACGACAACCGGGACTTCCGATCAAGACTGTTCAGCTAATAGCTGCCTATTTTTGGAGCAAGACGAGAGAGAGAAAGAGTGAGGAAAAGGAAAGAATTGTTAATAAAAACCAACAGGAGAGGAATAAAAATCGACGACGAAATGGGGTGGAAGATCTTCGTTATTTTTTAACTCACGGCTCAGGCCGTAACCCCGGCGGGATTTAGAGAATACAGTCAAAGGATAAATGAAAAATGTTGTAATGGAATAATTTATGCAATTGTTTATTCCCGACTGTATGTTTATATCGCGCTTAGTTGAAGTACGTGTCTTCCGGTATCTTGTGCAAGAGAGCGAGAACATCGATTGCGGCCATTTGCGAGAAAGAGATCGCGAAGGCCCGGCGACAATGAAAGCTTGGATAAATAAATAAATAAATAAATAAACGCGATGCGAGGGAAGAAGAGAAAAGCGCAGACGTATTTCGAAAGTCCAAAAGTAGTCCGCGGCGCGACGTCCTCAAGGATTTTCATGGATTTTCATGAATTTTCAAAAATTTTCACCAACTCCGCAAGATGGCGGACCGTAGAGAGAGAGAGCTTCGATTGTTTAAAACGTTTCTTTTCGTGTAATTAACTGCGTCTGTTGATAAAGGTGTTAACAATAGAGGCAACGAACGTGATGGGGCGAAATGGAAAGTGGAGGGAAGGATATTAAGCGAAGAAAGTAAAAAAGAAACTGAGATTCTTCGATGGCGTCTTTTTGCACCGCCGGAGAGACTCACTGCCAAAATGCCGTTATACGATTTACAATTAATTAAACGAGAAAACGCCACAATAACTATATTAATGCACGCACGTTAATTCAAGGTATTATCGTAGCTTTAATCGTTACTGCAGTTACCGCACCTCGTAGGACATTGTATTTCACGATTAGAGAAAAGAACCGACAAAATGGCCGGCCGTGCTACAATGGCGATAGTCTTTGTCATTGTTCCTGACAATTTGTCCGATGCCGGCAATTTTGCGATACTGCCGCGAAGAATCAATCGAACACCCTTTCTCGTATCGAATTCCGTGTTTTCGAGATCGTCCTTGGTTTCAGCCATTTTGTCGAAAATCGACGTCGATGGTTTTCCTCATTTTTTTACATGGACGCTATGATCTGGATTCGGATGTTACATTTAATTGCGATGAATCTTGAATTTATGGACAATTCCTCGACATCTTCCAAAGCGCAAGGAAATTTTCAAATACTTGACACGTCCATATTAACGCTCGATAAATTATTTGTTGAATAAAAAGTGTCTGGAGATTTACGCAATGGAAGGTAACCTTCGGTAACCTAAATTTAATTCTTAAAAGTAACGTCTTAACGAAATCGATCACGTGGGACATCTTTTTAATTTGCCTACTCTGTGTAAAAAGTAAAAATATAAATATCAAATAATTTGCCAAAAAATTCCGAAAATTTACGATCGTTATTGTTAACTTAAATCGCCGATGTTTAGAAATCTCAATTGTTTCCCACGTCGCGTTTTCGCTTTCGACAAATCGTTTTCCAACCCGCCGCGAAACCTATATTTCTTTTCGGAAATTCGACTCCGCAATTATTGAATAAATGGAAATCTTTTATTAACGATTATTTATCCTCGCCCCAATTATACGGGAATTCGTGGCGGGCCGGAAATGAGATTGCGTCCATTCCTAACGATTCTAATTCAACGACCGACTTTTTTATTCTTCTGGCGAAGGGACGAGTACGCAAGCTCGCTGTGAAAGCACGAAATAATTAAACGAGTGCACAAGAGGGAGGATATGAAAAAAAAAATAGAAGAAGAAGAAGAAGAGAGAGAAGAGTAAAGCTCGACCTGTACGCGCGTTCGCGAAACCCGTTAATTACTGCCAAAATGCGAATCCGTCTGCCGTTATTCTTCAGCATCCCACTAAACGTCTCTGTACCATAATACTTGTACCATATTTATATTTTGTATGTACAAATTAGCCATGTAATTTCTTGTAATAAAGAACAATTTACAACGTGCATCCCGTATACTATTACCTTAACGATCATACCTCAGGATTCGTTGTAAAAATGAAAATCATCTTCCTGAAGATCTTGATATCAGTACTTTGTTCCACTTTTTTTTATCTTTCCGCCGCCTACGAAAATTTTACGCGAAGGTCGTGTCGTCTGTCATTACGCTTCCAGTAGACGAAGAGGAGCAGATATACGTAAGCGGGAATAATTATTTGACGCATCTAGGTTACGTAGTTGAACCGTAATCGCGCACTCCTCCATATTTGGCGGGCAAGAATTATTAATAAATATTCAATAATGAAAGATACTGGAGTGAAAAAAAAATTCCCAAAATTCTTCACCTTCGTCTACGTTCGATTACAAAAGAAACTTATATGCAATTTGATTGCTGAAGAGGGTAGAGTAAATTTCCAATGTTACATTTAAACTCGAAGATGAAAATATATTTCAGCGGATCGCACACTCTTCCATCTTAGGCGGGCAAGAATTATTAATAAATATTCAATAATGAAAGATCCTGGAGTGAAAAAAAATTCCTAAAATTTTTCACCTTCGTCTACGTTCGATTACAATAGAAACTTATATGCAAATTGATTGCTGAAGAGCGTAGAGACAGGTTCAAAAGTTACATTTAAACTCGAAGATGAAATTATATTTTAGTAGATCGCACACTCCTCCATATTTGGCGGGCAAGAATTATTAATAAATATTCAATAATGAAAGATCCTGGAGTGAAAAAAAAATTCCCAGAATTTTTCACCTTTGTCTACATTCGATTACAAAAGAAACTTATATGCAAATTGATTGCTGAAGAGCGTAGAGATAGGTTCAAATGTTACATTTAAACTCGAAGTTGAAAATAGATTTCAGCAGAAGAGGGAAGGAAATTCGGCCTGGGACTTGGAAGGGAGGCTCCATTTTCCCGGTCCTTTCAGTCGGCTTTGAAAAAGCCGGATATCCCTGAAAAGAGGGAACCCCAGAATCCCGAATCCCCCGTCGGTCCTCGAAGAATGACTCGGCCATCGCGTCAACGAAGTGAAATTGGCCTAAACTGGGGACATGGTTTCGCGTTCCAGCACTCCGTCAGAGCAGTGGACGGCCGCGAGTCCATCGCAAGAGCTCGAGAGGGGAGAAATCGGTCTCTCGAAATTATCGGGTCGACTCGAACGAGTATTCTTCGGCAAGTCGATTAGGGAGCTCCCAGCTCCGATAGTCGCGCGAAGACGCAGCAAGAAGATGGCTCGCGGCGCGAGTTTCTTCAAGATCTTCTTCGTGGTCGGAATCCTTGCCTCGCGGTCCTCGGCGTTGTCCAAGGACGAGTTCTACCCGTACACGTTCTCAGGATCCGCTTCTCTCGAAGCAGATCCCGATGGACAACTCAGATCTGCCGAGACCGTCTTGAAGACGCCCGTCGTCTTCTACGACAAAGTCTACAACACGCTCTTCGTGAGTAACTCTTCTTGAAATGTGATTCGGTTAAGTCAAGAATCACCATCGTCCAATAAAATCCGAAAGTGGGATTTGTAAACTTTTCTTTTTCATGAAATTTAAAAAAGAGGATTTACGGAAGGATTATCCAATAAAATCCAAAAGTGGGATTTGTAAACTTTCCTTTTTCATGAAATTTAAAAAATAGGATTTACGGATGGATCGTTCGATGAAATCCGAAAGTGGGATTTGTAAACTTTCCTTTTTCATGAAATTTAAAAAAGAGGATTTATGGAAGGATTATCCAGTAAAATTCAAAAGTGGGATTTGTAAACTTTCCTTTTTCATGAAATTTAAAAAAGAGGATTTACGGAAGGATCGTTCGATGAAATCCAAAAGTGGGATTTATAAACTTTTCTTTTTCATGAAATTTAAAAAAGAGGATTTATGGAAGGATCGTTCGATGAAATCCAAAAGTGGGATTTATAAACTTTTCCTTTTCATGAAATTTAAAATAGATGATTTACGGAAGGATCGTTCGATGAAATCCAAAAGTGGGATTTATAAACTTTTCCTTTTCATGAAATTTAAAATAGATGATTTACGGAAGGATCATCCAATAAAATCCAAAAGTGGGATTTATACATTTTCCTTCTTTATGAAATTAAAAAATGTGAAAGCATAAAAGCTTATTTAATTCAATTAAACCTTAGTGAAGAATTTAGACAGGAGTCATTTTAAGAAAATTGAAAATCGTGGTCGTGTATATTTTTCAGAGTGTCTACAGTTTACATTAAATTTAGATTTTTAATTGAAACCATGAAATCCGAGAAAACTTTTCCGTTGAACGTATGAAATTTTGCAGGAATTTGGGAAATTAGACAATTAAGTGGCGGGTAAAATTTAGATTAAATTTTGAACGGGGGTAATCTTCAGGAGTTGATTTTGTAGATCACCGTTTATCGGTTTACTTTTTCATTTCATATCAGCTGGTCTTAACACTATGACACGGATTTAACAGTGCCTAGGAATTCGTACCGAGTGCTCTTATTCTTTTAGCCCGGATAGAAATGACGGAATCCCGCGGGCGTCTGGTCATCTCCTTAATTGTCTTTCTTGTCTAATCTTGACATCTTCTCGCGTGACACGAATTCATCTTTGACAACGCCCGCCGTCGAGACATTCGGTCCAGTAATCATTTAATCGCGTCATCGCGTCTGGAAGATGCATAATTGCACTTAAGTGCACTTAATCTGACATTTAGAAACCCCCCTCCCCCCCTAAAAAAAAAAGTAACACCATAAATAAATAAACGACCATCGAAAGTACAAAGAAATCAGCGACATTGAAATTGAAAATCCTAACTCGCCGATTAATATACTATAATGGGGTATTCTTATCACCTGTTATCACGAAGAGGCGGAAAAATGACGATCTTTATTTTTATTCCCCTGAGTCATTCGGTGGAAATAAATAAAAATTCCAGGATAATAAATGATCGGATGCGCAATTACCGAAGGGCAACGATCATAGATTCAGTCCCCTATCTAATGATCATGCTAATTCCTAATTGTATCATCGCGGTCTTACAGTCATTAATTTCCTCTTTGCGATTCTTTGCGTTACATCCGTATCGTTAACACTGACCTTCGGTCAAATTTTCAAGATCGAACAACTGGATTTATCTTGAATCAGTAATAATTCCGCGGACGTTTATACCGAGAGAGAAATCATTTTTTGCGGGAATGATGCGAAGTGAATTTTTAGGGGAAATTTCTATGATATTTGCGAAATTGGGACACTCCTCAGGGTCGCTTATCAGGGCAGGAGGTTAATTCTTAAATAATCGCCGGAAAGACATTTGTCCTTCCTTCCTGCAGTCGTTATCGCAATAGTTATCGAGCCGCGACTTGAGAATTACCTTCAATTATGGTCACAGATCATTCAAGAATGACATCCGTGCGTGGGCGATCAAACGAGAACGAAATGATCGGCCGCGATTCGCGAAGGGCAATTCGGCGAATTGAAAGGAGTGGATGAAGGGATCATTAATCCGGGACTTGGAAATCATTTCAATGACGAGTACCAAGAATGACGTCTCCCCTGCCCAAGTGCAAATTATTCCCTCGTAATTCTAATTATTTTTACGACGACTTCCAAGCTAGAGATTGCGAAACCGTCGATGACAGAGATCATTCGGAAAATCAGAGAAAATGATGTCGATTGAAAGAAAGAAATTGTCATTTTAATGACAATTATAAAATTCATGATCTATTGTCTCATTTCGATGGCATGTCTTTTTCCAGTATTTAACAATATATTTTCGCGATCATGAAACCTACCCGACAGTTCTGAATGACTGAAGCTAATGACAGTTCCTATTGGCATGCAAACCTCGTAGGAGACCGTGATAAATCTATTGACATAGATATCACGATACTGAAGAGAAAGATCGCTCTACTTAGGATAGTCCTGCCTACACGGTAATCATCTCCATTCCCGGTTATCGCGGATGATTCTGTTCATCAAAATGATTGCCGCGGTTACAACGCTTACGTTAACGTGGCCCAACTTAGGTCGTCCTCGTAATCGTCATCATTGACAGATGATCGCGCAGAAACTGCTCCGAGAAACCCAAAACTCATTCTGGCAATTGCGATGATTCCTCACCTTGATTGATAAATTGAATGACGGCCTGTCTGAATAATTCCGCCGATTAAGGAAATCCACCAAGGGGAATTTCAACTCGGAGACATTTAAGGGAATTTCCGATGATCGGTTTGATTTAATTTCCTTTTTTTTTAATTTTTTTTTATGGAGAACCTTCAAGGGGGATCCATTTCGAAAATCATTTATCCGTTACTGACTTTCAGGAGTACTCGTTAACGCGATTACGGTGAGCATTGTCGCGTCGACTCGCGTGTGTCATCAGCTCTCTGTGACCTATGAACCAATGATAGCCCCTCAAGTAGATAGCACCCTCGTTTACTCTCACCATTACGGAAATCAAAATGCTAAGTACTCCGAAACGCCTCGCCATTATGCTTAGAATAGATTCCCAGATTTCGCCGGTAGTGGAATTTTACCCGACGGATTTTTTTGGAGGAATTAGAAAAGCATTTCCCGACCATTAGGGCCATCATGGCCGCGCCATTGAATGTCCTTCGTCGACTTTTTCAATATACCTTATTTCTACTACTTACTCCTTAATTCGAGTCAACTCGTGGCTGACCGAGTTGCATTAAGTACGCGGCCGAAAGTTTCGAAAGGATTTCGATTCGAGTCGACCTTTGACACGCATTCGCTTAATGGTAATTCGTGTTAAACGCGGAGCTGAAAACAATGGCGGGTCAATGGCGACACTTTTCGAGTCGCCCCATGAATTACCATTTACTGACCGGAATGAATGTCATTGAGAAACACGTGGAGAGAAGAAAAAAAGAGAATGGACTAACTTAAAGATTATAATTCCTATATTTTTCGTCCGGCGGATATTTTCGACAATTTCGATGTCGCAAGATCTTGCGAGGGATTTTTTTTACAAGGATTGTGCCTATCCAACACGTTTTGGTAATTTCATTCCTGTAAAATTTCAGCGAAATTGAACCTCTGCCGCGTAATTCATTTGAAAGATCATTTCTTAAGTAATTACATTTAATTTGAAATTTCATAAACATGTATAATCATTTTTTTTCTAAAATCTGTAGGAGAGGCATGCGATACTCCAAAATGCCGACACTTGTAATTCATTTGAGAAATCATTTCATAAGTAATTACATTTAATTTGAAATTTCATAAACACGTATAATCGTTTTTTTTCCCAAATATGTAGGAGAGGCATGCGATACTCCAAAATGCCGACACTGGTATTTCATTTCAGAGATCATTTCTGAAGTAATTACATTTAATTGGAAATTTCATAAACACGAATAATCATTTTTTTTTTTTCAAAATCTGTAGGAGAAGCATGCGATACTCCAAAATGCCGACACTGGTAATTCATTTCAGAGATAATTTCTGAAGTAATTACATTTAATTTGAAATTTCATAAATACGTATAATCGTATTTTTTTTTTTAAATCTGTAGGAGAGGCATACGATACTCCAAAATGCCGACACTGGTAATTCATTTGAGAGATCATTTCTTAAGTAATTACATTTAATTTGAAATTTCATAAACGCGTATAATTGTTTTTTTTTCCAAAATCTATGAGAGGCATGCGATACTCCAAAATGCCGACACTGGTAATCATTTCTTAAGTAATTACATTTAATTTGAAATTTCATAAACACGTATAATCATTTTTTTCCAAATTCTATATGAGAGGCATGTAATACTCCAAAATGAGACTCTCGTATGGGAATCGGAGCCTTCGGTCTCGTTTTGGAGCATTCTCGTTGATCCTCGTTAACCTGAACGAGTCTTTAGGGTTCCCCTCTCGGGGGCAACTGTTTCCCCGACGAATAAGCCGTACTCACGGCACATTTCACTTAAACCAATTGACGAAATTATGCCGCCGACGGCTACAAGTCTACTAAACCGGCGAAACTGGACTTAAATTGTGTTTATTCGAGAAGCGTGCATCGTTAACGAGTCATCGAGAACCGGGTGAATGACTTCACCGGGAAAAGGCGCGTGCATCGTTTCGTGGCGTGTCACGAGTCGTGTGACAGTAAATCACTTATCATGGCCTGGATATCAACGAGTCCCACCCGGGGGTCAAGTGGTGATGAAAAACTAGAAAATTGAATGAAAAAAAAAAAACATATATCCCCCGGAAAACAATCTAAAAAAAAAGAAGAAAAAATTGAATTTCCAGGAGATTCTCCCAACACAAAATTAAACAATAAATCTGGAATTCAACATATCTAAATAAAAAATTGAAGTTCTCAGAGATGGATGACCAGCGCGAGATTGTTCAGAAAGAAATCATTTGTATGAAAGAATAATCATATTTCCAGGGATGATCTTGCCGTTTCTTATTCCTGACCTCGGGCTTGGCTTTCTCACCTTTCAGGTTAATGGAAATGGGGTGATATCCTTCGTCAGGGCGATGCAGAGGTTCTTCAATATCGCGTTCCCCCTGGACGAGCCGGTGATCGCCCCGTTGTACACCCACGTGGACACAAGGGGTTCGGGGATGGTGTTTTGGGGGGAAACCGATAATCCAGATATCCTGGCCAGGGCAGGAGGAATCGTCAGGAGTGCCTTCAAGGACACGGACTACTTCGAGCCGACCCACGTCTTCCTCGCGACCTGGGTCAACGTCGGCTATTATCGAGAAAAGAGCGACAAGGTCGGGGAAAAAAAGATGAAAAAAAAAACACATTAAAATTCACGTCATCTTCGGATTACAAATTTTTTTTCTCTTCATCCTCTCTTCATTTTCGGATTAGAAATTTTTTTTCTCTTCATCTTCTCTTCATCTTCGGATTACAAATTTTTTTTCTCTTCATCTTCTCTTCATTTTCGGATTACAAATTTTTTTTCTCTTCATCTTCTCTTCATTTTCGGATTAGAAATTTTTTTTCTCTTCATTTTCGGATTGCAAATTTTTTTTCTCTTCATCTTCTCTTCATCTTCGGATTGCAAATTTTTTTTTCTCCACACGAAACTTCGCAAAAACGTTTCGGTCGAGTGAGCGGAATTTCAGTTCACTTGGCCATGTTTGCTTGAAAGATGACTTTTCGCGTGCTCCCGGCGAAAGAGTTATATTTTAATGTAACCCACCTCTTATCAGGTTAACACTTACCAAGCAGCGATTATCTCGAACGGCACGCACTCCTACGTGGAGCTTCTCTACCCTGAAGGAGGGATCCAGTGGATCCAAGGAGAGTCTCATCCGAATGGCCTTCCCGACGCGAGAGCTCAAGCCGGGTTGATGAGCGAAGGCAAAATGTACACCCTGAAGGGATCCGGGACGGACCAAATCCAGAATATCGACAAGTAATGTCAAATTAAGACTCTGCACTAAAAGGGAATTTTTTAAAATTAATTTTTCCAATTTTTACGAATTTTTATTAATTTTTCTTCAAGATGGTCCAACGTCAACCGACCCGGCCAGTGGGTGTTCCAGGTGGGCCCTCTGACGGAGGGGGAGAACGTAAAGACCCCCGACAAAATCTACGGTACCCTATTTTTATTTTCCCCTAAAATATAAAAATTGATTCTACACACTCTGCGAAAAAATACAGGGGTTCAATATTTCAGGTGGCAATTCGGAGAGCGAGATAGCGACGTGCGTTACAGGTGCAACTACTTGTCACAGCAAGGCGAACTGCATCGACCACGAGGCTGGGTTCTGCTGCAGCTGCAAGCAGGGATATTTCGGAAACGGAAAATCCTGCCAACCGAACGGTACGATAAAATTCAGTTAAAAATAAATATTACGTAAGGTAAGAAAAAGGAGTCCTTAAATGGGTGCGGGATTTATTCCTAGCTGGAGATAGCCCCTTCAGGGTTCCTTGAAGAGATCTCAGATTGACTGGTATTTCTAGACGTACCTTTGCGAGTGATCGGCCGGATATCCGGTAACATTAATAACGAGGAATTCCCATCGAGAGACCTTCAATGCTACGTGCAGACGAAGGATGGAAGAACCTACACGGCCATTTCTAGGATCCCCGAGGCCCTGGGGTCCAGTTTCCAGCTTCTGGGCACCCTGGGGGGTGTAATAGGGTGGCTTTTCGCCAAACCAATCGGCAACACCAAGAATGGATACCAACTAACCGGTAAAAAATCACCCAACAACCTCCGACACCTGCCTATACTCCTTGTATATTTTTTTGTCACGTGGATACCGATTTTTTTATTCAATGCACTTTTCACGAATTCTTCAGGGGGGGTCTTCAACCACACCTCGGAGTTGTCCTTCACCCCATCCGGGGAACACCTTACCATCAGAAGTCGTTACATGGGTCTGGACGTATTCGGGCAGCTGAAGATGGAAGCCGACATCAAGGGGACCATCCCCGTGCTCGCCCAGGACGCCAGGATCGATTATGGGGACCACGAAGAACCCTACACCAGGGTGCAACCCGGGACCATTCGCTCCCAGACTACAAGGACGTACAAAATAATCGGAGAGAGCGACGTCGAGCACTCCTTCAACCAGGACCAGATCATAGTCTTCGAGGAGTGTCCTTACGAGCCCGGTCCTGAAGAGGACACCACGAGGTTGAAGTTCTCCAGAGGTGTCACCACCTTCGAGGCTAGAGAAAGCATCATCAGGTTCGCGATGAACTCGAAGGTGGCTCCCCTGGAAGAAGAGGATCCTTGCATTCAAGGAAGATCGTCCTGTGGGGTCCACAGTTCCTGCGTGGTGGACGGGGACGAGTTCAAATGCGTTTGCAACCCAGGGTAAGGATTTTTGACATTTAATAATCTTTTCTTAATTAATTTATTTCACAATTACCGACTTCAAATGCGTTTGCGGCACGGGATGACGTTTCTCAGATTTAACTTACCGATTGCAATTGACCTATCGGCTTGATAAAAAATTCGAGGGGTAACGATTTTTTCCAGGGTAACGATTTTTGACATTTAATAATCTTTTCTTAATTAATTTGTCTCACAATTACCGACTTCAAATGCGTTTGCGGCACGGGATGACGTTTCTCAGATTTAACTTACCGATTGCAATTGACCTATCGGCTTGATAAAAAATTCGAGGGGTAACGATTTTTCCCAGGGTAACAATTTTTGACATTTAATAATCTTTTCTTAATTAATTTATTTCACAATTACCGACATCAAATGCATTTGCGGCACGGGATGACGTTTCTTAGATTTAACTTACCGATTGCAATTGACCTATCGGCTTGATAAAAAATTTTAAGGGTAACAATTTTTCCCAGGGTAACGATTTTTGACATTTAATAATCTTTTCATAATTAATTCGTCTCACAATTACCGACTTCAAATGCGTTTGCGGCACGGGATGACGTTTCTCAGATTTAACTTACCGATTGCAATTGACCTATCGGCTTGATAAAAAATTCCAAAAAAAATTCCATGAAGCCAATAATGTCCCTGAATTCCGTATTTTCGAAAAAGGTACCAATATCTGTACGAGAGGGACGGAAATGCAACTTGTGTGGACATCAACGAGTGCACTGCCGGGAATCACGTGTGTGCCCCCGACGCATACTGCGTGAACAATGAAGGGAGTCATACCTGTCACTGCAAGACGGGCTTTTCCGGGGACGGCCGAATTTGCGAAAGTACTCTATCGAGTCCCTTTACTCTTTCCATCTCTGAATTTTGAGGTAGAAAAATTTCACGGATTTTTAAACCCTTTCCTCTCCAGAAATTCCGACCTGCGAGGAGACCCGATGCCTCGACTACGAGCAGTGCACCATGATCAGCGGCCTCCCGGTTTGCAGTTGCCTTCCTGGTTTCGAAAACACCGACGATGGGTGCTTCCCTATTCAACATGGTAGACGGACTCAAAAACTACCTTCCTGAATTTTTTCCAAATTTTTCTACGGGATTTTCAATTTTTTCCCGATTTTTATTTCAGAGTCCTGCGACGTGGCCAATAATTGCTCCCCTTACGGATCCTGCAGCTATAACGGGGATAGAGGGTTATATGTCTGCGTGTGCCTTCCTGGATACGTTGGTAATTAACAATATGTGACAAATATTCTCCTGATTTTTCCTGATTTTTCCTGATTTTGCGCGATTTCGCGAGTCGAAACGGAATGTAAGCAATAGAGGTTGAAGGAAGGGAATTTCGAATACACTCGTTACAAATCGTTGACATTCTCCCTCAGTCTATAATTAAATAATTTCTTTCACAACAAAATTATCCTAGAGGCGGAACTGGATTTAATTCCCGCGGAAAATGCGTTTTCACATTTTTCAAATATTTTCAAATCTGAAGGGATTGAACGATTCGTTGGACCCCGGTAAATGATTTTCTTTTTGTTTATAGGAGATGGGTACACCTGTTACACCGAAGCCGAAGCTGCAACCACTGTGCAGCCTATAGACGAACGTCCACAATGTGTCATGGGCACGTGTTGGTGTTCACCTGGATGGGATTATCGAAACAACGTTTGCGTGAAAATTGACGAAAACTTCGAAATCGGGGGACCATCGACCAGTTCTTCCGGCGATGGTAGCAGAGACCGTAAGTCATGAAAAAAATCATTATTTTCATGACCAATGAATTTCGACATCACTTTGAAAAAAATTCCGAGACGTGCGAAAATTTGCGGTTGCTTGATGAGTCCTCTCGCCGTATCCGTTTTGTTTTTAACAAACTTCAGGTGGAATTGCATGATCCATCTGTGATCGATCGCCGATCGCGAGCACTAACATCCTTAACAGAGCTTGCACGGTGCTTTTTAGTATCGGCACACCCGATCCCGGAATGCTTGGAGGACTACTGTATTTGCCCCTGGGGATTCAATTACGAGTACAGAGAAGAGATTTGCACTCCCCAGCCAGGATACAACCACGAGACGATGGGTCACTCGGGATCCCAGTGTACGGATTTCACAAAATTGTCCTTCTAACACACTTAAACCCCTTTTTCAAATCCCCTCTCATTATCTTCTTCCTTACAATTAACAATTCCAACAATTGTATATATGGAACGCCACCAATATCCGATTAACATGGATTTAAATTCATTTAAAAAGAATTTTCTGGAAATTTGTCAAGTACAATCGATTTTAATTGCACTCCAAAAATTGCAATTATTTGAGAATTTATTTAAATTAAGTGGATCTATCTTCATTTCTAAAAGTTGCGTTCATTCCTGGGAATTTTCAAAATGAATCTCTGATTAGCCTTATAGTGCGATTTCTTTATCTCTGCCTGGCCTAATCATCGATTTGCTCGTCCAGTATCGTGCAACGTGGTGAACAGGTGTCATCCTTACGCACAATGCGTGTACGTGATCAGCACAGGTGACTACGAGTGCAGGTGCAATCAGGGGTACGAGGGTGACGGTATGGAGTGCACCAGGATGGGTACGTATCCGCATAAAAAGAGATCCGCCATCTGCCAAGAGGCTGCTAATTTGCATAATCGCACGCATTATTGCAACAGAGGTGTCCTGTCTGGATATCGACATTTGCGACCCTAACGCATCCTGCCGACACGAGGAGCCGTCTGCAAAATGCGTCTGCAACCCCGGCTACGAAGGGGATGGAATGTCCTGCCACCCGATCGGTGCATCCTTTAATTATTTCACCACGACCCATAGACTCCTAAATGTCGAAAAAGAAAAAAAACATCCATTTTTCTCGCAATGAACTTGATATAGTAATTAATGTCGAATTTAGAATCGCACAGTTTGCTGCATCTCGCGATTCCACCTGTGCATCTTTTAATTATCTCTATCACGGATTCATAATCTAATGCAGAAATTCCCCTTAAAAATATCCCGTTTAATTGAAAAATAATATCGATCGCCTGCAAAATGATTTATTTTAATTTCTGGAATTGCAATTATCCCGCAGACGAGTGCACCGAGAATTCGGAGTGCGACGAGAACGAGCAGTGCTCGTACAATCCTTCTGCAGGGAGGTACGAATGCACCTGCAATCCAGGTTTCGGGATGGTGGATGGACAATGCGTTGTCGCGGATTGTTCCACGAATCCTTCTCAATGTCATGTCAATGGACAGTGCATTACTGGAGATGTCGGCTACAAGTGCGTGTGCATGAGCGGATTCCACGGAGATGGAGTGCACCAGTGCGTTACCGATCACATCGGCTGCAACGTCTTGAACAATTGCGACAGAAATGCAGTTTGTGGGTACAATCAGACTGCCGCAAGCTTCGCGTGCATCTGCCAACCGGTAGGTGAAAAAACGTTCAGGTGATAATTGCATGTGCATCACCTCCAGTAAATCATATGCAATTCTTGCAGAAGTGCATTCGGAATGGACGCGTCTCTTAGTGGTTGTTAATTAATCTTGAAAAATGTAGGTGAAAAGTAGATGAAAAAATCCAGGTGATAATTGCATGTGCATCACCTCCGTAAATCATATGCAATTCTTGCAGAAGTGCACTCCGCATGGACGCGCCTCTTAATGATGGTTATTTAATCTTGGAAAATGTAGGTGAAAAGTAGGTGAAAAAAAATTCAGGTGATAATTGCACGTGACATGCATCGCCTTCAGTAAATCATATGCAATTCTTCCAGAAGTGCACTCCGAATGGACGCGTCTTTTAATGGTTGTTAATTAATCTTGGAAAATGTAGGTGAAAAGTAGGTGAAAAAAAGTTCAGGTGATAATTGCATGTTCATCACCTCCAGTAAATCATATGCAATTCTTGCAGAAGTGCACTCAGAATGGACGCGTCTTTTAATGGTTGTTAATTAATCTTGGAAAATGTAGGGGAAAAGTAGATAAAAAAAGTTCAGGTGATAATTGCATGTTCATCACCTCCAGTAAATCATATGCAATTCTTGCAGAAGTGCACTCGGAATGGACGCGTCTCTTAATGGTTCTTAATTAACCTTGGAAAATCTTTCTTAAGGGCTATCACGGAAACGGGTTCACCTGCTTGCCTCAGTCGTCCTGCAGGAGGAATCCAGGACTCTGCTCCAAGGACGCAACCTGCGTGGGGACAGGCGAGGACCAATTTGCATGCGTCTGCAACGAGGGCTTTTCCGGTGACGGGGCGAGCTGCAAGTCCGTCCCTCGTCACGATGCAAATATCCTTCTGGTGAACCAGGGAATGGCGACCCTCAGGATACCCTTTTATCCAACTCCTGCGAACCCCAGCAAGACCATCCACATTGTCTACGAACAAATGGCCGTCGCCCTGGACATCGACTGCCAGGCTGGGAAGGTTTACTACAGCGACATCTCCGGTGAGTAAAAAATTCATAAAATCCTCCACTTTTATTACATAAGTTTGCAGTAAAATTATGATCCCCTAATAGTGAATTCCTATAAATTTATTAAGAAATTCTGAGTAAATTTACGATTTTAAAGAGAAAAATTATAAATTTGATATTCCGATAGTCATTTAGTACGCATTGTTTTCCAATTTTTTCTTCGATGAACTTTGAATTTTATCCTCGTCTACGTAAGCTTACATTTAATATCGAGTACTGATCAACACAAATTTATAACATATTTTGTTTGAAAATATGTTATAAAATGATAATATTTTTTTTCTTTTGACAGTGTGGTTTAATCGTTGAACAGAAAATGCTCCCCAGAGAAAGGACCTTTTTCAATATACATTTTCAATTTTCCAGGCAACAGATTGGTCGCCATGACGTATAATGGATCGACAGCCGACACTTTCCTCGTCAACGTCAGCAGTCCCGAAGGCTTGTCGATAGACTGGGTATCGAGGAACATTTTTTGGACGGATTCCGGAAAAACGACGGTGGAGGTCGCCAACCTGGAGACGAAGAAGAGGAAGGTCCTCATCTCGGACGGCCTGGTCAATCCAAGAGGAATCGCGGTTCACCCCTACCGAGGGTGAATATAAAAAACCTAAGAAATAATTATGAAATTGTCTTCATTAATTATTAATTACCCTGGATTTACCAGGAAAATATTCTGGTCCGACTGGAACCGGCATGCCCCGAAATTGGAATGGGCCAACGAGGATGGCACCGGTCGCTCGATATTCCTCCATGGCAGTAACGTCCAATTACCAAATTCCCTAGCCATCGACTGGTCGACGGATCAATTATGCTGGGCGGACGCAGGAACATTCACGATACGTAAGGATTGATAATTGAAATGAATTTCCAACGATATCGATTAATCGTCGCCGTTCCAGACTGCGCCTCGATCGACACGAGGGAACTTCAGCTCGTGGCCAAAGATTTGGCCTACCCATTCGGATTGGCCATTTCTCAAAATCACTATTATTGGACCGACTGGAAGACGTGAGTTAAATTAATTATAAACTATCGTTCATACCGAGTGTAAATTAATTGATAATTAGGCACAAAATCGAGATCGCCGGGAAGGTGACCAAGGAAAGGTTGGACGCCTTGAACGTCCCCCCGGGTGGAAATGGAAAATTGTACGGGGTGGTTGCGGTCCCGGAAACGTGTCCTAGGGGTAAGGATAATTTCCCCTGATACTTGCAATAAATTCCAATTTTATTCCCGACATTATCCTGCCAATGAGAATTTTTATCCCCACGTTCTTTATGGCCAGTTTCGAACGTATGCCAATTCGAGAACGGGAGGTGCACCAAGGATCAACTTTGTCTTCCTGACGGCCAAGGAGGAAGGACCTGCGTCTGTGCAGACAATGCATCAGGACCTTGTATCAACTCCGGGTACTCCTCGTAACCGTGAAAGTGACCAGGAAAAACTTTTCCTTTCGGTGGGGATAAGGAGAACGTCCTGGCAGAAGGACTGGAGTTTTAGAGTAAGATCCTGAAGAAATCACCAGCCTAGTTCTAGGACGAGCGTAAATTATGATTCCTTAATTCCGTAATATCATAAGCGACCCGAGGTATTTTTTATGTTATTTTGTATCGAATGTAAAAGTAACGTCATAAGCGAAAACGGATGTACTGTAATAAATCTGAGTAACCAAAGTCGAACCCTTGATAATTATACCCCAAAATATGGATTTTAATAAACAAAAGTATGTCCACGAAACTTCTGAGGAAGTTGATAATTAATAACCCACGAGAAACGTCCAGTTAAAGCTGCATTTTATTAAACGAGCTCGCCTTATGCGTTTATTTATACAGATTCACATTTCGTAATCTCTCTATATATATTCCTAACTATATATATATATTTATTTAAAAGTCACTTATACTCGGTGGCTAGTACGACGGTCTACAAAGTAATAATACAAAGTCAGCTTCGTATTGTACGGACTCGAAATCCCACGTCGCAATTTTTCCGTCCTACTTTAGTCGCACTTTTCGGATTTTTCGTTAATAAAGGGACTAAATAAAAAAAAAAGAAAGAATGCGCGGGCACATCAAGAGATAAACAATCAGCGAATCTAAGCATACATTTGACCGCAACGATGTTAATCGCGCGTTATAGCCATCGCTGATTAAATAGTCCTACGTCGATACAGTCGCCCCCCGAAAAATGTGCAAAAAGAAAGAGGAGGGGGGGAAAATTTCGAGAGCATTTTCGAAAAACGCTCGTTTTCCCCAAATTAAATTCCCCGTTCATGCATTTATCAGGAAACAACTGCAATTGCATATTATACCTCGTCCTGGGCCTTCGCTTATATCGTACGTCCACGCTATCATTTATCTATACATTTATATATTCGGTATATTTATTTTATATTTATAAAAGCGTAAAAAACTCCTTTATACACAGGATCAGGAGACGCGAGTCCTGGTCGCAAATTGGGGAGACTATTCGAGGGATTTCCTTCCTAAGTATTGTTTTTTCATTTTTTTCTTTCGACGACGAAGGACGACGCACCTTGCGTGACGATTTTTCATTGTTATGAATTTATTTGCATCAACTTTTGTCATTTAGTCCTTGGAGACTTCTGGCCTTCGAGGACTGGCTGAATGGAATTCTTTGTTTAATTGAAGAAGGCATTTATTGTCCATGGATCTCCATAAACGGCGAACATTGTTCGTTTTGTGCGATTTCGCACAGGCCAAGGTCGGACATCCAAGGATCAGAAGTTGCATAAATTAAGCGTTGCACTTCTTCCTTCTTTTTTTTTGTTTTTTTAACTGACACGAAAAATTGACTTCACTTTGTACAATTTCTGGTTAACAAAATATTCCATTTAAATCACTCGAAGAATTAAAGTAAAAGGATATCGATGACGCATCCTGGAAAATTCTCCAGAAAAATTCCTCAAAAATTGACTTCACTTTGTACAATTTCTGGTTAACAAAATGTTCCTTTTAAATCACTCGAAGAATTAAAGTAAAAGGATGTCGATGACGCATCCTGGAAAATTCCAGTCACGAGGTCCCTCGTCGCGGTTTCCTTAGCGTACGCGAAAGGATTAAGGACTACCGATTAAATATTAAATTAATAAACGCGACATGGGGAGAGTTAATGCTCGATTAAATACAATAAGGGCGGGGAGGGGACTCTTCTCTTAGGGGTAGAAATAAAAAAAAAGAACATATGCGATTACATAGTAAGGACCAGCCGCGATTCTGCGAGGAGCTATCTTCCCTTGTATCTCCGCAGGACCTTCGAGTCCTTGGACGTGTCATAAGATATCCTGCTCGCAGAAACAATGACAGGGCCTCAGACTAGGCTCGTGTCCGAGGACTTTTTCGAAATTACTATACGTACGAAGGAGAGCCATCGGACATCCTCCAGGATAATTATCCTTCTCGTAGAATCTTGAGGGAAGAAATCCAGTCTGAACGTTCTCGGACCTCAAGATGCTCTTCGTCATATATCTTCGAGGTGTCTCGAAAATACAATAGTACCCATGTAAAATCCTTTCGGATGTCCTGTCGCTCGCGTCCAAGGATATCCGCCGACGTCCGGATATCCTTGGATGTCTAAATAAATCTGAAGGGGTAAAAATAAAATGGCGGTAGCTTTGCGGTCGTTTACGGACTGACGACTTCGATCACTGGCACTTAGAGCTTGCGACTCGTCCTGGAGGCTCAAAAAAAAATAGAAAAAAATAGGAAAAAATAGGAAAAGGTAGAAATTACGAAGGATCATTAATCAGGGGTCGTCGGAAGCTCGCAGTGGTAGGTAATCCCGATGATAACAGAGTCTCTTTCTCTGGGCAGGCACTTGGAGAAAATGGCACCATCGTTCCTCTTCCTCTTAGCACTGTCTCGCTCTTCTAATCATCTTCTCTACCTCCTGAATCTGTGTCCGAGATTCCGGTGGTGATTCGCGATAGCGTCGAATTTGTCCCTCTTCCGAGGACATTTCCCCTGCCGCCTCATATATTCCCCATACTCGCACATGGGAAGTCCGCATTCGCCATTTTGGATGCACCTAAAAATCGGAAAAAAATGCCATCAGTCATCTCAAAAGAAATCCAGGAGAAGAAAAACCGTCAAGACCTTAACAATCTCAATACCAACGGAATATTAAACTAAAACACTTTAATCCATCGAAGGAAATTCCATTCGCTCGACGGAAGCGTTTTCTTAAAATTAAGCAAATGCAGTGGAACGATTTTGGCGAATGAGCCGATTTTTCTTTGCTGATGATTTAATGAATTTGGTTTGTGTAGATTTTTTTGGGGTTTACTCACAATCTGTCTCTCAGGGAGAAGTAACCCTTTCCTCTCCTGGCTTTGATGCAGTCTTGGTCATTTTCGAAACAGTTGCATTGGCACTCCCCCTCCGGCGTAATCCTCGGCGTAAACTCCGAGGGACATCGGCACCTGATTGGATCAGTAAATCCGAGTTTAGCGATCAGACATGTCTAAAGAGTCGCGGGCTTAACGAGGCTTCCCTCGTATCGACATTTTACGGCCGATCGTCAATCAAAATTTAATTGTACGCCTCTAGACGTCGAGACGAACGTCGCTCGCACCTTCGGGATTTATACGCCGGATTAAGGTAACGCGAAACCTCCCGGAGGTGTTAAAATCGTCTATTCGAGGTAAATTAATATAGAAATTCCGCGAGAGAGTAGATAGAAAATTTCACTCGATCAAAGGCGTCTTACCTCCCCTCATTCACAATACAGATCTCCAAAAGGGCATTACTTGGGATAATAAAGTTCATTTTTAATTCCTAGGGAATTAAATCGTAATCCTGGATTGACAGTCTAGGGGATTTGAAATGATGTTAAATGTTTAGTGATATTTATCATTAAATGTTTCTCACGGTTTCCTCTGGGGTGGACGTCGGATATTCTGCGGGGGCAGAGGGGGGGGATGCCTTGTATAGTCCGGCTCGAAGGGCTTGTCATTTGACATGTCATGTTCCGTCTTTTCACGACACTCGCACTCGGTGTGGTTGTAGAATGACAGCTTCTCCACCACGCTCGCCCCGCTCACGCTGGTGGTCTGTAAAAAAAATGTAAAAACCGAGAAAATTAATAAATACCTCAACGTCGACTTCGGAAAATTACTAAGAATTCAAATTTCTAGTCTAAGGAAAATTCCAAATATTTCTCACTGGGGTGAAATTTAAAGAACGTAAATTCCCTGACGCTCCTGTTTTATTTTTTATTTATTTTTTTATTTTTTCGTTATGTAATTTTACGGCCTGTCACTTGGATTTCGAAATTTTTCCCACGGTCGATCCGTCATATCGGAACAATTGCGAACGATTGAGAAATCTGGAACGGACGAGATTAATGGGACAGCTTCGATTGTTCCAGGACGGAAGCGATTGACCCCGTGGAATTCCCGGATCGCGAAAGACAATTGCAGCACCTCTCGGTGCAACTGGTTGCACTTGTCGGCACTTGTGTAGGAATTGCGAGAAAACGCCGGGCGTCGATCACCCAGAAAACCGACAATGGTCCCGGGGCACGTAATCAACGATTCCGAGATCAACGGCGATCGATAGATCGCTCTCGAGACGTCCGAACTATTTATGGGATTCCTCGGCGAGGTGCGGTTGCATGTGCAACATGCACCTGGAATTTCCCGCACGTGCGGCTGCGACACGTCACCGAGTCCTTTCAACTGCACCTCTCGAGGTGACGACTACTCTCTGTAATTTCTTATTTATTCCCCCCCTGAAAGAATTTATTACCCCATATTCGTTTTTTTTTACTCGGGAAAAATGGCGAAACTCGGAACGACTCCACGCAGGTAGTTGCGCGGATGCAATTTGCATAAGATCCGTAATGCCGGCGATGCATCATCCGGGATCGACGATGATCCACGGTGATCCTGCGGTGCACCGTTAACTTCTTACGACTGCCCTCCGGCGATCCACCCTATAAATCCACCTCGGCATTATCCGCAATTGCGGGGTACTGTGACAACTTTTCAATTGAGACATCCAACGCGCACGAACGCAAGGAGTACCTCGAAGGTGGACGTATATCCACGTCGAATCCGAAATATGCCTTGAAAGATAATTTATAATCATCGATCTGGTTACTTAATCTTCCCTTAATTTAGTTTTATCTTCGCTTGAGGAAGTTGAGGAGTAATTATAATCATCGCAATTGCGGGGTATTGTGACAACTTTTCAATTGAGACATCCAACGCGCACGAACGCAAGGAGTACCTCGAAGGTGAACGTATATCCACGTCGAATCCGAAATATGACTTGAAAGATAATTTATAATCATCGATCTGGTTACTTAATCTTCCCTTAATTTAGTTTTATCTTCGCTTGAGGAAGTCGAGGAGTAATTATAATCATCTGTACAGGGGACATCTTCATGCCGTCTGTCCTATTCTCCTTCGTAAATCTGATCTGCAGGGATGCGGCAATTCGTCATTGCCTGTGCAGGTCGGCCGGATTGAAATCCCCGATCGCCTCGCCGCGATAAACGCGGTACTGAAAAGTTCCGCTCGTAAATTTCGCTCACTTTGGTCCCACTGTTCCCGAGATGAGACCAATCGCCTTTCAACATGCAAAAAGAGAAGACAAGTCTTCATTGGGAGAATAAGTGCAGCTGTAAAGCACTCGAAACGCCGATAGAAAATTGCAATTTAATCATGGGTTTAATTCGGCAATGAGCGTTCCAGGAGATTCCAGTGAAATTAATATTAAATCGCCTGATGATGAATTTTCTTCGGTATTCCTAGGTTTCTAAAGGATCTCTTTTTCGAATGTTAACCTCGTCGCGTCCATTCAAGAAATTCTCTTGCCGCTTTTGAATAGACCCGCCGAGCGGAATTCAAACCGCGCGCCGCCATTGAAAGAAGGAACATCTCTCCGCATACACGAAGGCATGCATTACAGTTCTCGTACGAGTTTACCCTGGTTGGGTAACTGCATACGCAAGTACTCGCGTACAGTTCATTGAAGAACAGGTGCCTCGAGCGAAACACCACGAATATGCTAATGAACCAAGTCCGACGACTGCTGAATTCCCGGGTAAATTGAATTCCGAAATTCACCTCGCATTTCTGAGAGGCCTTCGGGCGCTTCTTCCGAGGCCTTCATAAATGTCTATTCCTCCCCTGCATTAAAAATTTCCATCCCCAGGTAAATCCACAGAAATGAAAAAATTCCCCATCACCCCCGCGCGACAAAAAATTGTCAATATTCCATGCACTATTAAAAAAAACAAAAAAACCCGAACAAATTCATGAAACGTCTATCAGGAATTTTATTCACACGCAGTTTCTCAAATCCATAAATATCCGCGTATAATGAAATTAATTTCCACGTATCATAAATTGACAAGCCGGTTTAAAATATCGCCGTTCGTAAATTCATTACGTTCGGGCGTTGCATATTAATGTCAATCGTCGTATGAAATGGAATTTTAACGTGACTTTGGATGCCGAGAATGTATGAAATTTCCATGCATTTTTAACGGGGTGGCCATAGGTGGTGACCCACCATAACGACGAGGGCGTAAACCACCGCCATGGGCGACAGCAACGCCGCCTTTGCATTACCTTCATGTACGTGGAAACTCGTATATGTACTCGGGCTTACCGGTGCATAATCGAGCACATAATCGAGCACTCGTCGTACCTTTGCATCTTCCCGTGGCATGCGAAACGACCCTTCTGCTCCCCCCGGTGCATTATGCGACAGTGCATTACGTGGTACTCGCGAGCGTAATTCATCCGGCGAGTACGGAGACTTATGTGTACCTCGACTTTTCCAAAGTTCGCCACCCCACCCTGTTTTATGAATAATCAATTCCCTCGAAATCTCCTCCCCTCGTGTACTAGAGAAAATATGCACTCGGGGCCTTTGAACTGCACCGTGGAGAACATAATTTTGCATTTAACAAAAGACCCCGTGTAAGAAAATATATTCCATGAAAAAGGGATATTTTGCACTGGGCAATTTTTTTTTATTTTCAGTGGGAATGGTTATTTTTCGGATTTACTGGTGGATCCTTGCCTTATAGGAGATCCTGAGGGGGATTGAATTACCAGGGGATAGAATCGCTCATTGTACGCGATATGTACCTCGGTCTCGAGTACGCGATCGTACACTCTGCGAGAGGCTTGCTCACCTTAGGTACTTACTTTGAGTACCTACAGTGCGGTGCGTCTCGGTGCACACTTGCACGTGGGCATATTTCGCGAGCATTGAGATACTAACTCCTCTCGGTGCACTTACAGGAGGATAATTAAATGACTCCGTGAGGGGGCCGAGAGGTCGGGGCCGATGAACCCGCCTCGAAGATATCCCTCCCTCGAATTAAGAAATTATTGAGAAGAACTAATGACTCGATCCGCGAGGCTGCTCCTTTAATTAGCCCGTAATTACAAGGTACAGAGAATAAAATCGGTAATTCCAGGGAAAGGGAATTTAATTGGGGAGTTCCTCCAAAACAATCACTTTTAAATATCCAATAACTTTCGCCGCGAATGTCGAGATTCCATCTCATCTAATGAATTTCATTAAATGATCGAAATTTTATTACAATTTATGTCATTATAATAGGATTTATGTATTTTACAGAAATTCTATTGTACCTCAGATATTTCATATTTCGAGGGGATTTTTATGTATATGTATCTTCTTCTCTTTTTAATGCTCGACGTTCTACATTTTTTTTTTCTTGTAAATATAATCTTGTAAAAATAAATCCTGTAATAACCATTTCCTAGGTATCATTCGAGAGATTTATGTAAATCGCATGCGGCCGATCCGCGTGTGCGAGTAACGTGTCCCTTGCGTGTGCGCTCTTCAGGATCTGTCGCTGCGGGACGATTAATGGAGACCCTGAAGAGAAGAAGTACTCGAATCGTAAGCCGATACAATCGTCCCTCTCTTTCTCTCTCCTGCTCGGCCATTACGCACGAATGCCAGGATAAAGACGGCGTGAAATCCCTTTCGCTTATCCCGCAAAACTGGCCGCGTAAATACCTTCGAAGAAATCCGCATTTCCTCGGCATCCTCTCGAGCTCGACTTCCCGAGGGTCGCTTCTTCCTTTTTTCATCGAAATTGCCCTACGATGCCAAAGCTTCAATATTCCAGACCTTAAATTGAATTTTTAGTACGAATAAAAAAATCACTTAAATTTTTACGATTTTGCAAGAAATTTTCCTGTTGTCGCGAAAGTGCGTTAAAATTGGAAGAGGATAATTTCGATTGCAAGTTGTCTTTTGTAGGTAATTTTTAAAAATCAATTGAAAGGTTGGGTTGGTTAATTGATGGATTTTAATACTGCCTCCAGTTTGATAATTCTTCTCCCTAATAGGATTATAAACGAGAGTGAATTTTTAAACCGACTAAAAAAATCACCTAAATTTTGACGATTTTGCAAAAAATTTTCCTGTTGTCGCGAAAGTGCGTTAAAATTGGAGGAGGATAATTTCGATTGCAAATTGCCTTTTGTTGGCGATTTGTAGGTAATTTTTGAAAATCAATTGAAAGGTTGGCTTGGTTAATTGATGGATTTTAGTCCTGCCTCCAGTTTGATGACTCTTAACAAGTGGTTAAACCGACTAAAAAAATCACCTAAATTTTGACGATTTTTCAAGAAATTTTCCTGTCGTGGCGAAAGTGCGTTAAAATTGGGGGAGGATAATTTCGATTGCAAATTGCCTTTTCTCGGGGAATTGCGGTTAAATTTTTTAAATCTATTGAAATTGATTTTGCAAGAAATTTTCCTGTTGTCGCGAAAGTGCGTTAAAATTGGAGGAGGATAATTTCGATTTTGCAAGAAATTTTCCTATTGATTATTTGAAAGGTTGGCTTCGTTAATTGATGGATTTTAGTACTGCCTCCAGTTTGATGACTCTGAACAAGTGATCCTCATTGGAATTGCGCAAAACGGTACCTCCGGAAGAGATGCGACTCTTCCCTCTTCTATCATTAATTCTTCTCCCTAATAGGATTACCCGATAGCTATTGCGGTGAGACGCTGCAGGCGATACTATCTCTGTACTATGTCTTCGGGACATACCATATGCATGTAGCTATGCCATAGGATGCAGTCGAGGCCGATTAGCCTGCAAGGCACTCCGAGGGCGACTTTGATACCGAGATGCATCGAGTAATGCTATTAGTCAGGGGTGATTAACGAATTAGTGCAATCTTTCTGCAGGCCAATATTCTCCCTTCTAGCCGAGATGAACAGCTCTCCTGGATTCGCCGAGAAATGTATCGCATATGAAAGGAGGTTAATTAAAATACCTGCGTAATCGAGTAACTGCGAAATCCCCGATGCAGTCAAATTACGGGTATAAAGTGACGCTAATAAATAGTATATATTTTTATATAGAGATATCAGCGAAGGGAGGAATTTATTAATATTTCATACGTCTACGTGGAATGATCCCGCGAGAGGTGGGGAACTCTTCGGGCTCTTATCACTTCTTTCCTCGTGATAATTTTTAATTGCAGTCCGGCGCCAAACGTACAGAGGATCGCGTTACCGGCTCCAGAAAGGGGATCATGAAAATCCCCGAGGATGAAACAAGATCTGTGATATCATTCGGTGTTACGTCTGGCTTTCTCAGCTTCCTCTCTTGTATTTAGTCTACGCGAGATCCTGAAGTCGTAGGCGAAAAATTTCACACTCGCGAAATCTCTTAGAAAATGTCCTGCGGGATATTCTCTCCCGAGGCTACCGAATTAACTTTTCAAAGTACGTGAAAGAAAATCAGCTGATAATTCTTAGACGAAGAACGAGGTCGCAAGTTTTCGCGGATGCAAAATTAAGAGGGAAGGTACTCGACGCGTACGAAAATTCTCAATTAACCCTGAGAGACGGAGAAACAATAAATCGCAAAATATTGCCCGATAAATTCTCCCCTTTCCTGCCACTCTCATTCCCGTCCATCCCTCGGGCGAGGGCTCCTTCTCTCTCGGAATTCCCTCGTGATTTAAGATGCATCTCGCAAAATCGATTATGCCCTCGAAACACCTGCCGAGCTCGGCGGACTGTCCAAATATTTCGGCCCTTTTACCATTTCTTTTTGCCCAATCCATAAATTCCGAAACGTACGCGATCAATTCCGCGCGCAAATTTCGAGCACACGAGTACTCCTTCCGACGAGAAAAAAAAAAAAAAGAAAAATGCAAATTAAAAGGCAGCAAACTCCGGGGCGAAATAAATCCCCCGATAGGAAAAGGACGAGGAAGGCAATTTTCCAACTCCATTCACCGTGCAGATCTGCGCAATTTTCCTCTAATTATTCATCGGTAATTAGTGGTCAACGAATGAAGATCTCTCGCGCAAGTGCCTATTATTATTTCTTGCTTAATTAGTATTCCTTTTCCCGTTTCAATCTTCCCTGGGATTTCTAGAGATATGGATGTCTACATAGAATTTAAGATATTTCATTATCCAAGTACTGGATTAATTATTATTCCCTGCGTATGCTCATGCGCGATAAAGTCAATGATTGTGGGTTTATCACGATGAGGATTCCCCGAGATCAGGTGTCGGCAGTAAATTCACTCGGTTGTACATCGAACCCGTTCGCTACCACCCAGCTAGTCGAGTACTCGATCGCAAATCGATTTGCATGCAATTATCGATGGGCGTTCCGTCGCCGATCGAGATCTCTATCGATCAGCGATCGCGCCGAATTCGGCGCGAATTAGATATCACTCGACCTACCGGGCTTAAGAAAATGGAAAAATTGATAACTGGTACTTCATAAAAAATTGCATAAACATTCATCATGGGATTCTCAGGCGAAACTGGGAAGAATGTGAAAATCCAAGGAGAGATTGTTGGAAAATGGAAAAATTGGTAACTGGTACTTCATAAAAAATTGCATAAAAATTCATCATGGGATTCTCAGGCGAAACTGGGAAGAATGTGAAAATCCAAGGAGAGATTGTTGGAAAATGGAAAAATTGATAACTGGTACTTCATAAAAAATTGCATAAAAATTCATCATGGGATTCTCAGGCGAAACTGGGAAGAATGTGAAAATCCAAGGAGAGATTGTTGGAAACCTCCGTGAAAGTCGCAATTTATTCCTACCTTGCCAGTTGCAGTTTTAATATCACGCTTCTGTCAGAAGAGGGAAAGCGATTTCGACTGCTGATTTATTGGGAATCATACTTTCCGATTTCCCGGTAAACGAATAATAATTTTAAGAAAAAAAAAAATCTATATCCCGGATTTCCTGGTAAATAAATCCTAATTTGATAAAAATATATTTTTCCGATAATTTACAGTTTGTTTATGTAAAGGAGAAAATTCTCTGGTTTGTCGCGAAGGAGCAACTGTCGATCGGGAAAAATGCAGAAAAGGATCGCGGAGGAGCAAAAGGTCCTTTAATTGTTGGAAGCCTCCGTGAAAATCGCAATTTATTCCCACCTTGTCAGTTGAATTTTTAATATCAGGCTTCTGTCAGAAGAGGGAAAGCGATTTCGACTGCTGATTTATTGGGAATCATACTTTCCGATTTCCCGATAAACGAATAATAATTTGTAGAAAAAAAGAAAAATGTAATCCCGGACTTCCTGGTGAATAAATCCTAATTTCGTAAAGATATATGTGCCCATAATTATGAAAGTGGTCCAAGTCATATATTTTTTGTTTCGAAATTCCATTGAATTAATTCCGTTTGAAATAATATGGCGTGAAATAACTGCTAAAGTCATTTTTTTTTTTTTAATTTTGACTTAGACCACTTTCATAATTATGGGCACATATTTGTCTGATAATTTATAGTTTGTTTATGTAAAGGAGAAAATTCTCTGGTTTGTCGCGAAGAAGGAGGAACTGTCGATCGGGAAAAATGCAGAAAAGGATCGCGGAGGAGCAAAAGGTCCTTCGGGTCAGTCTCGAAAGGCGTGACTTACCAGGATATCCTTTTAATTCATGTATTCAAAGACTCCGGGGCCTTTTAGATCAACCCGTTGAGATATCCTGCACAGGAGGACAGGACTCGGGCTGTGTGAGTTATTACGATCGTGCATTTCGCAACGAGCGATCCTGCATAGATCTCGGGGTTTCTATGCAAATGACAACGGGGTGCATTACGACCGCCATGAAAGATCGAGGAGAAGGAGACACTCCGTTCGGTTCCGCCGAATCGGCAAAACAGAATTAATTTCAGAAATTAAGGAAGAAACGAGTATTAATAAAACTACAATTTAAGGACTCTAGAGATTTGTCAAGGGACACGAATTTATACAGTGGCTTAACATCGAGTGATCGATCGGAAATTTGTCGAATCAGTGGGCACCCTCTCATGAATTATCGATACTCCGATTAGCATATTTGCATGTGCATAAGCGACCCAGCGTACAAATGCTCCTCTGATTACAGCAACCCGGACCACGTGATTCCAAGTACCTTGAAAAAACAACCTCCTAATTTGTAATAAATCTGCAATTCGATCACTCTCCTCCACCTCGGTTGACTCGAGAGACTAAAAAGCTCCCCCGTAGAACTCCCTCCTGGAATGATTAAAAATATATAAAACCGTATAGAGAATTTTCTTTCGAATTGAAAGAAATTCTCATTAATGTCGGCAATTGTTTGTACATTTTTAGGGGAATTTATTAGCAGGTTTTATCCGTGGGAAATCCCGTTTCCCTCGGGCGACGACGATCGTCAACAGGTTCTCATCTCGCTCAATGATTCCTGTTAAATGCGATTAAAGCCACGCATAAATCAATGGATATCGATACTGGGTCAGCACGTGCTCGCTGGGAGTGCTCTCGCTCCGATACGGCAAATCGATTACCAATACCGATCGATATCGCGACAGACGTACCTTCGTTGATATTTTCACGGCCGATTTGCCGATTTATGAACACACGTTTTACCTTGTTGCGAGTGCACGCCCGTGATTTCATACTTCTGCATTACTACGGACCTCCAACACCTGTCCGATGATTGTCAACTGACGATAATCGATCAATCGGATCAAGGTGATAAACTGTATGCCCTTACGTTACTCCCACACCTAATCCATAATTTCCTTAAAAAAATTCAATCTCCCGAGAAATCTTATATTCGAACAATTATTTAAAAAATGAAAATCAAAAAAATTGATCGATGAACCGAAAAATTATTTTAAAAATGCCGACAGCCAAATGTAACACCAACTTCAGAGTCCGTCGATTTATGAACGCACTTTTTACCTTGTTGCGAGTGCACGCCCGTGATTTCATACTTCTGCATTACTACGGACCTCCAACACCTGTCCGATGATTGTCAACTAACGATAATCGATCAATCGGATTAAGGTGATAAACGGTATGCTCTTACGTTACTCCCACACCTAATCCATAATTTCCTTAAAAAAATTCAATCTCCCGAGAAATCTTATATTCGAACAATTATTTCGATTATGAAAATCAAACAATAATGAATCAAAAAAATTGAGCGATGAACCGAAAAATTATTTAAAAAATGTCGACAGCCAAATGTAATACCAACTTCAGAGTCCCTCGTGAAAAGAAAGGGTCCAGGGGAATTAGTGGCCGAACAGGACACTCGGGGATATCGTTTTGCGGCCGAGTAATCTTCAGAATCCTGCAGGAGGATCCTTGCACTCTACCAGGAGTGTACGCGAGTGTATTTCATTTAAAAGTCAATGGGCAAGACGTGGAACCAGTTTCCACCTGGGCAAAAAGAAGAGCGGCGAAGGCGCCGGGGATTTTTGTGAATGGGACAATCGATACCGAGCAACTCGGCCTGAGTCTCGATTTCGCCGTTTTGAATGAACAATCGTCGGAAGAAAAAAATAAACAATTCCTCAAAGGATGTCCCTTCCCCTAAGATTCATATTTTATTATTGACTTTTTGTCTGGAAGTTTTCCTCTTCAATTCCCTGTCAGCTGATATCAACTTCTACATTTTCCTCGAACGATATAAACTCAAGTTACTGAATCGCAAAATATGAAATTATTTTTTATCCGATTTTTCGATGCGGAGATTCGATTTTTTTTAAGCGGTCCTTATCTGACAGCTAATATAAATTTTTAAATTTTCCTCGAACGAGATAAAAATCAAATTACTGAATCGCAAAATATGAAATTATTTTTCATCCGATTTTTCGATGCGGATTTTCGATTTTTTTTTTTTAAGCGATCCTCATCTGACAGCTAATATAAATTTTTTAATTTTCCTCGAACGAGATAAAAATCAAATTACTGAATCGCAAAATATGAAATTATTTTTCATCCGATTTTTCGATGCGGATTTTCGATTTTTTTTTTTTAAGCGATCCTCATCTGACAGCTAATATAAATTTTTTAATTTTCCTCGAACGAGATAAAAATCAAATTACTGAATCGCAAAATATGAAATTATTTTTCATCCGATTTTTCGATGCGGATTTTCGATTTTTTTTTTTTAAGCGATCCTCATCTGACAGCTAATATAAATTTTAAAATTTTCCTCGAACGAGATAAAAATCAAAATTACTGAATCGCAAAATATGACATTATTTTTCAACCGATTTTTCGCTGCGGATATTCGATTTTTTAAAGCGGTCCTTATCTAGAGGGGGAAGAGCAAATGTCAGGGTCTGCACTTGAAAGCCGAGTATGAAGCTGTAGGAGAAAATCGCGATGAATTAGTGTTCTGGGGCGTGTTTTCAGGGAGCAGTATCGGGTGGCTTGGATCGACAATAAATCGAGTTTAATACGATCGGATCGCTCGTTAAAGTCGACGTAATACTGGGGATCGCTGTACGCCCACGGCGTTGGTACCGAACTTTAACGCTGCGTTTTACCTCTCGGTACAACGAGTCATTACCGAAAGTACGGTGCCCTAAAAAGACCGAAATTTGGCTCCGACTTCGAAAATTGGCCGCCAAACGACGTCGATCTCGTGATAAAAAAACAAATGTTGACATTTATAATAAATCGACAAAATGATTATCAGAGTTGATAACCCCAAAATGCATTTTTATAGAAATTCGACTAAATCTCGACAAATCCCAAGAATGTATCACTGTTTGAAATATATTACATTAATGAAACAATTAGGCGCTTTGCGTTTTGTATTTTTTTTTTCATTTTTTTTTAGGGACACAGCTGTGGGGTTGATGTAATGAAATATTACGTAAGGGGGAATCAATTTCGAAATTGCCGAATTATAACGGAACGATTACACCGGAATCGTTAATTGGGGCCGATTTTAAAATGATCCATAATTATCTCGGATCCCGGTTACGACGAAACCAACTCCGAAGAAGAATATGAGGAGCATAAGTCCCGGTTAGCCCGAGGACTTAATTGCAGTACTTATGCACTTCCGGTCACGGTTAATCGATAAATCAGGGGATATTTAATGCACCCCTTTATCGGACAGTTCCCCGGGGATCACATCTCAGTGATCGATAGAACTTGCGATCGATGATGTATCGGTTCGAACGAAGTGACAGATCCACTTAAACGTAATTTCTAAAGTTCTAATTCTTCTCGTAATTTTTCATTTAAGAGAAAAAGGAATTTAGTAAAAGTTAACAGAGAAATAATCCGAGGAATTTCAAAGGCGATCTATAGATCGCGTCGGGAGATCGATGATGTATCGGTTCGAACGAAGTGACAGATCCACTTAAACGTAATTTCTAAAGTTCTAATTCTCCTTATTTTTAATTTAAGAGAAGAGGGATTTAGTAAAAGTTAACGGAGAATTAATCCGAGAAATTTCAAGGGCGATCTATAGATCGCGTCGGGAGATCGATGATGTATCGGTTCGAACGAAGTGACAGATCCACTTAAACGTAATTTCTAAAGTTCTAATTCTTCTCGTAATTTTTCATTTAAGAGAAAAAGGAATTTAGTAAAAGTTAACGGAGAAATAATCCGAGAAATTTCAAGGGCGATCTATAGATCGCGTCGGGAGATCGAGGACCTTTTGTTAGGAGACCAAGGATCTTTGTCCTCGGAGATCTCGATCGTTGTTGACACCGATGCATCGATGCAGGGTGGAATCGCAAGGATGGGTGGTGTCGGGTGTAAAATCGACCGATCGATCGATCGATCGATCGACCGTCGATGGCGGCACAAAGCCCTCTCGAGTCCGCAAGAAAAATCCCTGAATAATGGCGGGATTACGCGACAGGATCGAAACCTTCGATTTCCAGGGTGGACATCGATCAGCTGTTTCGAGATCCCGGGGCGAATCGACTTTTCCCCTCGATGTCGTGGGAAATGCTGGATGCATTGTTCGTTGCGTTTCCACGAGATCGATTAGCGATAACGGGACGTCGATAGCCATTGTCTCTACCACGCCTCCTCTTGTGAGCAACAATGGGGTGGCAAGTCCGTTAATGGTACTTTCTATGCATGGGATAGAAGTATCGTAGATCGAGATGCTAAAAGAGAAGTAGCTGTGATTTTTTAATGAGGTTACAGCTACCGGGATTCAAATGGGAAAATCCGCGTCGCTTTAGATTTCGACATATTGCGAAATTTGTCTTGTTTGAAAGATTGCAACCCACATTTTTAAAGTGACTGTCGCAGTTTCGAAAATTTACCGTTTTTAGAAAATGCATTGCAGCCCACATTTTTTTAAATTGAATTCCCAGTAAATGTCGCGGTTTCAAAATTTGCCGTTTTCGAAAAGTACATTGCAACTCGCATTTTTTTAAATTGAATTCCCGGTAAATGTCGCGGTTTTAAAACTTGCCATTTTTGGAAAATGCATCGCAGCCCACAATTTTTATTGAATTCCCGGTAAATGCCGCGGTTTGAAAATTTCTCGTTTTCGAAAAGTACATTGCAACTCTGATTTTTTTAATTGAATCCCCGGTAAATGTCGCGGTTTAAAAATTTGCCATTTTTGGAAAATGCATCGCAACCCACAGTTTTCAAGTGAATTCCCGGTAAATGTCGCGATTATAATATAAATTCATGAATGCATTTATTTTTTTTTTTTAATGACTATTCAATGTCGCGATTATAAAATAAATTCATGAATGCATTTCTTTCGTTTTTTTTTTTTTTAATGACTATTCAATTTGGCGAATAAATTGAAATAATCGAAACGCGTAGATGCATTCATCGAGGCTGTTCGGAGTCCAGACTCGCAGGAGGCATCGCTCGGTCGAAGATCCCGAGGATCGCTCTCGGCTCATCCCACCTTGATCCCGGACGTCCCTCCCCGCTGGCTCGCAGCCTCCCGCTCGGTCCATGCAATTACGCGATATAAAAAGGGTTGGTTCATGGGCTGAACCTTACGAGCTACCCTCGGTCGGCGAGACCAAACGAGACGACGCGTTTAAAGTCGCGGCAAATATTGCGGCTCGGACGTTGCGGTAGGTCAGAGCCCAGAAGACCTGCTCCGAGCGCGGTAGAATTGAATTAAATTTAATATCCCCCTTAAAAAAAAAATAAAAAATGCCAAAAAAGAGACAACCTCATTCCGTGTTTCGCATCCAATAGCCCGCTACCAAACACTAATTTCCAACGATTCCACCCACTCATTTCGGAGGAAACTTTTTTATGATAAATCGCTGCCACTTTTCGGAGGGGAACGTGTTTAAACGTGGAAAAGTGCAGTTCACGATGCACTCGAGGGCCGGGCCCGTGCACTCGGGCGCAGGGAAATTATGCAGAAAATGGGCGGCATGCATTTACTCGCATCCGCAGACGGAGTCATTATCGCCCACACGCGATAACTGTACGCGCAATTGAATCCCTTTCGTCGAGCTTTGCGCCGCGTGCGCAGCCTCTCTTCCTACACAATGCGCATAATGAGCGCAATACGCACAATACGCACCGTGCACACGGTACGCGTAATACCCACAGTTTACGAAGGAAACGCGGGAAGCTGTCGACATTTTCCCCGGCTCGTAAAAAAAAAAAGAAGTAAAAAATCCTCGTCCTACGAATCGACGCAACGTGACCGGCAAAGCAGCACGTGCAATTACTACAAGATTAGCGAAAGTGCAATTAAAATTCCGGGGAAAAGAATCATACGGAAATTTAAAAGTATAAATTCTTGACAGAGTATACTGATCCATGAAGCGCAATTGCGATGCTAACAATGAATTAAAAAAGGAGCGGTGCCGAGACTCGCAAAAGTGCATCGCACTTGCAGCGGTGCATCGGGGATGATATCATACTTCGTAATATCGTACATTATCGCATATGTATCAGCTGATGGATCATAAATATGCGAAACGCGGCCGAGGAGCTTCGGATTTAAATTTAAAAATACAAATTCTTGACAGAGAATACGATCCATGAAGCGCAATTGCGATGCTAACAATTAATTAAAAAAGGAGCGGTGCCAGACTCGCAAAAGTGCATCGCACTTGCAGTGGTGCATCGGGGATGATATCATACTTCGTAATATCGTACATTATCGCATATGTATCAGCTGATGGATCATAAATATGCGAAACGCGGCCGATCGAGGAGCTTCGGATTCGGAGACGCGCATATTCGGAGCTGCATATCGGTAAGTGCAAGTACCGATGCATACACACCCCGGAATCATGCAGTCAGTTGTGGGTGCGGAGAACGCGTGGGCGTTGCACCATTATGTACCTGACACCATGACAAGCTCGCGTGAGCCCTGAAGAATCGGCACCGTAGAAAAACCGAGCTCGGTGTATAAAATTAGCGTGGGAGTAAAAGTGGACTCGGCAGACCAGAGAGAAGAGCTGCACTCTTAAGAAATCCCGAGCCACGGTTGAAAAAATAAATTTCATTTTTTAAAAAATTCTATTTTTTTATCAATGAAATTTCACTCCTCTTGTCGAGCAACGATATGAACAAGGAGAAGTAGAACGGAAAGTTGAAGAAAAAGGGTAAAAAGTGGAGACATGAAAATAACGAAGAAGTGCGGAATCATTAAGGAGTCATGAATTATTAATAGCACCCGCTCGCAGCTGGTGATAATGCATCGGAGATCACGAAGATGCATCTTCAAGGTTCCCCAGGAGAAAGATCTCGTCCGTTGCATTATTTGCGACTCTTTGATGCTTTTTTTCTTCAGTCGGCGTCATTTCCAGGGCGGAGGTCATCCGTGGTTAAATCGCACATAGCGCGAGTAATTCGCAATTGCGAAATCAATTGCCTCGGATTCGTCCTCGGCCCGTAGGAATTACTTTCAAAGTTAATCCCGGGATTTACGATTACTATCATTACGAGGTTTACGAGGCGCTGCACTGATATCTAATCGCGAAGTTATTCAACTATCAATTCCATTTACCGTCCATTCGCACGTGCTTGCACTTGTAGGTCTGTCCGTACAAGTTGTAATTCAATGATAGAAACAATGTGCTGAGATAGTAAGATACGATGTGCAGAGATGCATATGAATGAAAAGTGACACGTCTCATGGATGACTGGGTATGTCGTTCTTGATCAATTTGGTGCTTTCATAAAAATCAGGACTTGCAAGGGAATTTAATTCATGGGACACTTTTTTGGGTGATGCAAATTCCGAGCCTTTTTATGTGGGTGTGAATTAATTGGTGAAAAAATTTCGAGGACGATTTGCGCTGAAAGGGATGTCCCGATGAAAGGGGACTCGGTCTCGGTTTCGACTGCGGGAGGGACCAGCAAAAAGGAGGATCAATGTCCAGGATGGAATTCACCATGGGTCACCATGGAATATAGAGTTCCCTAGCGTGTCGGACGTGCAGAGACCATCAATGACGGTCGCGAGGCCTCGTCCTTTTTTTCCTCCTCTCTTCCGCTCTTCGTGACGGCCGCAGCGACCGATCAGGAATTCGAAATACCCTACGACCTGCCCATAGTCAGGACTAATCGGCGTTACGTGACTCGAAATAGGAGAGTTCAAGTGACCCAGAGCAGGATTGAATTACCAGTTGCCTAGGGAAAATTCCACCCTTTCCCTGTTTCCCCATAATTTTCTCCCAAGAGCCAGGAGCGACCCAATGACCCTAGGACTTCCCTCCACTCTCGGTTTTCCCCATTAACTCGGCTGCCCTCGATCCTACGACGGAAACGCATAGGACATAAATTAAAGAGCGTGGTATTTCCCGCAAAAAAGGTCCTTATCACTTTTCCTGTCGGAGCACCGGTCTCGCGACAAACGGAGATAACGTTCCTGGAACTTCGTGGCACGCGGTGTACCAACATCCTGCCGCTGCACTAAATACCTTCCCCCTCCGACCGCACCTGCGGATTAACTAATCAGGGGGTCACAGGTGACAACAGGTGGCCTCGGCCCCCATAATTAACCCAGTTGTCCAACTTTTGCCGAGAAAGGGACCGATACACCTGCGCACCTGCGTACGCAACCGCACCTTCACCCACACATCTCATTGGCTTTATCAAGCTCCTGATTTCCTCGGATCGAGATGCTAATTCTTAGACGCTCAATTAGTCCGCAGCTTTGTTTGTTTAAACATTAACACGGTGCCTCGGGCGTCTGTCTCGCGGCTCGCCATGAACGAGTTTACTATACGACTTTATTATACAACGACAAGGGAATAATTTTGCGCTGGACTTTGCAATAAATTAGCCTTCCCTGATCGCGTCTCCACGGCGCCGCGTCTCTTGCATAACGACGAGAGTGCCATTTAGCGACGAGGAATGGTAACTCCACTCGCTCCCTCTTCCCGAAGAGAAAGGAATAATTTGGCTGAGTTTCGCCTGTTTAAGAGATTAATAAAGATAACGACTAATAACGAATCGAGGAAAAATTTTAAGTATCGGATTAACAAATCTGAAAGTGGCCTCTTGGCAATCCCAATGGTCCTTTATGCGTCAAGCCCGAGATGGAATTGGTAATTGTGGAATTAATAGGGTAATTAATTGCGGCGGGTCATTTTAACGATAATTAGACTGAATCATCGATTCGATGATCTCACTACGTCGCGTTTTGCATAATGTACAGAGAGTGTAGATTTGCAGCACAGATATTCCATTATTTCGATTTTCTTTTTATGATATCGAAACGCGCGACACTAATTTCCATTGGCGAAAAATGTGGAAAAACTTTCGTTAATTAGTGAGGAAGCCGTATTTCATTTCCCCGGTGAAATTCTTCTACGTCGATACTTCGCTTAAATCGAGGATGTTAATCCCGGCACGCCGATTACTAATTAGCTTCTTGGGTGGGTGTCGGCTAATTAGGTGCGGCGAAGCGGCGTATTAGATGCAAGTTAGTATCCGGAGGGTGCAGCTGCAGCTGCCGCAGCTCCAGGGAAGAGTGGACAGACGAAGCAACGGAGGTCGGGGGATTGGTCGCGGCAATTAGTCGGAAATGGGAATCTAATTGAGGAAGGGTAGACACGGGAAGACAGGGATCTAATTAGCTGGATGCCGGTAATCACCGACACGGTCGGTACAGTCGCCGGAGAAATGACGATGATAACGCGATACGGTGACCGGAAAGAAAGGAAAATAAAAAAATGGAACTCATCAAATTCCTGGAAAGGATTTAAACGCACCTCGATCGAGGTACTAATTATTCTCTCTCTCGTGACTCGGGTGACACAACGAAGGCCGAACTTCCTTTCCGCCATCTTGTTTCACCTGTTCCTTCCGGGAGAATTTTTCATTCCCGTGAATTCATGTCAAAGTGCGGTGGAAATTCGGTTATTAATGTACAAAGTGGTAAAGAATCCTTCTCTACGTTCATTCAGAAAGGAAAAATAAAAAAATGGAACCCATCAAATTCCTGGAAAGAATTTAAACGCACCTCGATCGAGGTACTAATTATTCTCTCTCCCGTGACTCAGGTGACACAACGAAGGCCGAACTTCCTTTCCGCCATCTTGTTTCACCTATTCCTTCCGGGAGAATTTTTCATTCACGTGAATTCATGTCAAAGTGCGGTGGAAATTCGGTTATTAATGTACAAAGTGGTAAGGAATCCTTCTCTACGTTCATTTATTATTTTTTTAAGTACCGCGACATATCTCATCCGGAGCTCCGTGCCGGACTTCCCGCGTCGCGTTTTAACTTTTGAATTTCCCGCCGCGCCGGGGGATCCCCAGCGGTACTCGACGCGACCTTAAGGCTGACGCACGCGATGTCGCTCGGATCCGTCGCCCCGGGCGAGCGGATCCATCTCTGCGGTTGGTCTGCGGTTTCGGAGCAGCTAAAGGCAGCTTTTCAGAGCCGACGACAGGACCGATTGGTCCGAGGGGACGTCCCGGCGACGTCCCACACGCGACGTCTTTCGCCGAACTCCACCTGGCCTCGAAATAACGCGAAACGCGAATATACCTCACGCTTCCGGAATGCAGGGGCCGCACAACGCGACGCGTCGAATATAGCCCACAATGCATGGGTTACATAAATGCAGGATCAATAAAAATGTCACCATAAATTCACAATACATTATTTTGAGGTTAACTTCCTAACTAAGACGTTCGTCATAATTCCCGGATAGCGATGGCCTGGACAATAAAGCGTCGAATATAGCCTTCTAAATTATGTAAATTGCATAAATGTCAGGGTTGGATTAAGAACATTTTGTGGTTAGGACGTAATTAAGACGTATGGGTATTTTCGGTAATTAATTATTCCTTTGGTGTATTATTGGAGATGTTAATTCTCTTAGTTATTCCATTTAAGGTACATGACTTTAATTTGACAGGTACGGAGGTTTCGCGACGCCTTAAGGAAATAGAATTCGCTGATCTATCTTGCGAAGTGGAGGTCAGATCGAACGCCTATTGGTCGGTTCCCGTACAGGTAGATCCTCCAAGGGAAAGTGGAATTCTCGCGGCGCCACGCGATTGGTTGCGCCTCGGCCAATCAGAGGGCGGCTCGGTGCGCGGGGATATAGCGCGCACTCGCGGCGCGGAGCGCGCAGTCGGCCCCGAGGCCTTGACCCCGAAGTATCCTTCGGGAGCCGGCGGACTTCGCGGCGCACATCCACGAGGATCAAGGTCGCCCGCTCCCTAGATGCGCCGATCGATTAAATACCGACCGCTCGACTAGATCCGCGAGGCTGGATCCTTAAACCCTGCACCCAGGAGCAACAAAGCCAGGAAACATCGGCCCCGTTATCGCGCCATTAACCCCGATAAGATTCTTCTCACCTTTCTCCAGATACCAGATAGAAGTGGGACGCAGTTTAGACGGTTTGCAAAATCCCGGAATCGGGAAATAATTTATCGGTAATTTATACATTTTCGTCACTTCCTAAATAATCCAGGTATCCCGATGATCCATGAATCACCATGCAACGCGATCCACGGGACATCATGACGGGCCTTTATTGTGCCATCATTCAATTACCCCGTGAAGGGTCGTTCCATCGTAGGACTCGGTTCCGGATTCTAAATCCTGCGGCCTGGTGCCGCATTCCTGGACCAGGAACAGGACACCAGGGAACCGCGCGTCCATCATCCCCGGCTCGAGGGCGGAAGAAGTCGGCGTTAATTCTTCGCGGAAAGACGTCGGACCTCTAACCGCTAGGAAATTTATCGACTTTATTTATCGACTTTGCGAGCCTCACGCGAGCTGGGAATAAAGCATTGCCACAGTCCACATTGTATGCAGATGGAAGCCACGAAGAGACGCGGATCGCGATCTATGAAGACCTGCTCCAGGACCTGCTCCAGGACTCGCCGGATTTCCTCCTGATTTATCGACACCCTTGCCCTCTCCTGAATTGTGGACCACCGTCTTTTCTCTTTGACATGTACATACTTTGTTAATACTATAAGCTAGACTAAGTAAAATAAAACGGTTGAAGAAAACCATCTTCGAGTTTAACTCCTGGAGTGATCCCGAAATGTCTGGAAGACGTCCCCAGGACTTGGGGATTTTTCTCCTGAGTTTCTGCCGAAGAACCCGGAAGCGGGATTACCATGAAGCGCAATTTCTCTTGGACCTTTCTTGCGGCCTGGAAGAGAGGCCATCGATAACGGGGATCGCTGATATCGAGGATTCAGCATTTTCGATCAGCGATGCAATCGAACTCTCCATCGGGAGCCCCTCTTGCCCTCCGCGTCCAGGACATGTTTCCTCGCCGCTGGAATATGGAAATCGGATCGCGGGAGATCGTTTCTACCGACCGCGAATTGCGGATCTACTGGAGAAGATCGGGAGAAGAGGAGGATCATCTTCCTTCCCGTACGGCGGGATATATTTAAGGAGCCAATTTCTTGTAAATTCTGTAAATTCATAAAATCCTTAAGGAGGGATTTTTCTCCCTCGTTTAATCCTTCCGACACTTTCCTCAGACTATGCCGGGATTTCCGCGACTTGGCAAGCGGTTCCAGATACAAAATCAAGAAACGTCCTTTCTTGTTTGTAGTCCCGCAAATAATACGGCCGACAGGCCGCACGTGCAAAGGACCAGCGGAGTTGCCTCTCGTAAAACAATGACAAAAGTCGAGAGAGCCTAGGCACGCCGGCATAATTCTTGGCAAGCTGTCCCGGCGCAGCTGCAGCTGCTCGTCGGGTGTCAAAGCGTTTTCCGCATAGGGAAACGTGCCAAGAAAACGTCCGCCCTGTCCGAGTCGTGCTCGAGATGTATCGAGTAACACAGGGAACACTTTGATCCCGCGAACTATCGACGATCGCAATCAATCGACACGATCGCTCTCGATTGACGATCCACTTCGACACGACGTTTTGTCAATTAATTATCTCGGAACTGTCGTCACCGATGAATCCGTTGAATTTCAGAAAATCCAGAGAAATTCATAAATTACCGACTAAAAGTAATTACCGATTATTTATTCTCATTGACTAATCGGGATATCTTGTGATAACGTATATCGAAGATATTTTGTAGGATTTCCTCCGGATTGTCGTCACGTGTTAACGTCTCGAGATTATGCAGATCGGGAGAATGGCAATGGTCGGGATGACGAAGAGAGAGTGGACGGAAAATCTCGTTAGCCGGGAATAATCAGTCTTGAATGTCATTTTACGCTAAGTACTAATCCGAACGGGTGACTGCCCCTGACAACCATGACCTATCCCGATTGTCCACCCTCGTTGTCACCTGACTTCCAAGGGAATTAATATCACCCTATTATCACGCCAAGTGCAATCCACACCTTTATCAAAAATAAATTCTCCAAAATATGGCTCCTTCCGTAATTTTCCACATCTTCCAGCTGATAAAGGCAAGATATGAATTTTCAAGACAAGAAGCATTTAATTCCAATTTTCGGGATAAAAGTGACGATCCTCCACGATAAAAAATGTGTAAATAATCCTCCACGATAAATTAATTATCTGAAACATGTTTGTACCAACAGTCTGGTAGAAAAAAAAATTGGTAAAAAATGAAAATGTATCGTTTCGAGCGTCGGGATGCTCTCGGAAATTAAACAGGAGTGGAGGAAGGTTCTGTTTGAATTTTTTTATTTAGAAAAAAAAAGATTATCTAGTACAGCCAGAGTGGCCCGCGGCGTGTAAACGCGGATGTAAATGCGCGGATTAACGCGGCTTATGTTGGCCGAGGTCATGTTACGACGTCGAGACTTAAGAGCAAAGTCTTGTACGGACCCCCGGCAATTTCCGTCCGGTAACGCCAATCACGGTAATGGACACTCGGGGGCCGGATTACTTGCACCGTGCCATCCCGTCCGCCATCTTGGCATCCAGCCACAAAGAAATTATAGCGACACAATTCCCGAAACAAACGCCCCAGACGGTCGATTAAAGCCAAACAAGAGTTGATAATTTTTTTGCTGATAACGCAGGCCCCCCGATCGATTGATCCCAATTACTCGAAGCCAATCGATCTGAGATGAAAAATATAAGATGCGTCACGGAACCCGATTTTAATGGAAAACAATTCCACTAAATATTTTGTATAATTTTTCTTGTGTGATATAAATGGTGAAAACACATTTTCACCGCCAGAGGAAATATACGGGATGCAATTGTCGGGTTAAGAATGCCTCGTGAAAATAAAATTTCAATTCAGTCATGTCCCTTTATACGAACACCTGTTACCTGTCGCACACGCGGGTGCAATGAGGCAATCGACCTCGATTGACCCCGTCAGGGAATTCCTGAATATCGGGGGAACTTTCCCGGGAAGTATTTATTGACGCATCGTGTGTTAAAAAATATTGTCAGAATATTGTGCCTAACCACGGGAAACTTAATCGGAGCAGCCGAATATTTATCGAATGCACCGAATAAAAGTGCAGTTTAGAATCGAAGGCGATACCTTGTATCGACTCGCGGAAACGCATCCGGGGAGTCGCAGGTGCAGCGAGAGAAATTTCTTCACGGTGCATCGTGGAAAGGCGTAATTACTGTGCATTATGCAGTGCAAGCCTGTATCTGTTCGCGAGAAATTGTTCCGCAAAGCCGAGCGTGAAAACGCGCCATTTTTCCGCTCTGTCGTTCTTCATTCGCGGAAATGAGAGCGCCGCCATTTTGGAGAACGCGGACATACGTGAATATCTCAAAATGAGGAGATAGGAATTTCCAATGACGGGTGATATTATTTCCCACATTATTTTCTAATCATCCGTCACTCCGGGTTTTCTTTATTCGCGGAAATAAGAGCGCCGCCATTTTGGAGAACGCGAATATACGTGAATATCTCTAAACGAGGAGATAGGAATTTCCGGAAACAAATTCCCAATGACGGGTGATATTATTTCAGACATTATTTTCTAATCATCCGTCACTCCGGGTTTTCTTTATTCGCGGAAATAAGAGCGCCGCCATTTTGGAGAACGCGGACATACGTGAATATCTCTAAACGAGGAGATAAGAATTTCCGGAAAAATATTCCCAATGACGGGTGATATTATTTCCCACATTATTTTCTAATCATCCGACACTCCGGGTTTTCTTCATTTGCGGAGATAAGAGCGCCGCCATTTTGGAGAACGTGAATATACGTGAATATCTCTAAACGAGGAGATAGGAATTTCCGGAAAAATATTCCCAATGACGGGTGATATTATTTCCCACATTATTTTCTAATCATCCGTCACTCCGGGTTGTCTTCATTTGCGGAAATAAGAACGCCGCCATTTTGGAGAACGCGGATATACGTGATATCTCTAAACGAGGAGGTAGAAATTTCCGGAAAAAAATTCCCAATGACGGGTGATATTATTTGCCACATTATTTTCTAATCATCCGTCACTCCCCGAAATAAAATGCCGCGTCATTTAATTCTTCGGATTTTTCAGAGCGAGACATAGTGTCTCGAGGACTATAAATCGTAGACGTCTCAACAAAGGGCCTCAAGAATCTCGAGTGGACATTATTCATCGGGAATTTCGTCAACCGTGAAATGTTCATGCACCCGACATAATGGAAGGTAATGGACTCATCGGTATTTTGGAAGTGAATCGACGATCGGAATTGGGTCGGCTCTTAGGACCAAATCCAAAAGCGTTTTCAGAGTGGGACGCGGTAATAAAAAACGAAATAGGTCGTTTATCCGGCCGAGTTGAAGTGAAAAAGTCTCTGTGGCTGCCAGCGGCAATATCTAGAGAGGAAACTGACGTTTATGCCACGGTAAAGTGTCAAAGGGATTATCAGCACCCGTGAGTGAAGCTGCTTAGAGGGGCCATTATGGCGGCCATTAAAGCGCCGTTTACAGGCTCTAATGCGCCGGAAATAACAATGGAAAAGGAAAAGCGGAGTCCCCCAAATATCGAAATCGGAGTGTTCTAAATTATCGTAAAATTGTCCTGACCCTTTCGATTCTCATATCAGAGCCTTCGATAATTGTATATTGATCGATATATATGAGCTCGACGCCATTTTGGTTCTGGTCTGGACTGAGTTAAAAAATTTCTTTGAAAAATCCACATTTTTAATGTGTCAGGACAATTCTTAGCTGATCAGGAGTGATGTGTCAAAGTTTTGGACAGTTTGGTCTTTTACCCTTAAAAAAAAGTGTTGTATTCGAATCGACTGATTTGAAGGGGGTTTCACTTCACCTTAATTTCCCGATCGGACGACAAAAATTTGTTAAAAAATCCAAATTTGCAATGTGTCAGGACAATTCTTAGCTGATCAGGAGTGATGTGCCAAAGTTTCGGACAGTTTGATCTAATACCCTTAAAAAAAAGTGTTGTATTCGAATCGACTGATTTGAAGGATGTCCCACTTCACCTTAATCAGGTTAATTCGGTACTGCGGAAGTGCGAGGGGATGCATTTTGATGCACCTCGACTGGGGAGATCGAGAAGAACGGCATCGGATCCGAAAGCCAAAATTGACACCAGGCCAAGTGTGGCGTGCAGGGTGTGACTCACGCATATCGCACGCATCGCGATTCTCTCGACACACGCGTCGTATATCCGAGGACTATATACGCGACGCCTCGTTATTCCCGGCGGCGACTTGAAACGCGGCCCCAGATCTGCTTTCCCCCTTTTTTTCCTTTTCAACAGGTGTCGCGCCGCCTTAACGAACGTCATAATTAGCGAGATTAATTGGGGCATGTCGGTGGAGACCGAGAAGAAAAAAGGAAGGCGGGCCAGAGGGCTAGATAATTAATTTCCAATCCTCGTAGGCAATGATACGGACCCCTTTTCTGGCTGATAATTGTCTGGCGTGAATGGTAAATAATGGTAATGGCGAATGGTAAATAATGGTAAGTGGGGGAATCCCGAGATATCGATATGAGTGATCAATCTCGGTGGAAGAGAAAATAAGAAAATCCCCGCGGTGAATTTCAAAGACCGGATCGTCACGCGACGGTGTGTTGGTATTGAGATCGGTGATTATGGATATTAAGGCAGGAAATTAGCAAGCCCTCGATAAATCAGGGAGATCGATGCCCATGGTTCGATGCGTCACCAAAAGGAGGACGAACCAAATTACACGGTCATTATCAGCCCTGGGTGCCTTGAGCGGGATTGGGAAAGTAGCTAAATTAAGATCCAGGGGTTTCACTTGACATTTGAGGATAATTTAAGGAATCCACTGTTTTCTGATTTCCTGCGGAAAGATCTTCGAAATGTGAGGAGGAAATCTCTTTTCCGGAATTTCGGGGGACTGGGAGTTTCCGAGATATCGGAAAATGAAGATGAGCCAATCACCGGCCGGCTGACTTTCCGTTGGAGCCGCTCCGCGATTGGTCGGCGAAATTCCTCGTTATCTCGCAAACCGTAAATCGTGGAGAGTTGCGGAAAAGAGCTTTTCGATTGAATTTTCCTCGATGAATGTGCCAGTAATGTCGAACCTCTGGATCATCGGTTCCCCGAATTATGATCCAGCGGTTTCACTTGAGATTTCAGGAAAATTCAAGGAATCCACTGTTTTCTGCTTTCCTGCGGAGAGATCTTCGAAACGTGAGGAGGAAATCTCTTTTCCGGAATTTCGGGGGACTGATAGTTTCCGAGATATCGGAAAACGAAAATGAGCCAATCACAGGCCGGCTGACTTTCCGTTGGAGCCGCTCCGCGATTGGTCGGTGAAATTCCTCGTTATCTCGCAAACCGTAAATCGTGGAGAGTTGGGGAAAACAGCTTTTCGATTGAATTTTCCTCGATAAATGTGCCGGTAATGTCGAACCTCTGGATCATCGGTTCCCCGAATTAAGATCCAGCGGTTTCACTTGAGATTTCAGGAAAATTCAAGGAATCCACTGTTTTCTGATTTCCTGCGGAGAGATCTTCGAAATGTGAGGAGGAAATCTCTTTTCCGGAATTTCGGGGGACTGGGAGTTTACGAGATATCGGAAAACGAAGATGAGCCAATCACCGGCCGGCTGACTTTCCGTTGGAGCCGCTCCCTGATTGGTCGGCGAAATTCCTCGTTATCTCGCAAACCGTAAATCGTGGAGAGTTGCGGAAAAGAGCTTTTCGATTGAATTTTCCTCGATGAATGTGCCGGTAATGTCGAACCTCTGGATCATCGGTTCCCCGAAGCCCCGTGAAATTATTTCGAGAGCCCGCCGGCACCATTAGCTCGAATTAGTCGCCGGCGAGGGTGCTTTACGAGAGTGCATTTCCGTCCCCGACGATTTCATACGTGTCAAGGGACATATCGCAATGCGGATATTCCGCGTCCACCATTACCGGGCTGAGAGCATCGCTCGTTCCCTTTCTTTTTATCCACGCCTCTTAAAAGCATAAACGCTTGAGAACCGATGCAGCACTCTTCAATGAAATGCCCTCAAATGCAACGTCACCTCTCCGCTCAGTAATCACAGTTTTTATATTAACCATTCTCCGAAAATTAATTCCCTCCAATTGAACGTACAAAAAAAATATATAAAATTAATTCAGCCTGAGTTAATCCGTTCATTGGATTTTTCATCGATACAGGGCTGATAGGAAATATCAATTAGCCTGTCGGATGAACATCTGGAGGCCCATTTGCCACTCGTTAAAGTCAATTCATAAATCCGATCGATCCGTAATTGCGCGACCCCGGGGATTAACTCGGCTCGACCTAATTCGCGTTTCCTCGTAGAGTCTCCGAGGAGGTGAGGGACGCAAAACCCGCAAATAGATCGTCAATCGATTTAGATCCGAACTCCCGTACCCGTGCAAACGTACGTACAAGTACCCGCACTTAGGGTCCGCCACCTGGGAAAGGAATAAATTTTGCGGAATAAAATAGGAATAGAATTTTTGAATAAAAAGATACAGGCAGGGCGGAAATAATAATCGGAGGAAAATCCTAGGAAGAGAACTGGAACTCGACCCTGAAGACGAAGTTAGATCTTCGAGCGCCTCCACCCGGATGAGGTCGACATCACCACAAGACACTTAGGGCCCACCACCTGGGAAAGGAATAAATTTTGCGGAATAAAATAGGAATAGGATTTTTGAATAAAAAGATACAGGCAGGACGGAAATAATAATCGGAGGAAAATCCTAGGAAGAGAACTGGAACTCGACCCTGAAGACGAAGTTAGATCTTTGAGCGCCTCCACCCGGATGAGGTCGACATCACTCGGTCGAAGTCTGCAGGTCCTTCTGATCCAGACGTTCGTGATAAGCGAAAGAGCTCGTGGTCCCTGGCGGCGGTTGGCATCCCTTTTTGTCGATCTGTCGCTAAAATCGATCGGCTCGTAAATCCCTCGGGAACCCCGAGAGGGACTCTGTTCTCCGGGTCGAATGTCGGGGTCGAGCACTCCGACTATCTCCCCGGGGTTCTTTCGCCTCCTCTTCTTCAGGGACCTCTTCGACATCCTCTTCGGCGGCTTCTTCAGGGACCTCTTCGCCTCCTTTTTATCGTCTCAGCTATTTCTCGTTACGCCGATATTCAATTTCTTATATTCTCCCTCTTCACCGTCCATTTGCGGATTTTTCCATCGTCATCTTCTTCAAGGTCCCCTCTATTGACATCCTCTCCCCGCGTCCCATTCTTGGATATTCTCTTCATACCCGACTTTCCCTTCTTTTTAAGCCCCATCTTCTTACCCATATCTCTCTGCATAGAGATTTTAACGAGCGATCCTTTTAGAGCCCCGCTCCCCGCCGATAAGGATCCGATCCTGAAGAGGGATAACGATCGCCTTAAATCAAGGAACAAAAGAAATGGACGCGAGACTCGACATGACCGATAAATACCGTGGGGAGGAGAGCCGGACAAATATTTAATATTTCACTTATCCCTCCGTAAAGTCGCAAACGAAATGCTCCAAAAATGACCCTTGCAAAAGTGCACTTGATTTGTGAGAAAAAAAATTAATACCGTCCCGTTTATTATTTTATCCCGATTTAGATAGACGACCATTGTTGCGTTGATATTTATTAATTCGGAATCGAATTTTTAAAAATTAATTTAGAGGTTCGGAAATATGCCGCGGAAAGGTTCTGACGAATCGGGCCCTCGTTCATGACTCGTGACATGATTTAGTTAAGTATTTTTCCCGTTTATTATTTTATCCCGATTTAGATAGACCACCATTGTTGCGTTGATATTTATTAATTGGGAATTTAATTTTTTTAAATTAATTTAGTGGTTCGGAAATATGTCGCGGAAAGGTTCTGACGAATCGGGCCCTCGTTCATGATTCGTGACATGATTTAGTTTATTATTTTTCCCGTTTATTATTTTATCCCGATTTAGATAGACCACCATTGTTGCGTTGATATTTATTAATTCGGAATAGAATTTTTTTCAATTAATTTAGAGGTTCGGAAATATGCCGCGGAAAGGTTCTGACGAATCGAGCCCTCGTTCATGACTCGTGACATGATTTTGTTTATTATTTTTCCCGTTTATTATTTTATCCCGATTTAGATAGACCACCATTGTTGCGTTGATATTTATTAATTGGGAGTTTAATTTTTTAAAATTAATTTAGAGGTTCGGAAATATGGCGCGGAAAGTTTATAACGAGTCGGGCCCTCGTTCATGAGTCGTGACATAATTTAGTTCGAGTACATTTTACACGGTCTAATTTTTACCCCAAGGAAATTAGTATGGGTAGGGCTCACGGATCGTTAATGATTCCTGTCTTCGATCGTTTCCGATCGATACGGGAAGATTCATGGGCCCATTGTTACCATCGAGCCCTGACACTCTTAAAGAAGGACCCTGACAATGCGTTATTAAATATGTTTCTAAATCCGCAGAATTTCGATAAACAAAATCATACTAGAATTTGGAATTTCCTCGCGGCTTTAATTAAAGAACAAAAGGGGAAATCAATGAATTCCTTTGGGATTGACTTAATGTTTAAATATTAAATTTCGTCTTTCGGAGCAGGCCATTTTCTCCTATTTTCGGAAGCTTTTGACATCGCCTTGACAAGGATTTCGAGTTGGCGCGTGTGTGGGATCTCCTCAAAGGACGTGAGATAGATCCTCCTCATAGATCAACGCACGTCCCCGGCACGTGGATCTTCCAATGCGTGGCCCGAATAAACAAATGGATGTCAACCAAGGCGGCGATCATCAAGGTAACATTTTCATACCGGGATTTCGATCCGAAAATTAATTCGTGTCAATGCAAATCACTCGACTAAAAATAGCGAATCACGTCTGAATTACGTTTTAGCGATAAGAATAAATCCAATTGTGCGTGCAAAAAAAAAATAGAAAATTATTCAACGCCTGAACGTTGGAATGAAAAATAGGGTTTTCTTTTAGCGATAAGGAGAAATCCAATTATGCGTGCGAAAAAAAAATAATGCGCAAATTATTCGACGTCCCAAGGGACTCAGGATCGACGAGACAGACATGCGAAATTCCCGGGTGCATTTGAAATTGCAAATTGACCGAGGAAATCCAGAACGCACTCAATTAACAGACGTCTCTCGAGACGGTCTGTACGCGTAATCCGCGTGCCGGCAAAAAGTAGATTAATTGCGGCCGTATTTCATGCAATCCGTTGATGAATCAACTTTAACGAGCCCAGCCTCTCCTCGTCTGCGAGCTTACAGGAGCTTTTTGTCGCGAGTGTCACCGATAGACATGTCGAGCAGCGAGGATTCGTTATCATAAAGATAGATCCCGTCAACGGGTGCATTTACTTTCCCGGATTCCTCCCATAAGACTTTACATCAAGACCCATATGATTTTTCCCCGCACTTTCTCCTTAAGAAACATTAAGGGGATGTGCAATTGGCATCCGAAATATGAACCGTTCATGGAGCTTTTCTATGAACCTGGATGTACCGAATCGTATCAAACTTTACAGCGTGAACGCGAAACTATAAGGGAAGTTCCGACTCTCATGAAATTTCATCGCATATAAAAAATTATTAAAATGCCCATAAACAGATATAAAAAAAGAAATGAAATTTCATGACTTTCAGGACCTATTTTCTAGTCTCCGTGTTCGGGTTGTGAAGTTTCAAGCGATTCGGTGAGCCCAATTCGGAGATAAGGTTCACACCACCTTAACGCAAAGTGTTACAAATTAATCCCCCCTAAGTGGAAAATGATAAGAATGATAAAATCGGGTAAAAGTTCCAAGAGGAGTAAGTGAGTTCACGAGAAAATAATTTGGAATTTCCCTTTAAAGTGGATAATCCTGTGATACACTTTTTTTTTTTCCGGGGAAATTCTCAGGTAAAACACCAGACGCGTCGTCACCGTCGCCGAAAATGATAAGAATGATAAACTCGGGTAAAAGTTCCCAGTGGAGCAAGCGAATTCATGAGAAAATTTGGAATTTCCCTTAAAAGTGGATAATCCTGTTGTACACTTTTTTCTTTTTTTTTTCCGGGAAATTCTCAGGTAAAACACCGGACGCGTCATCACCGTCGCCGAAAATGATAAGAATGATAAACTCGGGTAAAAGTTCCTAGTGGAGCAAGCGAATTCATGAGAAAATTTGGAATTTCCCTTAAAAGTGGATAATCCTGTGGTACACTATTTTTTTTTTTTTCCCGGGAAATTCTCAGGTAAAACACCAGACGCGTCGTCACCGTCGCCGAAAATGATAAGAATGATAAACTCGGGTAAAAGTTCCCAGTGGAGCAAGCGAATTCATGAGAAAATTTGGAATTTCCATTAAAAGTGGATAATCCTGTTGTACACTTTTTTCTTTTCTTTTTTCCGGGGAAATTCTCAGGTGAAACACCAGACGCGTCGTCACCGTCGCGGCCTCCGCGAATCAGGCCGCGGATTCCGCGTAACGGAGGCGAGCAATTTTCGCGAAATCGCGAGATTGCTCCGCGCGGCAGACCTCGGGATTGCAGGGGAGAAGAAGAGGCGTAAAAAAGAAGAGGGGAGATAAGAAGACGAGCCAGGTACTCACGTAGAAGTAGAGCTCGACGCGGTGCGAGTTCTTCGGGACGCAGGTGAGGGCTTCCGACCTGCAGCATCCGGTGTCGTCGGAGCACCTGTGCAAGATCGCGCAATGTGGAATGTACGTGGTCGAAGGACTCGGATAGACATCTCGGACAGGGATGACCCTTGCCCTAGGCCACTGGCAGCTTCCCTCTCGAGAAACCTTGATAGCGTGCTGCAACGCCTCCTTGATCTCTGCGGCTGGAAAATCAGAAGGAAAGAATTTTTTTAATTCAAGAAAACCGGAAATTAAATAAATTAAATCCCTCGGACGAACTGCTGCATTGTGCGGCCTAGCACGCACGTTATCACGGCGGGAGCGATCATTTATGCCGGTTGTAAATTCAATTTATTGTTCTTTTGACCCGACGTCGGATAGGCATGATCCTTTAACCCCTTCTCACGGATCCGCGGCGTAGATCCTTCGAAAAAAACCCGAGGAACTCCGCGGAATCAGTTATTAATCAAATTACATGTATATAAAGCTGGAATTGCCACTTTAGCACAATTCAATAAAATTTCTTGCAAAATTTATTGCTAATTCATTGTTATTTTATTGCACAAGAGAACAATTTTTTGCTCTTATACTTTGCGAAAAATGGCGGCGATGTCAGCTTTATATAAAGCTAGCACTGCCACAATAAAAAACAATTATTAAGTAAATGTTCATCGATGAATTATATACCAGAATTTATTGCTAATTAATTGCTCGCGGAGAAACCAAATTTCAATTTTTTTACTCACCCCTAAAGGGGTGAATCGCCACCCCTAGTGATGATCGCAGGACGGAAACATGAAAAACATGGAAGAATCGAACTATTTGTTCACGTGGGAATTAATCGCTAATTAATGTAGCGTTGAAAATTGTATTTTTACAAAGATATTGGTTCTTCTCGGAGCAATTAATTTCCACATGAACAAATAGTTCGATTCTTCCATGTTTTTCATGTTTCCGTCCTGCGATCAGCACTAGGGTTGGCGATGCACCCCTTTAGGGGTGAGGAAAAAAATTGAAATTTGGTTTTTCCGCGAGCAATTAATTAGCAATAAATTCTTGCATATAATTCCTCGATGAACATTTACTTAATAATTGTTTTTTATCGTGGCAGTGCTAGCTTTATATAAAGCTGACATCGCCACCATTTTTCGGAAAAGTATAGGAGCAAGAAATTTTTTTCTTGTGCAATAAAATAGCAAGAAATTTTGCAACAAATTTTATTGAATTGTGCTAAAATGGCAATTCCAGCTTTATATACATTCAAATTACAGAGGGGGGGTGTACCCGAATTTTTTGAGACAGGAGGAAAAAAAAATCTTACGCGATAATCGAGGTCCTGAATTTGCTCGTGACGAAAGGGCGGCGAAGATTTCGGGGGAAAAAAAATGGGAAAAATGGCCACGGGGGAATAACTCGCGGAGAAATGTCGCCGGCGCTTTCTAGCCGTGGCCAATGGCCAGATTATGCTAATCCTGGACGTGGGCGTCCAGACACCTTCGGGATGCTATCTCTTTCCAGGACGTGGACTCGCCGACTCGAGTCCTCCGTGTCCATAAGTCCGGAATGGGTCCGCAGATCGAACCCGCGATTTTCCATTCCGGAGGCGGCTAGTCCGGGTCTCGCGGACCGATCGGCCCAATTAACCCTTACGGAATTAATTAAGGAAAAGTTCATCTAGTTACGTTAAACCTGAAAGTTTGTGCGTTACCTCGCCACGCGTGACGATTAAGATTCCCACCCCCGCCCGGTAGAAAATGTCCTGCATTTTGGTCATTCAATCCTTACCAACAATAAATCTCGGATTTTCTAGCCAAATTCAGATTCTAATTAAACGAAAATATAATTAAGGTGAAGTGAAACCCGTCGAGGAACCTAATCGACGTCGGTTAAAATGATTTTTCTACACACCTAAGTTGCCGACGCTTGTTTTTATATTGACAGGCTGTGTCGAATTATATTGGGTATTGTACTAAATAACAAATTTCGAAAGTGTCAGGATAATTCCTAGGTGCTCACGAGTCATGTGTCGAAGTTTCAGGCGATTCGATCCAATGTAAAAAAAAAATCTTATTCGAATCGATTGATTTAAGGAAGGTTTCACTTCACCTTAAAAAAAAATATGTCTTATTCGAATCGACTGATTTGAAGGTTTCACTTCACCTTAAAAAAAGAAATGTCTTATTCGAATTGACTAATTTAAGAAAAGTTTCACTTCACCTTAAAAAAAATATGTCTTATTCGAATCGACTGATTTGTGGAAGGTTTCACTTCACCTTAAAAAAAATATGTCTTATTCGAATCGACTGATTTGAGGAAAGTTACACTTCACTTTAAAAAAAATATGTCTTATTCGAATCGACTGATTTGAGGAAAGTTACACTTCACTTTAAAAAAAATATGTCTTATTCGAATCGACTGATTTGTGAAAGGTTTCACTTCACCTTAAAAAAAAATCTTATTCGAATCGACTGATTTGAGGAAAGTTACACTTTACTTTAAAAAAAAAATATGTCTTATTCGAATCGACTGATTTGTGGAAGGTTTCACTTCACCTTAAAAAAAAATATTCGAATCGACTGATTTAAGGGAGGTTTCACTTCCCTTAACGGAAGGTTGTAAGGAGCATCGCTTTCATTACATTCTTGAGGGGGGGAAAAAAAAATTGAATAGAGAAAGAACACTAATTAACTCCGACAATAGGAAAGCAGTAGAAGACGTTGACTCGGCGCGACCAAGAAGAGACCTCTGGCTACTGCTTATCCACTTTGCAATTTGTGTAATGACCGGCGAATAAATCCTCGCGCACTCGCGACAAGTCGGTATTGACTCTCCATCGGCCGCGAGACGGGAACCGGAGGAAATAAGGAAAGAAAAGGGGCAAATCGAGGTGGCGGTAAACGTAAGCGATAAATAATCGTGAGCATCGTCGACGTAATCGGTGCAACGGCGCCCCGGGGCGGCGCAGTTGCAGTCGCAGCTGCGCCGCCGCGATTGGCATTTGCATGCAAATTAAACGACCTAAAGGAAGGAGGAGGAGGATGCCCCGGGAAGACGAGGACAGGGAAAAGGGTCCTCTCCTCTCCTTACTGCAACTGCAATCATCGCCGGGTTTAACGAGCGTCGCGAGACGTCGACGGACTCGTTAAGTCGATCGGCTGCAGTTGACCCAGTGCAGCTGCAGACGAGAGACCTTGTCCGATCGAGTGCACGAAACTCGATGACTTAACTCGAGAGACCTTACACCTCCAAAAATCCTCGTCTCAATTACCACCGTAATCTTAATCGAAAGCAACTTAACAATCTACACGTTAATGCAATCCAAACTGCAAAATGTGTCGCTAATGCATTAAAAAAATTATTCATCCGTGCAAAAGTCCTGACTGAATGTACTAAAAAAATTTCAAAGTACCCTGCCGATTTATATTCAGAATGCAATTGACATTAAATCGATACTGGTGGCCGGTGAAAAATTAAAATGGTATTGTCAGGACACATTTGCACTCATTTTTCCCGCTCTTGTTGTCCTGCTGCAAATTGTAATTATTAATGCAATTCAAACTGCAATATGTGTCGCTAACGCATTAAAAAAATTATTCATCCGTGCAAAAGTCCTAACTGAATGTACTAAAAAAATTTTAAAGTACCCTGCCGATTTAAATTCAGGATGCAAATTGATATTAAATTGATACTGGTGGCCGGTGAAAAATTAAAATGGTATTGTCAGGACACATTTGCACTCACTTTTCCCGCTCTTGTTGTCCTACTGCAAATTGCTGGGCGTATTAAAAAAATTACTCATCCGTGCAAAAGTCCTGACTGAATGTACTAAAAAAATTTTAAAGTACCCTGCCGATTTAAATTCAGGATGCAAATTGATATTAAATCGATACTGGTGGCCGGTGAAAAATTAAAATGGTATTGTCAAGACACATTTGCACTCACCCTTCCCGCTCTTGTTGTACTGCTGCAAATTGCTGCGCGTCTCTTTGACGCCTTCTCTGGTGCCCAGCGATTGCCATTTGTGGACGCTGTGTGCCGACATAGGTGGATACTCATTTTTTGCTTGATATCCATTATATTGAGACCCTGTGCCGGAATCGTAGGCCCTGGGATCTCGATGTTCGTATCGAGAGATCGAAGGAGGTTTCGTCGTGGTCGTGGTGGTAGTGGTGGTCGAGGTGGTCGTCGACGGAGTCGTGGTCGTCGAAGTGGTCATCGAGATCTCCTCGTCCTCGTTATCGTCTTCCAGGTAGTCCTATCGAACAAAAAAGAAAAAAAAAATTATCGTCACCAGAAAATCATCGACAAACGTCAAACGTTGATATGCATTTACTAATTGTAAAATAATAAGAGCTGAGAAAGAGGGAGGAAATAAATTCCCTTATCACGGGGGAATATTGGTATTTGTGGATACTTAAAAAATGATGAAAAAAAATGAATTTTGTCGGAAAAGGTCGATATCAGAAGGGCGCGGATCGAGTTATAATAATCCGTCCTCGACCTTGTTTCCCAACCACGTGGACCAGGCTGACCCTGTTAAGGGGTCTCGGTACGTGATAACGCGAACTTCGATACGGCATTCTCTCTTTCACGGGCGCCTGGAACGCGAAACGGTCATATTTAATCTCCGTTTACAGGAGGGAATAATCACCGGAGCACTTGCCCCGTAACCGACATCTGCGCCTTTGATACGCCGCTGAACGGAAACAATCCAGGGTAGCCGATGGTGCCAGAAGAGCCGCCTCGGTAAAAAATGCCCATGCAGATTTAATTTTAGACCCCCGTCCTATCACCCCCAAGCCTCACAAACCCCCCTCGAGTTCCATTCTTTTTTTAAGGAATTTATTAAAAGAGTTCAAGCGAACCCCTGAGGAGTGGCTAGAAGAGGACGTGGAACCGCCGCGCGGAGCGATGATAAAAAAATCCTGGGGGTCTCAAAAGTCGGCCGTAAATTCTGAAATAATTCCTGCGGGTTCTTTAGAGGTGGCAGGGGTAGGGAAAAAATCAGGGGGGAGTAATTCATATTTATATGAATATTTATCTCCTCGACGCGACGAAAAGGGGATTAGCGACGTCGCCTGTGCCCCCGTACCTCGGCGACTCTCGTCACGTCGACTTTACGACTTTTTTCCGCAGATTGACAGGGACTTAAACGAGCACCTCGACATCCTGGACACGTCTCTCGAGGCATATGCGAGCTCCATTGTCGTCGGGTCGTCTCTCGAGCTTACCAATCGGAAGCTCCATTAGTACGTCCCGGACGAGTCATGAAAGCTCCATACCAAGCGATTCGTAGGCGTCGAATGGTTCTCGGAAGTGCCTCGTAAACGAGCCACCAGCTCGATGAAAGTCCCCGATGATCCGCCATCGATAAATCGACGAATCGGCGATAGCCAATATCCTGATTGGCAGACGGCTTGGCATCGATCCTCGATCCTCATCAGAGATGCATTCGGCACCACGTGGACGTTCTTCGGATTCCTCATCGTGACTCTACTCCCCCGCCCGATACGTGGTCGCGCCTTTCCGCACTTTTCTACTTTCCTCGATCGAGGAGAAAGGAGAAAAAGAAAATCGGGGAAAAACCTACACCGAGTACGTGGTTTAAGGTGGAGTGAAACACGTCGAGGCACTTCATCGACGTCGATAGAGAAGATTTTTGTAAATGCCTACGCTCCCGACTTTCGTTTTTATATCGACAGCTGGGTCGAATTATATTGGGTATTGTACCAAATGGCGTACTCCACCTGTCGTTTGCGTACAATAAATATCAAGAAATCGAAGTAAAACTCCAGAAATCCTATGGATTCGTGCTTTCTGGGGCCCTAATTGACTGCAGAGGGACCCCCTGCGCCATCTGTGATTTCCAGGTCAATTAAATTTTCACTCCGAGACCTCGTATTACCGTCGTTTTGGCATAGAAGCGCATACAACACTTTTTTTCCCTTTATCCCGTTCAAATGAGAGTTTATCGATTACCAGAGTGTTCTAAATTGTCGTCAAATTGTCCTGACCCTTTCGATTCCGATATCAGAGCCTTCGATAATTGTATATTGATTGAAATATGAGAGCTCGACGCCATTTTGGTTCTGGTCTGGGCTAAGTTACAAAAATTTCTTTAAAAAATTCCAAATTTGCAATGTGTCAGGACAATTCTTAGATGATCAGGAGCGATGTGTCAAAGTTTCGGACAGTTTGGTCTTTTACCCTTAAAAAAAAGTGTATTCGAATCGACTGATTTGAAGGGGGTTTCACCTCACCTTAATTTCCCGATCGGACGACAAGTACCGCAGAAATTGGGGCGGCAATAAGTCCCCCTTTCCTTTCAATATTAAATAGGAACACTTCGCAAATCTTTTTCCCCTTTTGTGATTCGCATCCCATCATTGCACGTCGGGGAAAAACGAAATGGTACTTTGACGAAAACAGTCCCGGGGATTTTAAGAATCTCTCCGGCCGCAAATAGAACGAGTTCTGACGGTGCTCCGAACTGCTTCCATCCGCCAGTCATTCCAGCTCTCTTTTCATCTTTTCATCTCGGAGTTTCGAAATCTCGAAAGGGGGAGAGAAAAAAGGTGCCCGAGACCCTTTCCATACGGACGTGTGCTCGTCACCGTTCGAGACTCCAGCTGAGTCAGGATGGAAATCTTAAATTGCACTTCAATGAATCCTGAATGAATTCAAAGAAGCCAGTAATTAAATGTGCCCATAATTATGAAAGTGGTCTAAGTCATATATTTTTTGTTTTACATTGAATTAATTTTGTTTGAAATAATACGGCGTGAAATAACTGATAAACTCATTTTTTTTTTTTTTTTAATTTTGACTTAGACCACTTTCATAATTATGGGCACAAATATTAGTCCAGCCTATGGGCGCGACTAATGATGAAAAATTGTCCATCGAGGTGCAAACGGCGATCTGTCATTTTTATTTCTGCTGATTTACACCTCCTGGAAGACGACGAGAACTTCTTGCTGGGGTTGGTTTTTTATTTTATTTTTTATTTAATGGTTTTCTTTTTTTTTTTTTCCTCGTAAGGGGGCCATCACTGGACCCATCAGGGGATGTTCGCGGAACACGATCTCGTTCTCGGTTCCTTGTGGGTGGGCCTTTATGGTCGGGTTATCCTCGTCGTGATCAATTCGCCCGAAGACTCGCCCCTTCGCAGAGCATTGTCTTCCTCGACGCATATCTTCGATCGATGAATTTTAATTTCGTGACTCTCCCCCGGGGGGATATCTGGAGCGGAAATTTCAGACCCCGAAGGACGCGAAACAAGTCCCGAAACGAAGCGATCCATCAAACTCCGAAAAGGCAAAAATTCCGGGATTAAAAAAAAATGAAAAAAACGTGTCACTCCCTTAAACACCAAAATCCCTTGAAAACCCTTCCCTAGGTGGGGAAACACTTATTTATATATAATCCATGCCCATAATACCTAAAAACACCCTCGTAATTTTTTTCTCAATTTTTCATCCTAACCCTCCTGGACTTATAATTACTGAATAAAAAATTCAATAAAAATTCCCAGAGCCATTGCATTTATCCTCGACATAGATCTTGTTGAAAATCATAGGTTTCTCCGGAAATGTCGAAGAAGTCGCAGACGAGGACCGCCCCGAAGAGCTGGGGAGAATGCCGAAGGGGTGTTCTGACCCAGTTTTTAATTCTTGCAAATTCCCTAGATAAACCTCGAAGGGGGGCAGTTTCGTAGAGGCATCCCCGAACTTTTGGGTGGTCCAGAAGACGAGTTGCCTTGGCAAACCCGGTTTAATAACAGGAGGTGCCCCGGATGAGCACTAATGCCTCTTAATGCTCGCCGGCCACGTCGGTCGGGCAGCACTTAAGGGCGCGTAAAGTTTCTCTTTCAGTCCTTCCCTCTCCCTCGCTCTCACGGATTTTCCTATCAGCTTCTCGCTCGCTCCCGCTCTCAAGTTTTTGCCGGACGGCCAATTTCGTCGAGCCGTGCAATTTGTACATACATTTTTGGTGCCGTCCGGCTTCCTCCACCTCGCCACGCGGTTTCGGGCCTTTCGACGCTTTTGAGAGCCTCTTCGATCTCCATTCCTTTTTTTTCTTTTTTTTTTTTACCGACGACTCGCGAGTAAAAAAATCCGGAGCAAGCTGTCAGAACTAGAATTTTCCTCCCGGATTTTAATTTCTATTTCGTTGATGATATTTTCCTTTGTTTCATTTAAGGGAGGGTATTGTTTCGGGATTTTTGTCGACGGCGGTTTGGTGCTTCTCTTTAAATTTCGATTTTAGTTTGTAAAATCGCGATGACGCGAAAGTGCAGCCTCGTCTCGAGGAATTTTCAGCCAAGGTTTACGAGGTGATGGATCAATCTCGGGATGATAAGGCGACCCTTGAAATACCGAGATGCGGCACAAGTTCTCGGAAAAATGGCGCAAGCCCCGGTGCCTAAAAATGGCAGAAAAGGCCTCGAACCTTGGCTCGGAATTCCTCTGGGTCACGAACACCCAACCGCTCGGTTTTATTAATAAGACTGGAGAGTAACGCGAACGGGTCTTTAATTATAAACAATTCCCAAGAGGGGAGGCACTCCTCCTCGTCCTCGAATAAGGCGGCACTTCTTCCAAAATTAATTCCGATAAATAACCACAGGGCAGATAAACAGGTGTAATCATCCTTCAATTATCCGGAATAGTATCCTCGGTAAGGAAACGAGCCCTTCCTTGAACCTCGAGAAGATATTTCAAATTTTTTGGGGAATTTCTCATATATGAAGTATAGGCCAATCGGCGATCTCGCGATCAGCTGATCGGAGGTGACGCACCGGCTGGATTTTTTCATTTTATTTTCCCGCGCGAATTCTTCGAGGAATCGATCCCGCTACCTCTTCGAGAATTATCGCCAGATAGTCCCGTCGTCTGGGAATATATTAAGCGGGGTCGCCGACGAAAATAAAGTCCAGCGATTGGCGGCGTTCCAGGGGGAACGGTCTGCAGAGTGCAGACACGCAGTCAGCCTCCCGTTCGGTCCACAACCTGTCAGAAACCCGGGCCGAGCCCTCGAAGCACGTCTCAGACGTTCCCCAGACGAACGTCGCCGTTCGAGAAAACGTCAAAGTCGAGTCGATCTATCGATCGAGGCAAAATCACCTCGAGACGTCCACCAGCGTTAATGCGCAAAGAGTCCCATAAAAAGTGCGCTCTCTGGTTCAGCCTCGAGGATCACCGAAATTGGGATTAAACCAGCGTCAACCCTTTAAGACACGGAATGTTAAAAAATAAAAAGGCCCATGTTGCAATCAAATTTTATTGCTTTTTAAATTTCGAAATTTCAATCGATTCAAATTGAATTCAATTGGAAAAAAATTTCGAGGTGGCTGAAAAAATATCCCACCGTGCATATGCCAGCGTTAAAAAGGTGGGACACTTTTAATTTTTACCAGTTAATGCAAAGATTCCCACTAAATGTCGGCGCTTTTTGGTTCAGCCTCGAGAATCACCGAAATTGGGATTAAACCAGCGTCAACCCTTTGAGACGCGGAATGTTAAAAAATAAAAAGGCCCATGTCGCACTCAAATTTTATTGCTTTTTAAATTTCGAAATTTCAATCGATTCAAATTGAATTCAATTGGAAAAAAATTTCGAGGTGGGTAAAAAAATAGTCCTACTAAATGTCGGCGCATTCGAGAATCACCGAAATTGGGATTAAACCAGCGTCAACCCTTTGAGGCACGGAATGTTAAAAAATTAAAAGACCCATGTCGCACTCAAATTTTATTCCTTTTTAAATTTCGAAATTTCAATCGATTCAAATTGAATTCAATTGGAAAAAAATTTCGAGGTGGGTGAAAGAACCCCCCACCGTGCATATGTCAGCGTTAAAAAGGTGGGACACTTTTAATTTTTACCAGTTAACGCGCAGATTCCTACTGAATGTCGGCGCATTTTGGTTCACCCTCGAATCACCGAAATGGGGATGAAAGCCAACCGGAGCTTGGAATTATCTTTAGAACCGCGAAAAATAGGAAACTCCACCGGCCGAGGTCGTTTCGCGGTAATCCTCGGACCTTCGAGGCAAGAACTACTTCCGAAACTCCTGCCTCCTACCAGGGAACTACTGCCGAGGAGTAGTTCCCCGATGACGTACGACCCTCGGCGAGCACCAGGCTTCCTATAAACCCAACCCTGAAGAAGACCGGCCAGGGTAAACAGCGCCATGTGCGCCGTCGAAGCTTCGCTTTTTTCCCGGAGGTGCCGAAGTGGATCGTAAACCGAGATCAGGGACTGGCCTCTTTCTCTCTCCGACTTCCTTTCTCCCATTCCTCCGTGTCTCTTTCGGCCTTTTTTCCGAACGCCCGGCGAGTTTCCTCCTCTTCCCCCTTTTGCGCATCTTCTCCTGGTCTCACCATTTCGCCGGCGTCCCTTTTCTTCCTCCTTAGGAGTCCCTTCCGTCCGTCTCTCTCCTCTTTGTTCCTTTCAGAGGAGGTCCTTGGTGCTCCAATTTCCTGAAACGATAATCCGCGGCACCTTCCGTGAACTCCACCCTTTTTTATCTCATCCTTCCCTTCGGTTTCCTCCTCTGTTCCGGCATTTCCTTTTTTCTTCCTTCTCGTAGGGATCCTGCACCTCCAAGGTATAGATCCTTCCAGAGGACAGGTGGTAAGGACCGTCAGGCGTAAATCTGTCATAACTCCGAGGTCGCAATTCACTCCTGGTCCAGGGTGGTCCAGGATGTTCCCGCAGGTTGGGAGTGTACGATTGTTCGCCGGATCTCCGAACAATGGCGGCGATATTTCACCGAACGACACCGAGTCGACGACCGCTTCGATGGTGGCAGTGCCCATGGGATAGAGGTCCTTTAAGGACCGATCCACCTTGCAAAAAACCATCGTCATCGGTGCGTCACTCATTTGTCATCTCCTCTTCGTCGCAACCAATCGGGAATAAAAGGAAGAAATAACCACCTCGATGGAACCATCAGCTAAGAACAACTCATGCAAGAGTGGAGCCCTCGCATCTTCCCTTCGAAATAAAAAAAAAATCACCATAAAGAATATTACAAAAGATAATCATTAAAATTTCAAATTTCCCGCGATGACCTGGGAACGGAATAAAAATAATCAACTCGATGTTAACGTTTAGCGGATGCATAGGGTAATCACGGTTTAGGCATTTTTAGGGAATTTATCTGTACAAAATATCGGAATTTTGGCACAAAAAAAAAATATATAAAAAAATCGAAGAAGTGGAGAAGGTCGGCGATGCCTCGCCAAAGATGGCGGTTCATTCATCCCGAAATGGAAGAGTAGATTCCAGTCTCCAGTCCTCCAGAAATTCCAAAGAGGAGGTAAAAAAGTCCTCGAGCCGGGAATAATGGCTCCCACCACGGGCCCCGTAATTGCTTCCCGTTTTGGATCGTCCATTCATCCAGATATGGGACGATGTAGCTAGAAAGCCATTCCCGATCCGGAAGCCAGAACCTATTATGTATATCAGTTTCGAACCGGTTAAAAGGTGGTTCCTAATGCGAACCGGTAACTCGAGACGAGGTCCTGGTGACGTCGTCGCCGGTTCCCTCGAAATGTCGCCGACGTCGATAATCATTGCCGAGGCGACGACATGCGATTAGGACAAGAGGCTAATAATGTAGAGCAGGACCGATTTACTCCGAGCAAGGTGATAACACGAGTCGCTGTTAAGAGACGCCTTATCCTCCGGGATTTTCTCCCGTATGGCGAAATCGCGACTTGCAAAGAGAAGGAAAAAAATACTATCAGGAGAAATTCGACCAAGATTCTGGATTTAACAAATGGTAACCTTTAAATTTCAGATATTAACCCTTTGGCTATTAAGAGCGCCTAAAGCCGCCCGACGTTTGGTCCAATATTGCCTGCACGGTCAGACGAATTTCGCCCATATGTCGAATTGGCTCCGCGTTCAAAAGGTAAAGAAAAGGATTTAATCGCCTGGAAATTTGAAGGAAAATCCCTACTTTTAAACTTGCAAAGATACTCAGAAGAAAAAAAATTCTATCAGGAGAAATCCGACCGAAATTCTAGATTTAACAAATGGTAGCCCTTAAATTCCTGGTATGAAGAAAAGTCAATCGATCAAGTTCAAGTTCTGGTGATTTTCTTCAAGTAGCGCGTGCTCCCCGTCACTCGCTGTATACTCGGGAAGAAAGCGGCCTTTCCCCGGTGAAAATTACAGCTAAGTGTTCTCTAATTAAACACCCGTGGCAAATGGATTGATTACAGATTTGACACCGACGTGAATTCACCGGAACGTCGAAACGCGAAGCTACGTCCAACTCCGTCCAGACTTTATCCACTTACAAGCCTGGCCGTGCAGAAACGTGATTCACTGCCCCGTCAAAATCGCTGACATTGACACTGACAGCACCCAACTGCTGACATGGCAGTGAAACGCGAATCCAAGAATCGTATCCCCCTGACCGTTTCTTCCCGAGCTACCCGCGACAACGGAGGACAACGTGCAACAACGTACAATAACAATTTAATAAATCGACCGTACCCGACATTCGTCCATTTAAAAAAATCTCGTTACCCATGTCCCTGTAAAACCCGGACATGAGAATTTTCTCGGAATTTTTCCACCGCGGTAAATAAGAAAAAAAAAAAGAATAGAGTATTTTCACAATACAACAAAATGGAAGGGCCGCGGAAGACATTTTATCCCGATATAAAATTCACGTTCAATAAAGAGTCGTATTTAAAGATTCAGGAATTAAATGTCAATTACCGAGACTCGTCTCTGTAATTGAAATTCCTGAAAAGTTGATGCGACAAATAACAAAATAAAGAGAGAGTATTTTTTTGCAGGACAGAAAATGTAAGGGTCGCGGAGAACATTTTATCCCGATATAAAATTCATGGTAAATCCGTTCTCGTTCGAAGAAAAAAAAAAGTAAAATAATTAATGAAGTCGTATTTAAAGATCCACGAAATAATAAATAAGGAAAATAGTGAATTTTACCAAGAATCGTGCTGGAAGGCTGACGAATAATTGCACTTGGTAACCGTGTACGTATTTAACGGGTTTTTGCCTCCGATAAATGTGGCCCTAACGTTTAAGAGTTTATGGAGAGTGGTATTTAAAAATTCCTGAAAAGCTTATAAGCCCGCTCTCTCGAGGGATCGACCTATCGATAGCGGCCCGAAGATGAGTCAGGGCGGCGCGAGTTGTCTCGTTAAAATTCACGGCGGGGTCCGAGGGACCACACGCGTCATCTGTATAAATAATAAAGGAGATGCGTTAGGCAAGCGTGCTTTCCTCATCTACGAGACAATGTATGCGACCGGTACCGGAAGTCCCGTTAGTCAGAGGCTGCCCCTGCGAGGAGGACGCTTTTTACGAATGTGAACCAGTTTCGAGTCGTCTTCCGAAGTGCAGCCTGACCTCGAAGCTCGGCACTTCGGTTATTCATTCTAACAGCCAACCGATTAGATTTTTCAAACTGTAATTGGAATAAAAAATAATATCACCCTTAACCGTTTGGCTACTAAGAGCGCCCGACGTTAGGTCCAATATTGCCTGCACGGTCAGAGGAATTTCGCCCATATGGCTCCGTGTTCAAAGTACGCGGCGGAATTTTCTCGATGAGGAGGGAAACCCTCGATTTGATATCACTTCGCTTCTTCATTCGAACACACGACCGATCGACCGATTAGATTTTTCTAAACTACCCTGATTACGATAAAAAATAATATCACCCTTAACCGTTTGGCTACTAAAAGCGCCCGACGTTAGGTCCAATATTGCCTGCACGGTCATAGGAATTTCGCCCATATGTCGAAATGGCTCCGTGTTCAAAGTACGCGGCAGAATTTTCTCGATGAGCAGAGAAACCCTCGATTTGATGTCACTTCGCTTCTCTATTCGAACACACGACCGATCGACCGATTAGATTTTTCTAACCCTAATTGGAATAAAAAATAATATCACCCTTAACCGTTTGACTACTAAAAGCGCCTGACGTTAGGTCCAATATTGCCTGCACGGTCAGAGGAATTTCGCCCATATGTCGAAATGGCTCCGTGTTCAAAGTACGCGGCAAAATTTTTTCGATGAGGAGAGAAACCCTCGATTTTCTTCATTCGAACACAGGACCGATCGACCGATTAGATTTTTCTAAACTACCCTGATTACGATAAAAAAATAATATCTCCTTTAATCACGACGAAAATCCCGACGATCAGATTTTCCTTGATAAGGAGAAGAGGGAAACCCTCAATTTGAAGAATGACTTAATAATTGTATTACCACCACTTTGTATCTTTAAAGAGGGGAAATTAATTCTTAGCTGGATATATGGAACATAATTAATATCCGCGACATTTTTACCGGCTTTGTCGTCGCGAGGACGTCGCAGAGCAAATATTCCATCCTCCTATCAAGATGATAACACGAGGGCCTTCTGCAGACACTAAGGCCAAGTTTAGAAGAGAATTTGCAAGCGAGAGAATTTTTTTTTCCCCGAGGTAGCGTAATTCGGTTCGTTGAACCTTCGGCTCGCGTTTTCACGATGACGCGTCCTCGAGGCGATTTGAATTTTTCTTATCGCCTCGTTTTTATCGAATTAGAGTCCGAGAAGGAAACGAGCTGTAATTTTCACATCGCGGTCTGCTCGCCATATGTGAGAAGAGAGAAGAAGAAAGGCAAGCATCCGAAAATGCGACCCAGGGCCGATAAAAGCTCGGGACATAAAATAATAAACCACGGATATCAAGAAAACTGACGAAAGGTCATTTTACAAAATTGCATTACAAAAATGAAGGAAAATAATAAACTCCCCGAGGAATGCACTCCGGTCGGTTGCAGGATTGCAAAGTGCAACATCCTGTGGGATTAAATCCCGTCTATCGGTCGAAGATAAAAACGCGTCTGGGGAAATATTTTCCCTAGGCAATTTATTAATCCGTTTTAGGATCTTCCATGTGTTCTGAATAAAAAAAAACAACCGAAACATCGTCGAAAGGGGCGTGGGAATTATTTCAAGACGCGTAATGGCTCGTTCGGATCGCATAGGGTGGAGGGGACTGCATTTAGGTGCATTTCCATGGATCCTGGGAGAATACGGAACCCAAGGGTGAGATTCCGGCACGTCGAGACGCGGTCTCGACCCGGCGACATGCCCGGCGTCGCGACGCCGAAATAGCAAGGCGCCTCGTGGCGACGACCTTCCCGGCCAATTCTCGATTCTTGATTCTCTCGCCATTTCCAGGTGATAAGATTCACTTCCTACCTCCGATTTTTTAGTTCCGTAAAAAAAAAAATCATCGACCGTCAGTGATGCACTCCTCGATAATAAGGATCAATTTGCAGCCGCCATGCTCGGCCCCGATTCGGGAAAATCAAGAATTCCCCGATTTTTCTGTTCCGTAAGGGAAGAAATGCATCGACCGTACAATGGAAAAAAAAAAATGCGGTTTTCCAGGGTGCATCGAGGCGAGTGCATTTATGTGGAGTGCATCAGTGATGCGTCGGCCGCACAGCTGGGACGTAGGAACTAACGATGTAGGAAGCTCGGATAATATGGGTCAATTTGTAGCCACCGTGCTCGGCCCATGGGAATGCGGTGCATCTATTAATTGCACGTCCCGGTGCATCCCGCGCAACAACGGAACTCGGCCTCCGCTTGGCGGGTCTTCTATGTAAAATTTCACATCTACCTACGAAAATGATATTCCAGGATTTTAGAGATTAATTTCTCCGTCATGAAGTGCATCGATTAATTCCCACGAGGGAGACTCGATGATGTTGAAATTGACGAAAGAATTGGTCCGCGTCTCTCCCGAAATTAATGTCTATTTGCCTCTACTGTCTTTCTCTCTTTCTCTCTTCGTCTCTATTCATAGCCCACTTTTTTTCCGCCTCTCTACGAGGCGGGATTAATTTCAATGTACTCCCTGAATTAGCATTCACTCCTCTAATGGATATTTATGGGTTTTACATTGCCGCGTGGGCGACGAGCGAATGACGTGACAACGACATAAGCCATCTCCCTGTAATGCCATAATGAACGCGGTTACATCGTACAAGATCCTCCCCAGGGGGGAGGTGTACATTTTTTCCATTTTTTTTCTCACCTCCCCCCAAGAAATCCCCCTTTCAATTCCCGCCGAGTAGGCGTAATGGCGCAAACACTTCGCGAGTGCATCTCTCGCATTCGATGCAATTCCCCTCCGTGAATTTTAATTGACGTCTATGTCGGGGTAAAGTACTATTTACAGGACGTATTTATGTAATTGCTCACCGATAAGCCGCGTGATAATGATATATCATCGACGCCGCCGAGGGATCGCGCAATGATCTATAGAGAAGTGCATACCCGATGATGCATCGGAAATGCCGAATGCAGTTTCTTCGACTCTCCGAAATAACATTTCGAAGCGTCTCACCTTGCATTTTATTACAGGTGAAGTATAATTAATTCCGGCTACTCAATATTGAAATATATATATATATATAATAATTTGTAATATAATAATAATGTAATAATTTGTTAACGAGAAGTGGAGGTTAGAAAAAGATTTTCTGAAATCCATGGGAAAATATTAGATAGGCAAAGAGTTGATGGAACTAGGCGGAGATGCAACGTGGCTGGCTGGGAAAATAATTGAGAGGCCAATAGGAGAAGTGCATAGAGTGCACTCGGGGACAATTATGCAAACACGTCGTCAGACATGGCAAAGTATGTATTGCCACGGTGGAGTCGTGTTTCCAGGTTCTGGTAGGACCTTTCCCTCATTTTCTGTTTCTCTATTTCTCTCCACAAGGCCCTCGAGAATGCAAGACCGGGGATGCACGCGATGCACCTGGATGCAGTTTCGCCTCTCGTGCGGAGAGGCAGGCAGAAAAATCGGGATTTCTAAATAATTTCTCCACAAATTGAATAAATATAGTTAAGCATAATTTCCTCGAGAAAATTACCGAGTGAAGTATGTAAAAAAAGAATAAGAAAGAACGAGAAAGAGTCGTCAAACAAACGTCGAGAAATGGACGGGTAGAGAAATAAATCTTCCTTACAGGTTCTCGGAGTACGCGAGGAATGTCAATGGCAAGTCCAGACCGTGAGTCGTGTCGGGAAAAATTGCCGTTCCTGAAAATAAGGTAACAAGCTCCAGTTCTCACAGTTCTCAGCGACAATGGAACCGATTAGCATGCCAACCGTAAGCTCGTAGGTCACCGACCACGTGTACAAATCGGCCATTTTTTACAAGCTAACCGTGAGAAAGCCTTTTGAGTCGCGACCAACTGCAATTTCGACATTTTCTAAAATTCCCTTCTCGATAAATTTCATATCTTTCACATCGTCACTTGTCAACGCTCGATCGATTTGCCCTCGGCTTATTGTTAGACACGACCGGCGCCCGATAAATTCTCTCAATTCTTCCTGCTGTCAGGTCCAATAATCGGACATTGTCAGCCGGGCATTTAAATCCTCGAGCACGTGGAGGCATTTAAATCCCCGACCACGTGGTCAGCCATGCCACCCAGAGATTCGAATTTTTACAGGAAGAAAGAGGGACTTTTTTACCGGAATCTTATAATCAGGTATCGCGAGGGATATCACTCTAAATTAAGCAATTAATCCGGCAGTAACGAGCGCCATTGGTTCCGAGGCGATGAACGCCTCGTCCTGGTTTGGGGCATAAAGGTTCATTATCGTCGAGGAGAGAAGGACGGAGGCACCTCGGACCTCGAGTGCCTCCTCTCTCTCTCGGCTCCCCTTTTTCTCCGTTTTCTCTCTTTCTCTGCCATGGCCACCCAAGATCGCCTCCCGGAGATCAACAGTGGTTCGCACAAGACCGCCACTTTAGCTTCCACGAACGATGTAGATACACGGTGCTACTTGGACGTGATCCTGTCAAGCCGCAAAGTGGGAAATGAATTTTTTTCTTTGCGGCCCGAGTCCCTCCCTAATTCCTGAATCACTCAGAAAAGCATATCTCGGGTGATAAGGCGGCCGTTTTAATTTTCCTAAACAGTGTGGACACTCGGATGTGCTTCGGGTGATCTTGCCAAGCCTCGAAGTACCAAAAGAATTTTTCCTTCTTCCCTTTCCTGGTGGTTATCGCTAATGTACTCGAGAACATCTCTCGGTAAGGTGGTATGAGCGAATAAGACCGACTCGCATTCGGGATTTCGTGAATGGAAAGGAGCCCAGCCGTGATTAGCATAAGCTCGCTAATTCCCCGATCGCGAGTGGCCAGTTGTTCGCGAGAGAGAATTTTTTTTTTTCATGCCAAACTTGGCGAATGAGAGAAGGCAACACTTCGTTACATTAAGGGGAAATACGGTAAAGATTAAATCACTTGAGGACGCTGCAAAGATGTACGTGGTAATGTACATATTTTTTTTTTTTTTAACCTATCGGGAAATTAATTCCCCGATCGGAGATGAGGATTTCTTCACGAGTGGGAATTTTTCCAAGGGACAGGATGATAATTTAATATATTGCAAAAATGTCAAATCGTGATGTTTGTTATTTAATTTTTTCTTATTTATTACTTAATCGACTCGCCACGCAGAGACATTTCGAGGAAGGGATGCAGACGGTGGACGACATGCACCGCGAAGAGCTAATTTCGCAAAACTGCAGTCATGATTTTTCGCCCGTCCCGTAGATCATCGAGCACGAGCGCGGCGAGAGATGCGCGAGTCGTAAAAAATCGAATACCGCAGAAAATCACATCCTTTCTAAGTCAAGGGGACGATTAGTTTAACGACTCATCAAGAGAGTAACGAGCCGGCTCGAGTGGCAGCTCTCGAGATTTGCGACTCGAACGACCCGTAAAATTCCGGGGGGAGGGAATAAATAAATAAAAGGACACGCAAAAATTGCCGGGGGGTGTCCAGTAAAATTCCAGGACTCGCGTACAGGTGTCATCTAGAGGATTGGTCGATGTAAATAATTATTAGCGAGGGAGGTCGCGGTATAAAAATTTGAGAACAATTGCGCGCCGGAAGGGAGTGAATTCCGAGGAAGCGCTCGGGATTCGGTGGGGCACGAGCAAAGCCCTGGGGATCCCATTGTAGTCTTGACAGATCGTTATTATGTTAATAAGAAGGTTGTCCGAGGACCTAACGAGGTCCGAAACACGTTCCGGACCTTGTGGGCCGGCAATTTCGGCTCTCGGGCTGCCTTTTAAGGAACTAATTCGCCAACCCACAGGCGACTGACGCGTCACGTGCCCACGACTCCAAATGCCGATTTTATGTAAAATCCCGGTCCCCATGGAAATCCAAAAATTCCTGGAACCCTTCCTTTTTAGCCAGCCCCATGGAAATTCTCGAATGAAAGCAAAATCCCCAGCGAATTCGTCCTCCATCTGTGACTATTATTTCTCCCGAAGGGAAGGGAACGACGTCCCCCAAAAACGTGGCTTTCCGCCTTAACGACACCTCGCATAAAAAATCGACCTTAACAAAAGGTATTCCGAGTTCCATTTCGAGCAACTTTTGTGGGATAGGATTTCCCACCACGCGAATCGTTAATCCAGGAATTTGAAAAGAAACGGAGCGCGCGGTGGGCATCGGCGATAATCTGTCAAGTCCCAGGTTCCCAAAAATGTCTCGAAATTCAATCAGACAAAGACTCTTCCCAGGTGGCAATTCCTTCCCAAAAATTCGACTCCGTGACTCCAAAAACGTGCTCGGAAATAAAATCAAGATATAATCCTCGAAACTAATTCACTGACATGGGGGAATTTTGCCCTGCTGAGGATTCAGAAGTTTTCCAAAATCCGTCGTCAATGAAAATCCCACGATCCGGATATAAGTGAAATATGTCTGCAGATGGTCGATCAGACGTCGAGAAATGTATAAAATAAGCCTGATTTAGTAAATAAACGTCGAGGGACTTCAAAGGACCGCACTTGCGGCGGGGATTATGATTTCTCCGAGTTAGGCGAAATTCTTTCCGTAAAAAAAAATGCAAAAGGGACCTCCCGATTATTTCGCGGATCAGCGGTGACACGGGGGAAACAAAATACATTCCCGACAAGGGTCCATCACGGTAGAGCGAACTTCGGGAGTCGTTTCGGAGCCTTTTTCGGCAGCCCTCCTGTCGAGGATGCTTCAAGGATTATCTCCGAAAGGACTCCGACGAAGGATCAAAAGAGGACCCCCTGCCAAATTGTCCGAGACCTGTTCGCAACTCGATCGGTGGACCGAACAATCGACAAGAAGCATCCCCAAAAAGAAACTACGGAACAATTTGTCGAGATTCGTTTGAAAAACCGAAAAAAAAATTACCCACGTGGAACGGCACCGGAAAATTCCTTACTCGAGATAAATTAATTTTATTTANTTCCTCGAATCTCGGTAACATCCTCCTGTAATTCTCTCCTGAAATTTTCTCCCCCCGTAAAATGTCACTTTCCAAATCGAGCGAGAGTCAGATATGCGGAAGGTCTCTCGGTCTCGTCAAATCGTGAAAGTGGCAGAAATTTATCGTCCCATTATCTTCGCAACCCGCGGGTCAGCTCCGAGGGGAGAGGAAAAACATCCCGGAGAAAAGTTCACATTGTTCGAGAGGAGATGTTACTTCGACCGAGAGACAGTTACTACTCGCGCCAAAGGAATATTAATTTAGCCGGGACTAAAAAATCTGCCCAGCCCGAGGGCCGGCTCGGAAAGGAGAAGGAAAAAAGGGAAATTGGGAAGAGAAACATCCGATACCTTTGACGTGATGTTACTTTAGACGAGGGACAGTTACTGCCAAAGGAATATTAATTTAGTCGCGGTTTGCATTTCCAAACGTTTGCAAATCTCCCCGGGAATTAAGCGCGTGTCTTCAGCAAGACGTCAAAGTAAATCTAAAATCCTGCAGTTTCATCGAGCATATTCCACGTTGAAATTGCACCGTCCCATCCAGGACATAATTCAGCAACGCCATGATCAGCTGATTAAAATGAATCCCCGGAATATTAATTGCAAAAATCTCTGAGATAAAATTACAAGCATGGCATTAATTCCCTCGTTTACCGTGAATAAATAAATAAGGTACCATTTTTCGAGAACTTTCAGGGGTAAGCGATTTTTACAAACCCGACGAAAAAATTGCAATAGACTAGCGTGTGCGAACATTACATACACCCAAGCTATCTCGCTTTACGGATATGAATTAAAGCGGCGAGGAGTAATTTTTTTTTACACCCTCAAGAAAAAAATCTTACATTCATTGCAGGTACCATTTTTCGAGACCTCTCGCGAGTAAACGATTTTTGCAAACCCGATAAAATAATTGCAATAGACTACCGTGTGCGAACATTACATACACCCAAGCTATCTCCCTCAACGGATATGAATTAAAGCGGTGAGTAATTTTTTTTTACACCCTCAAGAAAAAAAATCTTACATTCATTGCACGGTACAAAGACTTCCTAGTTGCACTTCCAAGCTTCCAGGAAGTCATTACCAGGGATACCCGCGAGACATACAGTACACGTACGATAACGTTGCATTACACCTAAGCGCCGGTGCAGCAAAATGCAGGGGATGCACCCCATAAGCACTGTCTCGATTTTTTTTTTCTCATCTTCACTTGCGAACTCTATTACGAGGAGGCTCGTCGATCGCACTAAGGCAAACAGGGGGGAGCATAAAGTGTAAAGCCACCAACGTGCGAGACCCTGAAGAGACCCTCTTCCCGGTCTGGGACTTTTTCTTAATAATGTCTTCATCCAGCATCCGCCATCGGTCCACGCAACGTGTTATTTCAGGGACCTAATCGCAGAAGGGATCTCGAAATAACTCCCTACACGTATCCATTTATCCATTTGTTCTTCTGTTTTTAATTATCCAGAGATGGTGGGCCGATCGGCACTGACCTGGGCAAACACGATTAACTTTGAGCACGCCTCCTCGAAGTGGCGAGCGTAACTCCTCGCATACGAAGAAAATTTGGAAAAATAGAAAATGTGGGGAAAATAATCTTGGAAAAAATATCAGAAATTCTCTTTAATTATCCAGAGATGGTGGACCGATCGGCACTGACCTAGGCAAACACGATTAACTTTGAGCACGCCTCCTCGAAGTGGCGAGCGTAACTCCTCGGATACGAAGAAAATTTGGAGAAATAGAAAATGTGGGGAAAATAATCTTGGAAAAAATATCAGAAATTCTCTTTAATTATCCAGAGATGGTGGGCCGATCGGCACTGACCTGGGCTAACATGATTAACTTTGAGCACGCCTCCTCGAAGTGGCGAGCGTAACTCTTCGGATACGAAAAAAATTTAGAAAAATAGAAAATGTGGGGAAAATAATCTTGGAAAAAATGTCAGAAATTCTTTTTAATTATCCAAAGATGATGGGCCGATCGACACTGACCTGAGCTAACATGATTAACTTTGTGCACGCCTCCTCGAAGTGGCGAGCGTAACTTCTCGGATACGAAGAAAATTTGGAAAAATAGAATATGTGGGGAAAATAATCTTGGAAAAAATATCAGAAATTCTCTTTAATTATCCAGAGATGGTGGGCCGATCGGCACTGACCTAGGCAAACACGATTAACTTTGAGCACGCCTCCTCGAAGCGGCGAGCGCAACTCCTCGGACACGAAGAAAATTTGTAAAAAATAGAAAATGTGGGGAAAAAAATCTTGGAAAAAATTTCATAAATTCTCAGATATTCCGATTGTTCATTCCAGAGGAGATCCCGATGATTTGCCGCCTCTTCCTTCTTTGTATGACGTTCTTTCTGGTCATTGTACCGATCGAGTCGGCTTGCTCGCGCTAATCAAGGAGTCAATCCTCGAGCGGAATCTTCTCGCGGATCGTGCTCGTGAATCATTCCCTGCAGGTCAAGGGTGCATCGTCCAATTGTCGGTCGAGCCTTTTTGATGTTTTCACCGTCTCGCCTTATGATTAGCGACCGACGAGAACGAGTCCGACGACACCCGCGGGGTTATCCTTCCCGATTGGAAATTATTGCGACCAAGTCTGGGACCGATTCCTCGCGGCTGGAAATAACTCTTCCTCTTGGAACCAACCAATTTGCGAGAGCCTTCCGATAGTTATCAGCTAGCGATAATATCCAATAAGAATAATAATTCAGAATTTTCTTTAACCACCTCCCCATACCTCCCCCATATGAACCCTCTGTGCCCCAAATGTATAATTTCCCAATTTCGCGTCAAGAAGAAAAAAAAAATGATATAACCTAAAATTTGCATATATCAACCCCCCGCTGTTATCTGACTACGTTTTCATAGATAGGTCACAGGAATTCTTATGAATGAAAATTGGAAATAATTCCTCCTCGGCGTCTTGGAGATGGTCTCTAGACCTCTCTTTCTCATTACTCGTTTTTTGGGGGGGAGCCCTCGTTGATGAGAATTCATGTCGACGGTATCCCTCGAAGATGCGCTCCCGAGGTCAGGACTTTCGGGAGGATCGACGTAAATCCTGAAGGTTTACCGCCGAGGCCTCGGTACGTACATACGAAGTACGTAGGAACGTAAGAACGCAAGAACGTAAGGAGGCTGCGGGAAAGCGATCCGACTTAACGACCCCCTTCGTAAACACGAGATAGTCTTCGCGGAACCATTGTTTATGCAAAATGCACTTCGCTGCCATTAAGTTTATCTCGCAGGCCCGGTTCCAGAGTTTACACTCGGCCCATCGATGGACGGATGGGATCGCCAGATATCCCCCGTTTCTTTCCTTTCCAATCAATATTCCTCGCACCCTCTGACATCGCGAAGGAAGTAATAAACAAATGAAACGAGACATTTCAGAAATATCAAAGAAATTAATATCCCAGGAGGAAGGAATTACCGATCGCCCCCAGTTGGCGTGAAGTAGTACCCACGTGGTCGAGATGGTTTTTCAAATTCTATTCTTTTCTTTTTTTTTTTTCACGGATTGCAAAGCGTGGGACCAAAAGCGTCAGGGTGGAGTTAGCAAGGGAAGAGCAGATTTTCCAGGATCGAAACCTTGAAGGAGGAGCAGAGTCCCACGGGACTTCCGGGAAGCGGCAATAAGAGGACGCTTGTTCTTGGCCAGTCTTTTGGAGAACGCGTTCCCATGGCGGTTCCCGAGGGCTCTCCTCAGCCTCGAGATTCTTAATCACCATGGTCCCATGATCGCATTAAATTTTTTTTTTTTCCCTTAACATCATCTCAAGCCCTCCGGGTCACTCGAGCCTAAAATTCGGACGAATTCCGCATTTTCCGGGATTTAATTAGAATCTGCCGTCAGAACCTTAACCATTAGAATTTGACATTGCAACAATAGCAATTTCACTTTGAATTGGAATTCTTGTGAATAATAAATTTTTACGTGATTCGAGTTTTAGACGCGATTTAACGGAACAAGTAAGGGAAATGCATTCGGCTTGCGGCAACGCGTTCTCCAGACCATTAGAATTTGACATTGCAACAATAGCAATTTCACTCTGAATTGGAATTCCCGTGAATACTGAATTTTTCCTGATTCGAGTTTTGGACGCGATTTAACAGAACAGGTAAGGGAAATGCATTCGGCTTGCGGCAACGCGTTCTCCAGACACGGAGATGCGTTCTCCAGTCTGCCACCATGATGGTTTCTGGAAACCAGGAGGCGTTCTGAGCCCCAGGGCGCAACAGCGATCCCACAGTGGTTTCCGGTTACGGGAAAGGCCCGATAACCCCCGATGGATATCTCCGTATAATCCAGATACGCAGAAATCCCATAAAATCCCACAGGCTCGCCACATGCCTTCATCTCGATCAGAAGCCGCTCGACTTATCATCCGAGAGTTCGACCGATTAGCCCGTACGACCATTACCAAGAATCCCCATAAATTCCACTATCCTATCCATAACAACTGACCACAATGGCCAATTGACCAAAAGACCTTTCAGCGACTTTAAATAAAAACCACTGCAATTATTAACACCGATAAAGGTCCTCGAGGTGTCCCTCGCGACTAGAAGGATCGCGGATATTTCCGTTCCAAGATCTATAATCGCTTTCCTGGACAACGATAATTTATAACCAGAGTCATAGATAAAGCTCCGCTCCCTTGGAATTCCCTTTTCCCGGAGGAATTTCGAAATTTATGGATTCCAGACCGACAGGAATGCGCGATTCGGTCCGGCAGGAAACTTATCCTTGGGCGTGAATAACGTCCCTGGCGCCTGTCTCATTACCCTATAAATACCCCATAAATACGGCGTAAACGTCCCGTGGGGATAAATAAGGCCAATTAATAATCCCAGGATTTTTTCAACTCCCGGTCGATCAGTCGATCTCATTCCTATTATCAATTTTCCTCGCGCAATCGGCGACAAAGCGCCGACGATTGCCGATGACAATCGGCTCTATCGAGAATGCGATTTCCGTCGATCGATCTCTGTCCCTCTCTCTCCTCGGTATCGGCAAAGGTCTCGGATCGAATCGGATCGCCGATCGAGGGATTGACCAATCGCGGCAACACGATCGGCCGATTTTCTCCCGGAGCAATATCCCACCCGACCGCTGGACCCGTCGCCGATACCGACTGATATCTAATTATTGGCCGGCTGATAAAATAATTGCAACTTTCTAACCAGACCGATCTGGGGATATACCCCAGGATCGGGCGCAGCCGCGTACTCGATCGGAATTCCGCGAGGCGTTAATTGTGCCCATAATTATGAAAGTGGTCTGAGTCAAAATTGAAAAAAAAAAAATCAGTTTATCAGTTATTTCACGGCATATTATTTCAAAGGAAATTCAATGTAATTTCGAAACGAAAAATATATGACTTAGACCACTTTCATAATTATGGGCACAATTATTCTCGTGGCATCGGGCAACTACCGGCGGGAATTCCCGATGCACTTTCATCGAATGCACTTTCTAGGTGGCTTCGAGACTTCCGGGGCCTCGAAGGTGTCGAAAATGGACCGGAAGTCTCCTGGGATAAATTCGACTCCCTGAAGGGGTTTAGATAATCGTATGACTAGTCAATTTTATAATTGGACTCGATCAATGAATTCCACTGTTGAGGTTCATTGCCGAGTACTGATTATTTAATTTCACCGATAAGGGATGCATTTGGATGCATTTCGGGGGCGAGTCTCCTTTCGATGGATTTTAGAAGCCTTTTGGACGGAAGGCCACGGTGCACCTCCGACTAAAATAACTATTTGTGCAATTATAGGCGACTGATTATTTAATTTCACCGATAAGGGATGAATTAGGATGCATTTTGGGGGCGGGTCTCCTTTCGATGGATTTTAGAAGCCTTTTGGAGGGAAGGCCACGATGCACCTCCGGCTAAAATAACTATTTCTGCAATTATAGGCGACCCTGAACAGTGGTAACAGATCAATGATTTCCACTGTTGAGGTTTGTTGCCGAGTACTGATTATTTAATTTCACCGATAAGGGATGCATTTGGATGCATTTCGGGGGCGGGTCTCCTTTCGATGGATTTTAGAAGCCTTTTGGAGGGAAGGCCACGGTGCACCTCCGGCTAAAATAACTATTTGTGCAATTATAGGCGACCCTGAACAGTGGTAACGACCTCGTCGAGCCCCGGGTGCTTCGAGAACTCTTTCCCGTACAAACCTACCGGATGTGGCACTGCTAGAGGTGAGTCCAACGTACCCACCCACGGTTCCCGGTGTAACGTGAGAGACCGGCTAATATTTCCCTGGATTGGCGAAACATTCTCGGCTGGACATCGGCACATGCAAAAACCATGGCCCTGACCATCGGGTGCGAACCTTGGACTCGGTTTGGCCGTTGAATTTCAATTTTGGGCATGATCGAGTTTGACCACTAGCTTAGGGTGAGGTCGAATCTACCCCCAGAGTATGACCATTGAATTCGGCCATTTTGTTCGACAATTGAATTTGGCCATTTGATTCGACCACTGAATTTGGCCATTTGGTTCGACCATTGAATTTGGCCATTTGGTTCGACCATTAAATTTGACCATAATGGCCAACACCCCCAGATGCGACCAACTGCACTTTCCCATACTCGGCTGCCCTCGCGCAGTGATTTTCAGCCAGCTGTCTCCAGGCACGAGGACTTAATTAGATCAAACTCTCATTAGCCTAGAACAATCGAAGGGCTGTCCGCCACCCCGGTGGTGCATGTCAGATGTACAGAGAGTTCCAAAGTTTCCATAAATCGCGTCTTATACGAGCTCGACCCTCTTCCAGGGTGACCCGGAAGAAGGCAGGCACCTTAAACCTCGCATTAAATCCCAAAACGACAATTTTCGACAAGAATCGTCAACAGGGTCCCGGGCCCGATCCTCGATAAAGAGTGACGTTGGTTTCCAAAACCGTCGAAACGCGGAAATGGACCTTCGAAGGCGCCAACTACTAAAGTCCACACGAAATGGGACTGGCCGAAAACGCGGATGGAATTTAATCTGCGACGTCGGAGAGAGAATTCTCCATTTAGTCAAGGACGCGTGTCCTAGAAATACTGCCAAAACCCGGCAAGGAACCGGAAAAACGAGGTCCGGCGAATTGGGGACTCTCGTAAAAAGCGCCGCCATTTTGTCCCGAAGGCGATAATCGAAATTGCGGTGTGCGAAGCCTTGATAAACTTTTCATTTATTCTTTTTTTTTCAGAGTCCCCGGTGTTTTATAAATCACGTAACAATTTCGTAAAAACTTTCATACAATTAACAACGATTAAAGATCCTTGAAATTTCGATAATTCGTTACCAGGACGTGAAGTATTTTTTTTTAATTTTTTTCTACAAAATTGCTGAATTTATTTCCGGTATTTCTAGCCGTTGCGATGATAATGACGAATGTAACAAAATGTGAAAAGAGAGAGACTCACCGCATTGGTATCGGCCTGCATGTCCTCCTCCACCCCGGCCTTGATGAGGTCGTCCTCGTCCTCGTTATCGGGAGCATTGATATAGTCCTCGTAGTCCTGCTCGGCGCTCTTCGCCTTGGGGTCCTCCGTCTTCGCGGGGGGTCTCTTTTTAGGTTCCTTCGGGATCTTCCGATTTTCCGGGATTTTCCTAACCTCTTCGAGAGAGCGCTGCACGGTGTTGTTAACGGGACGCTTATTCCCGATATACCACGGGGCCATGTAGGCATAACTCGCGCTGCCGAGTTTCGTCGATGAGGTCGAACTCGAGGTCACCGAAGGGAGGCTCTTCCCGACCTTAGGGTCGTACCTGAGGTTCCCATACGCGTCTCTTTTGAGGTGTCTCTCGATTTCGATGTTCCGGTAGTCCCTCTTGAGGTTCGGCCTCGACGTGGTAGGATCCTCCGAGGTCAGCCTCTTGATAATGTCCTCGAAAGTCCTCAAAGGCGGCTTGACCTCTCCCCCGTGAAAGCTGTTATCGAAGCCATCGTCTTCGTCATCCTCGACCTCGTCCTTGTTCGCGTCCTCGTCCTCGTCGTCCGCGTCTTCGGCGTCGACCCTAGAGACCTCGACCTCATCCTCGTACTCCTCGTTCTCGTCGTTATCCTCGTTCTCCCACCCCAGCTCGTCCTGATCCGAGGTCAGGTTGATCATCCCCCTGCCGGCATGAGGTCTCCTCTCCGACCTCTCCCCTTCCCTGTGTCTGGACCTCCTCTGACTTCGCTGTCCCGTCCTCCACCCAGGCCTCCCCCTCTTCGAGCCATCGTTATCCTCATATTCGTATCTGTGTCGCCTCCCTCTGTCGTGTGTCCTCGACCTCGAGTACCTGTCCTCTAGACTGTCCTCGGTCTCCCCCTCGTACCCCTCGTCGTCGACGTCGACCTCTGCCCTCTCGTCCTCGTTCTCCACCTCGTCCTCGTTCCTTCGCTGGTACCCCAGCCTCCTGTACGACCTCTCCCTCTGAGGTCGACCTCGATGAGACCTCTCCTTCCCGACCTGGTAGGAGGTCCCCGTCCCCGGGTAGGACACTCCTCTCTCCTCCTCCTGGTACCAGGGCTTCTCGTACCCTCTTCGGTGCGACCTCGATCTTGGACTCCACTCGTGACCTCGCGAGGTCCTGCGGGATCCAGAGGTCCGCCGGGCGTCGAGGTCCTCCTCTTTCGAGAGGTCCTCCTCGTAGTCCTCGTCGTACTCCTTCCACCGACGCCATCTTGGGTCGAGGTCATCGTGCCGCCTCGACCTCGGATCGTGGTGGTGCCGGATGTGGTGCCTCCTCGCGTGGTTCCCGCGTGGCTCCGCCTGGTGGCGAGCTTGCGCCTCGACCGCCAGCGACAACAGCGCCACCGTCAGCAGCGCCACCAGCGACAGCCCCTGCATCCTCCCTCGCATTATCTCGACCTTAGTCCCGGGCCTCTGGGGACCTCGACGGATCTCACGGCATAGCCGCGACCTCGGCGACCTCGAAGCCACCGCGGTTCTCTAGATACATATGGCCCGGGGCTCCTGGTTCACGCAGGCCGACCTGCGCGGCATGCCCTGCCTCGCCAACTGCCCGCACCGATCTGACCGGCGCGCTAGTTCCCCGCCATGGACGGGAGACTCCACCTCGAGATTTCAACCCGATTTTTCTCGGAAACGGCGAATCTCTCGGAGTCGCGGTTGCACCTGCAGATTGTACACCCGTGATATATACCAGGTGAATTTTCTCAGAATTTTATTCTTAACATCTGGTAACGTAATATACTCGGCGGAGTTGCTGATCACTCGTCTCGAGTTTTACGATCTCTTGGGTATGTCTTCGGGAAATCAACGTCGGGATGGCGAGGGCTTTGTCTCCTCGCCCTGTATTTTCTCCCCTTCGGCAATCCTCTCTACTGGGTCCGGAGTTTACGAAGATCCTCCTGAAGTCCCCTCTCTCTCCCTTTTCACTACCTCTTCTCCTTTTGGGAATCGCGGGCTTTCCGACGTGAAGTCGCGTGATGTTGCCCGGAGTTGCACGAGGGAGACACTCTCCCGTCGTATCGCGCGTACCGAATGTTGCGGCCGACTGAGCGCCCGTCCTCCGCCGGCGCTCGGTCCGCAGAACGCGGACCGAGGGGCGCATGCGCCGACCGGCACCTCCTCCCACCCACCCGACCCCCTCCCGCGGCACTTCGCGAGTCGCGACGCGCCAAGGTGCAATGGTTTCCCCGGCGGTTTTCGAATCCTCGTTTTAAGGCTTCTTCCGCACTTTGCGACCGATTTCCCGGGATTATCCGAATATCTCAACTCCATCGAATCGTTTTCTTCCTGGACTTGACGTTTCCCCTCTGCCGGTGTCGCAGTTAGCGACGCGTAAAGTGCCGAGGTGGAGAGTCCCTCTGGCGGGAAAATCGGGTATATTAACGACGGCACTTATAAATATTTATTTATGTCATAAGTGGCTGTCGGGGCCTCGAGATCGACGATTCGGGTTTCGAAAGCTGCGACAGGTTGGCTCCTCCAAAGGTTCCAAGGCGCGTCCATTGAAAAATCTCCGAGGCCCATTCACCATCTCGAGGCGGCGTACGCGCCTTCGGGGACCATTCACGGGCTCGCGGGGACCATGGACCAGCCGAATCCGCTCGCAGATGCGATCGCTCGGTTTCTGCTCCTTCGAAACAGGTTCTCGAGCTGGCACTTTCCCCGCTGACTCCGCGCCCTCTTCTCTTCACCTTTAGCCGACATTTGCCGAGGACTGATCGATGCACTTGACGACTTTTCGTCGATCGCTCCGAGAGCTGCCTCCAACTTACACATTTTTTTTCCGGGACTTCCGGAACTTCCACGTGTCCGCCAAAATTCCCACCCATCCCCCGGACTCTCTACTAGTTACCGTAATTTTGGGGCAATTCTTTGAAACCTCCTTGAATTGAAAAAAAAATCATTCTGAAGGGCTTGGTATAAGGCACCGCGAGAGATAGATATGAAGTAGGGATCGATTTGGGGAACGGTTAATTTAAGCCTGTTTGTTTTTTAGTGATGAATGTCACTTAGTTCGGTACTTATTTCCTTTAAGCGGAGACGGTTAATCTTCCGTGATGGAAGGTATGTACCGTGTACTCGTGCCCTGTGGAGTTCAGGCATAAAGAGAGAGGAGAGACCATATCGAATGGTAATCGGCTTCCATTTGTCACATAGCTAACAAAGCCGGTACATTGGCCATCGTTAAGGCCGGTCCACAAAATGAAAACCGAGACGGTTTCTTACCCGTTGTGGTACCTCGATGCCCCTCTTTAATTGCACCTCAAGAGTCCGATACATTGCAGGCGAGTACTGAGGTTCTTAAGACCCCTCCTTAAATAATAAAAAAAAATGGTAATAGGACTTTTATTTTTCATTAATTCTTGTAACCTGGAAATAACTAGTCTAAACAAATGGTACTTTGGAGGAATTGTGAAATTTCTTTTTTTCCTTCAAATTGTGTAAACAGGAAATAATGTAACACGTGGTACTCCATGAGTCGCATGAGTGATGCCTATAACTCAGAATTCGGATCGTACCTCCCTCCCCTAATCCCTCCTCGTAATCCGACCGACATTTTTCTAAATGTCCAAACATCCGACCACGGATCTTCCTTTTCGAAACCCTAAATGGAATTTCCAGTAAGCCTCTTATCCACTCCGCGTGCTAAGTCATGATTACCATCGGTGCTCTCGTTGCATCCAGGAGGTCCGGCTAATTCCGAGGGAAAAATCTCCGGGAAAATTACTCGAATTTCCAGGGAGCCTGGAAAAGCGTTCAGTTCACCCTTCTTTAGTTTATTTTTCCTCTGCAGTATAGAAAAAAAAATCAAAGCGAAATATTTTCCTGCTCTTCGAGGACGACGTTTAGGTGTCCCTTGAAATTTCTTCAAATTACAAGCTATGCCTTGAAGTATTATTAATCCATGAATTTCCAGCGAGCCTGGAAAAGCGTTCAATTCACCCTTCTTTAATTTATTCTTCCTCTGCCATAGAGAAAAAAAAAATCGAAGCAAAAATTTTCCTGCTCCTCGAGGACGACGTTTAGGAGTCCCTTAAAATTTCTTCAAATTACAAAGCATGCCTTGAAGTATTATTAATCCATGAATTCAGGCTTTTAAGTACGTTTCAGGAATATTGTCCCATTTTACTTGATTTCTGGCCCACTTCTCGACGGTGTGAAACGTATTCGCCATTGGTCAAAGGGTTATCACTGCGCAATGATTGTGATTATAGGTCGCCTCCTTCCTCGCCGAATGTCCATCGAATCGGAGATGAAAACCGTCCAACGAACTCGTATCGAGTCCTTGTCGAAAGATCAAGGTCCATCCCGCCATTGTTTTTCCTGCTTTCCTTTTTTCCGATAGCTCGGAGGGACGCTCGCACCCCGTTAGAACTTTTTTCATATTTTTTCGTACTTCTTGAATATCTCATATCTCATATTTTCACCCACTTCGTCGAAATTTTCATACGACGCTAATTGTGTAATTCAATATTTCAAACGTCAAGTACTGACTAGATAGTGGCGAAAATATTCGTTTAATTTTTATACTTCATTTTTTAATGTTTCATAAATTGGGACAGGTGAAATTCTGCATTTTATGGAATAATGCAAGAAAAAATTATGTAATTGAATATTTCAAACCTCAATAATGACGTTTGAAACATTGAATCAAACATCAGTATTGATTAGACAGTGGCGAAAGAATTCGTTTAATTTTTTATACTTCATTTTTTAATTTTTAATGAATTGGGACAGGTGAAATTCTGCATTTTATTGAATAATACCTGCAATGACATTCTCGTATAACAAGAATCGGCGGATTCGAAAGTCCTGCAGTCGTACATCTTCCTAAGAATATTGTCTGACTAGTTTCTTAGCTGACGATCGGGAGATCGTACCTTTCGATCGCCCACACAGCCGCGTAACGATGCGTTTACGCAATCGTAATGAAAGTGCGTGCACGCGTGATTTCTCACGCTCGCGCGATTCTAACGCTTTACAGTAAAGGAGGATCTAATTGATAAGCAAAAAAATAACGGAGTAACATGTCACTCTCGCAGCATGAACGAGGCCAAATGTCGAAATATTGCAATGTAACATTTCCTTTGCACAAATGAAAAAAAAAAAACAGACCCCTTATTGTCTAATAAAAGGGTCATTGAACATTTTCACTTACGAAAAGACAAGGACTATTTTATTCCATTATATTTTTCATCTCTCGTATCGGGCGGAGAAAAGTATTTTTAAATTCTGGAACGAGATTTCTGAAAATCTGGGGTTTTAAATCCAGGTGGTAAATAGAGAATTATCAGACTGACGTGTTAATAGTCATATGTGCCCATAATTATGAAAGTGGTCTAAGTCATATATTTTTTGTTTCGAAATTACATTGAATTAATTTCGTTGGAAATAATATGGCGTGAAATAACTGATAAACTCATTTTTTTTTTTCAATTTTGACTTAGACCACTTTCATAATTATGGGCACATATGTGCCCATTTTTTTTTTAATTTTGACTTAGACCACTTTCATAATTATATAGTCATATGTAAAATCAAGTCCGACAAACAATCCAACATTCCTCGGGAGGAACTGACTCACGTCGACCCAGTTAACTCATTGAGATAGTCCCAAAAAGCATGTCACTATCAGTCCGTTAAATCGATTACCTCCGGTAATAAGTACATGACGCGTCGATTGTTCTTCGAATAATCGAGCGGTATCGATTGTAAAGATTGTCCTAGAAAATTCGGTAAAAAGCTTATATAGGTCCAAGCCAACGAGATGATGACCCCGCAAAGGAATACGATGGAAATGGTAACTTACGAACATATGGAGCAACTAAATATCTCTCATCTAAATTTTCCCTCGATTTCAGGTGATTCCTCAGAAAAACGGTAATTGGAAGCCGATTGCCAATTACCGCAAATATTACCGAGCTTGAAAACGGGGTAAAGAAATCCGCGAGGAGGCGCGCCGATAATTGGAAATCATTAGCATAAAGTCATTACCTGTCCCAACATCGCGTGACTCGGAACATACCTTTCCCAGGACTTGACATCTCATTTTCCCTCGTTCAGGCGGAATGAAGTCACCAGTTTTTAGGCTAATTACCGGACAATTGCGGTCATCTATGCCTGCCAATGAGCCGTCGACTCTCAATGGATCCGACGGAAAGAGTGTTTGCCTAGGGCCCTTCCTTACCGACCCCCATTGTCTAGAGAAAGCAAACACGGTGTTAGATATCTCCCAAATTTAATGTTTGTCCAGCGATATTTCCTACTCAATGGGACTCCTGTTAAGGGACCCCCGTGGGATAGTGTGGGATAAGCTACATTGGCTCTAAAAGGCCTGGGAAAAAAAAAACAAAAAATTTCCCCACTTGTAGGATTAGATAAAAATATCATTAATTATGAAAAATTAAAAGATATCAAGAAAGTTCGATGAAGATCGAGGAAAAATTAGAAGTACGATCAAGGAGACTTGAGGAAACCCAAAGAAGAGTCAAGGAAATTTAAAGGAAAATCAAGTGAGAATGAAAAAAAAATTGCTATACCTAAAGTAACGATGAAATTAAAAAACGATAATAATAAACGAAGGTGCATCCGCAATTGATCCCACCTGACGGTGAACGAAATGTTACCTGTCCTCACCAGCGGATAAACAAGGATGGGCAAACCTGATAAGAGGCCGTCGCCTCTTATCATCTCTCCCGAGAAATATGATATGAAGGCAGGGAAAAATTGCAAATTATTTTAGCAGGATTTTGTTCATTATTTCGTTTTTCTTTTTTATTTTTATTCTTTAATGGTCTCGAATGAACCACCGAGAGTGAACCGGGAATCGAGGAGAAAAAGAAATAAATGCTGAAATTGATTACCTGACGAGTGCGTTTATTAAATATTCTGATAAGGAACTTGCGTAATACGCGCGTAAAGAGGTCGCTGCACTTCGGCACACTTATTTATCATCGTGCAGAAACCGCAGCAGAAATAACTCGCAATGTTTAATGCCGAGCCGCTATTTTTTCGCTCTCCTTTCGTTATTTGTGCAATTAATAAGGAATCCCGCCAATCGTTATTATAGGGTACAAAGAAGCGGCGCATTAATGTACCGCGTTTAAGACGTGCTAATTATTTATCGTATTACGCTGACATGAGAGAAAATCGAGGAGGGATTCCACGGAGTGTTTATCCGACACATTTCTTCCTGTAATTAATTGGACTCCGTAATCGAGCGACGAATCCATAAATTCTTACATATCAAACAGGATTTGAACACACTTGCTGCCGGGAATTTATGGAAAGCGTTAATTATTGTCTAAAAACGTGAACATTTAATGTAAGTCGCGATTGGAGGTGCTAACATGGATGGAAAACGTTAATTTTTCTATAAAAACATGAAGATGTAATGTCAGTCATAATTTGAGGTGCTAACATGGTTTGTTTATAAAGTGACAAATTTCATTCCGCGTTATCAAACGGCAAAATTCCAGAAATAATTGTGAAAAATCGTGATCGAGTGACGACTCCATAAATTACATATGACTACACATGAAACAAAAATTGAACACCCTTGCTGTTGGGAATTTTTGAAAAACATTAATTTTTCTATAAAAAAATTAATATGTAATATCAGTTACGATTGGAGGTGCTAACATGGTCTGTTTGTAAAGTGACAAATTTCGTTCCGCGTTATCAGACGGCAAATTTGCCGAAATAATTGTGAAAAATCACAATCGAGCGACGAATCCATAAATTACATATGACTACATGTGAAACAAAAATTGAACACGCTGCCGGGAATTTTTGAAAAACGTTAATTTTTCTATAAAAAAATGAATATGTAATATCAGTCATAATTTGAGGTGCTAACATGGCCTGTTTGTAAAGTGACAAATTTCGTTCCGCGTTATCAGGCGGCAAGTTTGCCGAAATAATTGCTTAAAAATACACTTTCACGGCTTTTTTCGGGAAATCCGCGTCGGAGCCACCCTTCATTTCGCGTTTGCGTTTCGGCGCGGCCATTTCGCGGATTCCGGGGAGAGCTCACATGTGCATCTCTTTGTAAAGGCCATTCGTATTCACACATCGGCCCTACATGCATCGGGAATTATAGGGACGCAACGAGGGAACCGCACCGGAATTTCGTCGCCGTGGGTGGCGGGCCTGTAATCCCGCGGATTGATGGCCGCTCACAGAACGCGTGTCATGGAATATGTATACGATATATGCACGGCATGTTAATCCCGATCTTAAATTTTTATATTCGCCCCGACCTCCGACAACACCTCCCATTGGTCTTGCCCAACCCTCGATGGGCATATAACCATTAAAAAGAAAAAAAAAAGAGAAAATTCTTTCTCCGCCACCCCGTGAAGAATATCCCCAAAAGAGAATTCACTTATATTCACATTTTTTTCTTTTTAACTCATTGCTCACTTTTTCTCCATATTCGAATATTAAATCATAAAGGAAGAAATTACGCCACGTGGTTCGTGCATTTTATGTGGACGTTTATCCTGTCGGACTGGGTGTTTTAATATTTTTTTTTGTGCTTGACACGTGATTTAATGGAGAAATTATTGATTTCGAGGGACATGGGAAGTATTAAGGTGGAGTTTAAAAAATCATTGCAGGTAGCCCGAGCTCTCTTCCACGAGGTTCACTGATTTCCTTGATCGTCGATCTTCCTCAGAGTTTAAAGGCTAAACAAACGATGAAAACCGCCGCGATAACTTTCACTGCTCTTCACTATCAATTTACTAACTCGCCGGGAGGAAGATTTATTAACACGAGTTACGGCTCGCGAGTACTTAACGGTTATTTTAGACGACGTTACGACAACGTCCTCAAAGAAACGAGTCGCCTGTAATCTTGTACGGTGACTCGATGTTTCGAGTCATTAGACGATAAGATGGCGTCACGAAGGCCTTACACGGTAATTCTCCACTTTTTTCTTCTTTTTTTTTCCAACAATTTATATAAGACCCTCCACAATGACGATACCATCCCACGACTTAAACTCTCTCTCTCTCTCCCGAAAACGCAAATAATTATTTTTTTCAATTCTTCAAAGATAGCTTACGATAAGTGTAAAACATATTTTTTTTCTCAGCAACAGAGCCGATAATATTTATCTTCTGTATTAAATTAATAGTGAAACAATTCAAGTCAGTGCGCTGGAAAAATTACAGGAAGCTTTCCTCGATGACTCCACGTGAATAATTTCGGTTCAATAATAAAAGAGACTGTTCATTGCAAAATTCTCGCTTCGATATAAGACACGCCATTGGAAGTCCGCCAAGGGAAACCATTGCGCCTCGAAAGTGCAGCAAGTGAAATTGCACGGTACACGACATTTACCGATTTCATGGCGTCGAGAACGTGCACCGAAATTTGCATTTTGCAGTAGGCCAGGCCGCCGTGGAAAGAATTGTTTAAAATTAAGGAAGTGATATCCCGTGTTCGCAGATGATTACCGATTACACGGCTACGCGGCGAGCTTAGAGAAGAAAAGAACGGCACCATTCATAAAAGTTTCCGATTAGGGCGTGAAAAAAAAATCCCTAGTAAATAAAAGTAAAATATACAAAACTTAATTGTTAGTAAATCCATCGTCACCCTAATAAGCTATCTCGCCGTGGGATTGAAATGGCAGCTACTTCTTAATTTCCCATTTTAAAAAATCGACTCGAAAAGCTTCGTCCACCGTTTTGGATAAGGCTTTTATTTCTTTATCAAACATCGCGCGACATCTCTAGTGATCTACACGGATTCCTTTGGCTTAAGAAATATCCTTACGTCTCGAATTCAGATTAACTTACGCCGCTATGCAATTAATCATCTACCTCGCGTGGGCGAGTCGTTTCTCTCGCCGTACTAAAAATATATATATATTTATATGTGTATATTCATATACTGTAATGAACTCTGCACTCGCGACCGCGCCGTAAAAATCCCATTAATGCATGTGCAAGTACCCGTTGCGAAACATGCAAAGTCTGTTTAGCACTTCGGGTGGCCAGCTCGCAGCTTGTACTTTACAAATTGCCAAGAATGAGCCTCCGATAAATTGCAAAGGATTCTCTATTTCATCAACTATTCGTCAGACTGACCTAAAAAAAAAAAAAAAGAAAAAATATCCACGCGCCGGCGTGAATACATTCGCCAAAAAATAAATCTTTATCATGTCCTAAATGAAAACCCCTTTTTTCCGCAATTTATCGAGAGTCCATCTTGCCCAATCCTCTATCAAAAAATCCTTCCGATTAAATTATCAGGAAAATCAGAAGCCTCCTTTAAGAGGTTCCATTCGCAGGAAAAACTGTCCCGGACCTGGACGTACCCTTTATCAATACTAAATTGTCGAAAAAAAAAAGTGGAAGGTTTTTATTTTTTTTTTTTTGGATTGAAAATTTCGCGGGTCTCGTCTATAGGAAACTTATGAAAATACCTAACCAATTAACACTAAGCGGTGTGCAACAAAACTCGCAGGACGATCAGGAGGAAGATGCGCCTAACCTAAGAAACATCTGAAAATCACGTCGTCGTCGACAGTCTGATAAACGGAATAATACTCAATGATAAAACCACAGTTAGGGGGAGTTCTTTTCCCCCGGAAACGGAAGCGACGGTGCACCGACGTCGTCGTTTAGCAGACGATCCGAAGGACCTTCCGGTTCGGAGGAAGGACCCTTCCGAGCCACCTCGAGGACCAGGAACTTCCGGAAAACCTGTGGGGACGGTTATCCCGAAACCTTGGAAGTAGTTTCGTCTTATCGGCAGCCGCCGGAAGTGACGAATAACGACGGTAGTTCATTCTCGGTCGAAAGGACCTCAGAGCAGCCGAATTGCCATCAGGTTGACCAGGGTCAGTCCCAAGGCCAAGGACCCTGCCGCGGACGCCGTGGAGTTGGAGACGTCCAGCCCATCCAGGACCTCCTTGGGAACGTCGAGGTACACCTTGTCGACTCCGATGGTCTTTATCAGCGAGGATAGTTTCTGCTTATCGACGTGGTCCCCGGCACTCGACCAAATGGTCAACGTGGCGTTGCTCTCCAAAGGACTTCCCTTCAGCAAACTCTCCATCGCGGTCACGTTATTCGCCGCCAATCCTGCCCTGACTGGATAAGTTATCGACTGGGTGACATTAGCCTCCGACAAGGACTTCAGCATCTCCTTCACGTGTTCCTCCGTGTACTGGCCGTCGGTAATATTGTACGCCTCTCCGTACCTGGATAATAAAATATTGATTAAAAAAAAAAACCTATGTACATATTTTGCCCCTAAACGTCGAATATCGTTTAACCGAATTTTCCTTATTTTTTCATAATTTCGAAAGTGTCACCTGGTGGTCCAGCCCGGAGATAAAGTGGAGGTTGGAAAGTGCTGCACCGTGTCCTTGACAAATGACTCAAAAAGTTCGTCAGGCTTCGAGGCGTTCACAGGACCTGCCAGGATGTCGGCGTTGATCCATAGAGGAAGAGTCGCCTGAATAAATAAATTATTAGCCGTGTGGATGAACTTTTGGTTTTTATCCGTCTCAATTATCCGACTTTTAGGGCAAACTTACGTTTTCGAAGAGGTCCTGGATAACGGGCTGACTTTGGCTGAATGCCGAGTACGACTTGAAGTCCAGCTTCACTCCTTTCTTCCCGTTCTTCAGGACCTGCCTCAGGAAGTCTTCTAGGGACAGGTCGCTCTCATTCGCAGGGGGATGTCCCATGATCGGTATGTCGGTGGCATTGACACCGCTGGTGTTCAAAGTACCCACTATGACATCGGCCTCCAGCATCATTATGTCTGAAAATCATTCTCATTAGTCATGTCGCAAAGAAATTGCAATAATCAACGCGGACGGGGGCGTGCAAATGGCACGTGAGACTCATCGATTGCACATTAGGATTGGAAGCCCACCACATGCAACTGCAACTTCCTCTGACGTTGCGCCACGTGGACTGAGTCATTCCGCACACGTGGCTCTCGACTCGGCATTAATAATTAATAATTATCCCGCCCTCCGACATCTTTCCTCGCCGTTTAATTCCGGTAATTCTCTGCGTATACTTTCAGACTACCGTTTTAAAATACAGGAGTGATTAAACACTTTACAAAATTATTGACAAAATCACCTGACTGGAAAGCGTTGTCGAGCTTCTCTCGATACGATATTAATAATTAATAATTCCCGCTCTCAGATATCTTTCCTCGCCGTTTAATTCCAATAATTCTCTCTGTATACTTTCAGACTACCGTTTTAAAATACAGGAATGATTAAACACTATACAAAATGTATTGACAAAATCACCTGACTGGAAAGTGTCATCGAGCTTCTCTCGATTCGACATTAATAATTAATAATTCCCGCTCTCGAACATTTTTCCTCGCCATTTAATTCCGGTAATTCTCTGCGTATACTTTCAGACTACAGTTTTAAATTACAGGAGTGATTAAACATTTTACAAAATTATTGACAGTTTTACCTGACTGGAGGGCGTCGTCGAGCTTCTCTCGATTCGACATTAATAATTAATAATTCCCGCTCTCGGACCTTTCTCTCTGTATATTTTCTCTCTGTATACTTTCAGACTACCGTTTTAAAATACAGGAATGATTAAACACTTTACAAAACATATTGACAAAATCACCTGACTGGAGGGCGTCGTCGAGCTTCTTCTGACTATTCACTGCATGTGCCCACGTGACTTTGGTGAGGTTATCCTTAACTTCTGGGAAGAGGTCCCTGATGTCCGACGCGTTGCACATGGCCACCTCTGGAAGAGTGAAACGAGCATGTAAATGTATACGTATACGGATATGAATATATATATATTCCATTCTGCATAAATATTCTCGAGGACCCTTGACCTGTGACCCAATATCCGACGAGACGCCGAGCGTCGTTTTTGCATCGACTGGCACGAACAGGCCCTCGTTGCCTCGACATAAGACAATCATTAACTGCTCCATTTGCAGATCAATCGATTTCGTTTATCGTGATTCACGTGGCCTGGTATTTTCCCTCGCCCTTGAAAAATATTCCTCCTCTAATTAAAAACCTCCAAACGTTTACTTAAAAAGTTCCCTTGGGAATTAATGAATTTAATTTCGAAAGACAATTTACCGTCGAAAATGGGTTTAACCATTGTCCTTAACGTCTCGTGTACGATTGCGAAGTTAAGAAATTTATGTCGGCCCAAATTTTTAATGACAATTCGTTTTTTTTTTTATTTTTTTTCAGAGCCATTCCCGTTTTCTCAAATGGCAAAGCGAAGTCCCCGAGCGGCGTTTTCTGTACAATGATTCTAAAACAACGGCCATTTCCGGTCTGTTAGTCATGGACAGAGTTTTCAGTGTCCACGGGAATCGCTCTCGGCCAGGGAGACAAAAAAGCGATTGAAAAAGAATCGAACGAGAGAGAAAGAGCGACTGGAAAAGGAAACACCTTGCCGGCGACTATGAGCCTGACCTACCGCAATAACGGGGAGAATAATTAACTTGAAACCAATGTACAGGTAGAATAAATGATTCCGTTGTATAACAAAAAAATAAATGTAAAACGTAATGTCGGGCGAAAAATTCATTCTTCAAAATTAATGTTAAAATCTGCTAATACGAGAGAGAGAGGGCAAAATTGATCAGCGCCGGGTAAATCGATCGAGCGAATCGATACTTCGACCTCGGAGGTCTCCAGACGTAACAATTAATCGGTTAGATTCAATTTGCTTTTATTTCAATTTCCCGTTCCAGGCGTCATGAGTCATTCCCGATGCATTGCACTTGCATTACACCGGCAAGTCATCTGAAACTTCCCAGAAATGCAAGAGGTCGACACTCGATCTTTCGAAATGTTTTCCAACATTCACGACCGGTTGAACGTCGCACGTCACGAGAGACGATTGTTTATTGTTGCCCATATTCGCCATTTTGTCGACCGACATCCGGTGTCCAATTTATCGCCAAAATAATGAAACGTAAAATGAGCAAAATTACCGTACTCGAAACGCAAGCAAATTATTTCCCAGGAATTTCTTATCGATAATTACTAGTAATATTATTATTAATATCTGGAAACAATGCGCGCGTTCATACTGCCCAAAAAAAAAATTAAAATAAAAATAAGACAATACATCCGCGCGTGCAAGAGAATCGATTCGAGGATAAATTCGCGTGCCAGGAACAACAAATGGGCGGATCGGAGAGAACGATTTGTTAACAGTCGATATTTAGGTTAATAACTATACCGAGACCTCCCCTTGACATAGTCATCCCTCGAAATTAAATGACAAAGTCAAATTATTTCCAGGGGATGCGAACAAAATAAATGAGCCCGACAGAAAGCCTCTAAAAGTACCAACGGATCTTCATTTCATGATAATTAAATAAACAATATGTGCTTGCCCGTTTTTGTTTAATTATATCCTGGATGGAGAGCGATTCGATTATTTCATTCGCTCGGAAGATTTTCTAAAAAAGCAAAAAAAGGGAGGAAAAAGTTCCGAGCCGAGTTTCCAGGAAATTTGTTTATTAATCAACACCCTGAGGAATTATTCTTGATGACGTTGGCCGACCTTGCGTGTCGGGAATGAAACAGAAGTGTACGAAGAATCGTGTCACGTGCGCCGATTTATCCTGCTTTCGTGGCACGTATGCAAGTCCAACGATCGGTGTGCACTTCGTGATAGAAATTGTTAAATGCGACAATACAAACAATACTCGCAACATGGCGGCACAACAATCTTTATTGGCATTCCGAAAGACGGCATATCCGCGCGGAAATCAAATTCACGAACTGTACTTCTTTCATTTCTCGATACCTCCAAAAGAGGAAAAGCGAAAATAATAAAAAAAAAAATTGTACGGGACTAAAAATGATTATTAACGTCATGTCATATATTGACATTAATTGTTAAGACGCCTTTGAGGGATCTTGTCGAAAAATACCAACCACCCTGCACGTAGATTCACGCGGCATATCCGCGCGGAATTCAAATTCACGAATTGTACGTCTTTCATTTCTGGATACCTCCAAAAGAGGAAAAGCGAAAATAATAAAAAAAAAATTGTACGGGACTAAAAATGATTATTAACCTCATGTCATTCATTAACATTAATTGTTAAGACGCCTTTGAGGGATCTTGTCGGAAAATACCAACCACCCTGCCCGTAGATTCGCGTATCTTTCACGCGGAATATCCGCGCGGAATTCAAATTCACGAATTGTACTTCTTTCATTTCTGGATACCTCCAAAAGAGGAAAAGCGAAAATAATAAAAAAAAAATGTACGGGACTAAAAATGATTATTAACTCATGTCATATATTGACATTAATTGTTAAGACGCCTTTGAGGGATCTTGTCGGAAAATACCAACTACCCTGCACGTAGATTCGCGTATCTTTCACGTTTCCCTGGCACAGATGTGAGTATTATCGGGAATTATCGCGTAACCCAGCAATAAATCCCTCCTTGTCGTTAAAATAATATTGACCATCATACCACCGATAGAGGACTAATCTTTCCCTTGTTTATTCAGTCCGTCGAGGAACTAATGCACGAGTGGGTTAAATTTAGTTCAGCGAAATTTCCCTCACTGACGGATTTATTTCTGCGAATATTCGGAAATAATTCTAAAACGTCTAGACAAATCCTGGGAATCATTTAAAAGCTTCGATACCGTGCTCTAAATTATCATTCGATTTGCAAACCCGAGGAACGCAGACTCGATAGAATGATGAATCAGGGAATTCCTTCACGCTCCTTCATCGAAAAGAAACGCGCTCGTGCCTTGGAAATATTACACGGCTCGTGTTTTATTTATATAGTAATATTACACCGGCGTAGAAAATAAAATCCGGAGTAAGCGCTAAAATAAATTTCAACGTTCCGCGAAATTTTCCGCAAATCATTCTGCCGATCTATTTTTACACGGCTCCAGGAGAGAATACCAAAGGAAAATAAACACGGCTGTGATGTACTTTCGGAAAAGAAAAAAAAAATTATACTATCGGAGAGCCTCGAAATTAATTAAAAAAAAAAAAAAAAATTCGACAAAGCAATGGTATAATCCTATTGTAAAGTAAAATCTCTCCCGAGACGTCGGACGGAGAGAAGTCTAATTATTTATCAGGACCTCAGACAAATTTTCACCACAAAATCCGGAGTCCGATAAAGCTTCGTCATCACATCTCGTTTCCTGTGCTGATAAAATACCCCGAAATCAATGTACAATGCCGGAGATGTTGATAAGCGTTACAAGTCAAAGGAGATAAGAGAATGGATAATCACGAGAAGTATTGGAAATTAACGGGGGATCCTCGGGAGAACGGTATCAAAAATGAGTCACCTTTTTACCGTTAATACAATGCTACGCTCTGATTAATAATCCTTAACGGCTTCCCAAAGAGCAAATCATTCGTGCCAAGAAATATTCCCAGGGTCATCGAGAACAAGGAAAAACTTGAGTATGGTCATGGCGTCGCAACGGACGAAAATAAAACCCGAAGACTCTCCAAAAACTCACGCCAAAAACAAAATTCCAAAGTATCCTGCAAACGGAAAAAAAAATGTCATTTCCTCAATCTACTATTCGATAACAAATTTTACGCCGTCCCCTCGTAAAAAAGAAATAAAAAAAAAAGAAAGTATTCGAAACATTAATCAGATCTAAACCGCATGAAATTTGATTAACGATGATTAACGATGATTATTAGCCGTTATTTGTGTTAAAAATCACAGTTGAAACAAAGAACAAGAAAAATCAAACGAAATAAAATTAATTTTCTGAATTAATAATACATTTTAAATTTCCCTATTTCTAAAAAAAGATATCGGAAAACACCAAAGGGATCTAAACTGCATGAAAAGCGATTAATGGGTGTCACGAATCAGAAATAAAATGGGAATTTTTTTTTGTCCCCGTTGGAGGTGATTTTTTATAACAAAAAGTGTCTTACGAATGATTGTCGCGATTAACAGAATCTGCCTGGTGCACATGTTGGCTATTTAAACCGCGGTTGATTTTCCTTGTATGTGGAAACGGTGATGGAATTTTGCGAGACCGATCGGCTGCCACCCGGTTAACTCGAGGGTCTCGAAACGACTGACTGAGTGACCGTCGAAAAGCCGGCATTTGCCCGGAACGAGCGGCGTATCGCTCCTAGGAGTGCGAGCGAGAGGGCGCTACTGAGGCGCCCGTGAGTGGAAGAAAGACAGAGCGAGGCGTACCTCAGCCCCTGAAAGAAGGCAGCCAGCGTTACTCGAACACTTGTTGGCTGCCGGAAAAATTGTCCCCCATTCATTTAACGCTGTAAATGTTTAAACCGAGAATATAAATCGGATATCATGTAGTATAATGTAATAACTCGCGTTAAAGATCATAAATGAATTAAATTCCTCATATCTAAGGTTAAGATCATAAATTAATTAAATTTCTTTTCCTGAATTTTTACAAGGCAAGGGTTGATCATCAACAATTTCTTTTCGAGGAAGGAGAATAAAGGGATGAGGCCGCGACAGGAAACTCGGCAGGAAAGACAAGAGCTTGGTGAATTTGGAAATCTGGGAGGAACTGCCTCGAAACGAACGACCGACCGTTCCCGGAAACTGGAAGCCCGAGTTTTGTGCGAGTGCGAGAGAGAGGAAGCTATGCGGGGATCCGGGCGATAGAGAAGGACGCACCGAGGGTCCGACACGTGTTGGACACTCGGAACGCTTTCTTTCGGTATTCCGTGAAAAGCTTACCGTAAAGTGCGACCTATCGGCTAGATCCTTACCGGGATTTCTGGGATTCGGACCGTGAACGGGCAGGTATCCTAGGGACCCTAAGGGCCCTGGTAATAAAATAAAATCTGGCCCTTGTGACTTTCCGCTGCCTCGAGAATTCCAAACGCTGGTCGAGGTTGATTGAAAACTCCGAGAATTTAGGGAGAACCTTTCCCCTGGGATAACCGACGCCGATTGTTTGCGAATAATGTAAATGGCGTCGAGTGCAACCTACGGGCAGCTTCTAAGACGACGCACATGAGTCTCGGCTTTCGATAATGCGGATAATAAAGTCATTTTATGAGCGCCATTAAACCGTCTACGTTCGCAGGAAATGGCTTCGAAGAAATGTAACGTCGGCTTCGATCGCGACTCGTCAAACTGCGAAATAATTGCAAAAGGACAGAAAACTAACCTCACCCAACCCCGAGACATTCCCTAATTTCAATAACAGTCAGTGAAAAATTTCCCAGATTTATAGACCCTCCTAAAGATAGAATAATTCCGAGGAGAGAAATTTCGGTGACATTTATTCACATTTTTTTTTCCTCCAAATTTATTCACTTTTTTTCGGAGGGAATTTTTCGCCCATTTTCAGGGATTCGGTCTGGCCAGCTGCCAAGGGGAAATCCGAAATTCCAGATAAATCCACGGATTTTCGGGCGAAACGCGACACTTCCCCGGGCCTCAAAAAAAACGATCTAAAATTTGCATAACGTGCCCATTGTCGATCCCGACCTTAACCTCGTTTCTCAGGGATCCTCTCCGGTGAACCTTTAGAAATCCCTAGGTATTTCCCCGAAGGTGAAGGCCGCGAAATATCGAGTTTTCCCTCGTGCTGTCGCAACGTGGAAAACGCTTCTCGAGTATCGACCCTCGGAAAATGAGAAAACTGGTCCGCATCATTTGGCAACTAACGACGGCATTAATAAAGGATTCCGCGACATTGGAGGCCGAATTCCCCCCTAAAAAGTGCACGCGGATCTTAAATTTCGCAATTCCGAAAGCTTACGCGAGCAGAAGGAGACAATTCTCTAAAAAGACCCGCCGAAAAGAGTAAAACATCCCTTTCCTCCTGCAAAAGAAATGACAATATTAAGGTGAAGTGAAACTCGTCGAGGAACTTGATTAACGTCGATAAAGAAGATTTTTCTAAATGCCTACGTTGCCGACGTTTGTTTTTATATTGACAGCTGTATCGAATTATATTGGGCATTGTACCAAATGGCATACTCCACCTGTCGTTTTCGTACAATAAATATCAAGAAATCGAAGTAAAACTCCAGATATCCTCTGGATTCATGCTTTCTGGGACCCTAATTGACTGCAGAGGGACCCCCTGCGCCATCTGTGATTTCCAGGTCAATTAAATTTTCACTCCGAGACCTCGTATTACCATCGTTTTGGCATAGAAGCGCATACAACACTTTTTTTGCCTTTATCCCGTTGAAATGCGAGTTTATCGATTACCAGAGTGTTCTAAATTGTCGTAAAATTGTCCTGACCCTTTCGATTCTCATATCAGAGCCTTCGATAATTGTATATTGATCGAAATATGAGAGCTCGACGGCATTTTGGTTCTGGCCTGGGCTGATTTAAAAGATTTTTTTGAGAAATCCAAATTTTAAATGTGTCGGGACAACTTTTAGATGATCAGGAGGGATGTGTCAAAGTTTCGGGCAGTTTGGTCTAATACCCTTAAAACAAAGTGTTGTATTCGAATCGACTGATTTGAAGGGGGTTTCACTTCACCTTAATTGATTGCGCAAAAGCGCTGATAAGAGGGAGAGTCGAGCTTTATCTAGACGTCCATGGAATCGTCAAGGAAGCCCCGATTCCGGAGATAGGAACTTTTTATCGGAATTTATACCTAAGCTCAATGTAAAGAGACTCGGCCGTCTATCGCGTCATTTTTCGTGCGCTCTTGGCGCGAGACTCAGCCGACGTCCTCTCGTTCCCAGGCTCTGCTCCACATACACAGACGGTAATTTCTCCGATAAATTACGAAGTGCGAGAAGTTTCCCCCAACAGTCGAGGTTTCGGCCTTCGGGCCTCAAAGAGGCACTCAATTATTTTCTCGAGAGCCTCTTGACCTTAAGCACTCCTAGATGCATTTCGTCCTCGTTTTGGCTCAGAGGAAAGTTCCTCTGGCTGGGGAAAAAAAGAAAAAATATTTCCTCACCCCAGACGAAACCCGGGAAAAATCCCAGCCGGAAACCCGAGCCAGAAAAAATTCAATGGCGTAAAAAAAAAAATATCCCTCGTCGCAATAATTGACGACACGCGCGCGGATGGTTTCGGAGATGAAGCTTTTCACTTTCTCGCCTCTTCTTTAATTTCGCATTATTAAGAATTGTCGCGTCGGAATTACCACCCGGAATTTTGCTCTCATTTCGTCCCTTTGATTTAGGTCCGGAGGAAAATCGGGAAAAAGGGGGTAATTCCTCGGGCTTGTCAAGACATGACAATGCTCGCGCAGCATCCCTGGGGGACAATGGAGCCGACGACCTCGACTAAGGGAGGATCCCCTTTAAACCTGGGGACCCCCCTCGGGGAACCTCGGTTTCTGGAGGTGCGTCGCGTTTAAAATAAACTTTTTCCCTCGAGGAGTCGTTATACCCGCGCTTGGTTTTCAGGAGACGATGAAAGACACGGTACACACGGATTCGGCCAAAGGCTTCTGCTCGGCCATGTTGACTGTTTTTCTAAAGACGTGGCTCATTCCAAGGAAGTCCTGGACTTCGATAGGCCTGAAAATCCAAGGAGCACTTTAAACAAAGTCTCTGTAACCTAACCATCTTAAGGTGAAGTGAAACACGTCGAGGAACTTGATCGACGTCGATAAAGAAGATTTTTCTAAATGCCTACGTTGCCGACGTTCGTTTTTATATTGACAGCTATATCGAATTATATTGGGTATTGTACCAAATGGCGTACTCCACCTGTCGTTTTCGTACAATAATTATAAAGTAATCGAAGTAAAACTCCAGAAATCCTCTGGATTCATGCCTTCTGGGGCCCTAATTGACTGCGGAGGGACCCCCTGCGCCATCTGTGATTTCCAGGTCAATTAAATTTTCATAGAAATTGCATAGAAGCGCATACAACACTTTTTTTGCCTTTATCCCGTTCAAATGCGAGTTTATCGATTACCAGAGTGTTATAAATTCTCGTAAAATTATCCTGATCCTTTCGACTCTCATATCAGAGCCTTCGATAATTGTATATTGATCGAAATATCAGAGCTCGACGCCATTTTGGTTCTGGTCTGGACTGGGTTTAAAATTTTTTTTGAAAAATCCAAATTTTCAATGTGTCAGGACAACTCTTAGATGATCAGGAGTGATGTGTCAATGTTTCGGACAGTTTGATCTAATACCCTTAAAAAAAAGTGTTGTATTCGAATCGACTGATTTGAAGGATGTTTCACTTCACCTTAACACCTTTCAAACAAAAATCCATTCCGTGATAATGAAAGCGAATCATTCATTGGTATGAAAAGTGATGCCTCTTCCCTCACTTCTTGACCTTTCTCACTCTCACTGCAGAATTCACCGTGAAATAATTATTTTTTATTGAAAATTCGTATATATGTAGTATGTAAGATCTAACGTATGGATTTTAAAAGTCTGAAACAGCGTTTTGAGAAATTAAACCAGGTGAAGGAGGAACGATATCACTTTATGGAGCAGACATTCTTCCCAGCGATAGCCTCCATCATGGATTTAACAATATGAACAAACAATTTGCGTTTGCACACCACTCGTGTGCCATGACTCACAGGTATTGTACGCGATAACAGGGCCTGGGTATTCCCTTATCACCTCCGAACGGAAGAAACGCGCTCAGCTTGCAAGTATTCAGAGAATTTTCGAAATCCCAGAGGAGCCCTCTTATCAATACACAGAATCGAATTTATCTGCAAATCCGTTCAGTCGCCTTCAGCGATCCACTTTGTATAAGGACATTTGTTTAATTAAGGGAAAATTGTCTTCTCGTATAAACGCTTATTCCAATAATTTAAAAAGAAATCCTCGGAATACAGAAATTCTTACCTGTAGGATAAGATTCTTTTGACGCTAGGTTTACGGGCGTTTTATATATGTTACGGTGAAACACCGAAATCTGGAGAATGTCGACTTTCACCGGTGAATGTCAACATTCACATAGTCGCTTCGTGTATGTCCGAAATATTTGCTAAATACCCTTATTTCTGACTTACACCGGTAACTGTTGACATTCACCGGTGTGTGATTGTCGACACACACTGGAGAGGGTCCGAATGTACAACAATGTAATTAAATATTCGATCTTTCACCGACGTATTTGGTATCTGTTGACATTCACCGGTGAAAGTCGACATTCTCCAATTTCGGTCATTCACGATAACATATATACCTGTTTCTACGAGCATCCGTCAAATTGACGGGTAAACGAAAACACGGATTTTCTTTAAAAAATCGATTTATTCAAATTAAGTCTGAATTAAACAGCACTAGGCTTTACGTTTAAATGAATGATTAATAAGTAAAAAGTCCTTTTTTAAAAATTATCACGGAAATTATTGGAATGCTCGTCCTCTCATCCTCGGAGTCAGAACTAGAAAGAATGCGCATCCTTTTCTTGCCACGACACCCTTTCAAGAAGTTTTCCTCTTCACTATCCGAAGATCCTTCTATCTCTCCACTTTCAATGCAAACTTTCACACTCATCTTCGCCTTAAACTCCCTGCAACGAAGCAAATATATATGGATTGTTTATGAAATTAGCTAGTCCGTCAATTTGACGGGTTTCGTAGAGATAGGTATACTACATACAGATTTTAATAATTAGAAGGCTTAGGAAAAAATAATTCTGTGTACAAATTCTTTCGATGAAATGATTAATTTACGGTACAAAAATGGTTAAAATTAATGCTATGGTTCTTTCGGTATTTCTTTTCGAAGTTTGAATTCCGTCAAATTGACGGGTCCGTAAACCTAGTGTTAAAATTGCGTTCGCTTTTCTAGTCGCACATTGGAGAGAGGTTGATTGGTAATAACTACCGTAGCAAACAATTGCGTTTTCACGCTAGTTATGCGCATTGACGTGATTCGTTGGAGCATGCTCGAATGATTCAAGGTGAACTAGTCGACATGGACCAACATTTTCGAAGAGCTACTCTTGTTTTACCAGATTTCGCATGTAAAAAAGTAGTACTTGGTGCGAAACTCTGCCGAATTTCCTGATAGCGGAATTTCTTTTAGGGCGTCGAAGAGAGACAAGGCGGGGTGGGACCAAAATGGCGATTAAAAATTATAAGATTTTATTAAAGCGCAATATAAAATGTCCATATTGAGTCGGACGTACACACATTCATACTCTCTTGTTCATTGACTGGAAATAATTGTCTCTCACATGTCCGCCTCGAAACTACTTGCTCGCCGATGCGAGAATATCTCGATTAATGTGAAAATCAAAGGCCTTCGATTCTCGGAATGCTTTCTGTATTGTCAGTATGTCGACTATTTGGCACAAATTATTGCGAGAAATCGGACCCGCCTACGTCATAGTCTATAACTTTAATTAGACCCTCGTTAACAGAGCTTGAGGAACCTTATCAACTTTGCGGAAGCCACCTTCAAGTTTAGGTACAAAAATCTCCCAAAATGGCGCGGACTTTGCGACAACCTTAAGGCCATTGTCTTGCAGTTTGGGAATGAATTAGCTGCGTGAAACAAAGTTGGAAAGGAATTTTTTCTTTTTTTTTTTCATGGGAGGAAATTATACTAAAGGGCTGAAATAAGGAGTTGGAGTCAGGTAACCCTTACTAACGTAAAACAATAGTCTATAATCTAGGATAAGTGAAAACGAGATTAAAAATATTACTATGCGATAGACATTAAGAATATAAAACAGTAACGAAGATATGAAACCTACGTGAGAGTCTCAGGATTATCGGAAAGATCCGGTGAATTTCAGCGAGTGCTTCGAGTATAAAAAAATATTGCCTTCATGCCTCCTGAGATTTTTATACCGATGTATATACATCCTTTCATATATTCACTAAGAATGTTTAAAAATTTCAGATTTTTTTCATGTAGAAAATCGATAAATTTTGCAAAATCTCGTATTAGGTATTCGAGTACTTTATACGTATGTGATATTTATAAAGATATCTAATGTTTCATTTACGAGGGCGTATCGGAACGTCGAAGGTGCTGTCGATAACTCAGATCTCTGTAAATTACCGGCTACTGGCAAGTAGCGAGAATCCAAGGAAAAATCTTGAATTCCGTATTTACCGCTCTCAGGTGACAGCACCTATTCGCGAGTAATCTCGAATAATTTCACGAATGACTTCCGACATCCGAAGGACCGACCGAAACCTACGGGAAAGTTTCCCCTTCAAATTGGTCTCATCTGAAAATCGATGGCCGCCTATTTACCCTGCATCTCTGAGAAGCCGCGAATTGCAGCGGAAGTTGCAACGACCTCGGAAAAATTTCCCATTACCAGTCTTGAATGTGACAAAATGGCCGAAGACGGAAATCCGTCTCGTCTTTTCGATGGGTCGACGCGAGTCGCGATCGACCTTTCCCCGTAATCGAGGACCGGTGAATGATAAGGAAACCATTTTCCCAAAATGATTTCAAAGCTTCGGATACAGCTGACGATCCCTACGAGTGTGGTAGTCGTCGTTCGAATTTCTTCGATCCATGTAAACGAGCTCGGTTTTCTTTTCCGAGGGATCCGCCGATCTCCTGCTAACCGTAGCCTGAAATTATTAAAAAAAAAAACGAAATTAGACACTACAATGGTCTCTCATCTTAAGATTTTTCCATTTGGAACAATTTTCACCGTTCTGCATTTCTGAATTGAATTTCCCGACAGATCATGCAATTTCTAGTGTAATCCGCCAAAATGTTGCATCATTAAACAAGTAAGTATGATTAAACTCGACTTACGTGATTCACCCGAGCTTTTCTCAGGTAATACATGATTGAGAGAGCTAAAAGGATGACCGAGCCCAGAATCATCATGGTGCCACTGGCATAATGACCGATGCTGGGGAACATCAACAGATACCTCAGGGACAACGCCATGTCTTCGGTGACCCCAGCTCTCATATTAAACCAGAACATGGGGAAGTAGATCCTGGGCACATCCTTGAAGAGCCTGAAAACGTCGAAAATCAAGTGACTCCTCCGAATAAAATAAAATTCTCAAGACCCCAGTGCACAAAATACACAACATTGTACAAAAGTCATCACTCACGTGACAGTGCTCGACGGCTGGAGGAGAATATTAATCTGGAGCCTGGCCGCCACATCAATGGGGATCCCCGTGGTCTGAAAAATATGTTCAACCTAGCAATCCCTTCCAATATAAATATTAAATATTCCCGGGAACATTGAAGCACCCTCCCGGGGCGTTAGAAAAAAAAAAAAAAAATTAACGAAATTTCGCAAATGATATTTTCATTTCATTATCCTATTACCGGCTCCAGGGTTATATAGAAGCTGTGGTTCTCCTCCCTGGGGTAGAGTCCGACGACCTGGTCCAGCAACATCGGATCGGCGTTGTAGAAATGGGGAAGACTGACGAATCCTGGTGCCCCAAAGCGACAGGAAGTGATGTTCATCAGTCCGGATGGACTGCATTCCCCGTTGCAGTAGCATTGTCCGATGTTCGCCACGTCGGGGTCTTCCGGAGGATCCGTCGACTCTCCCGAATAATCCGTGTCGAAGAAGTCCTCCCTCAAAGTCGTCGACTCGAAGTACTTGGCCTGCTCGTGGGGGAATCGCCTCTTCGTGTCGTTGTTCAGCGTTTTGTTCCCTATGGCGTACTGGTACCCCTCGATGCCCTGATGAGTGACCGTACGTACATACTCGTAAGTCACCGTTCTTTAAGAAACAGGGACAAAAAGAAGAGAAAGAAGCTTCGTTAGAGATCCAGGAAGACTCCCTTCCGCGTTTCGAGCTCGAAAATAATGCATTCCGTCGTTTAATTTCACTAATTAGATCACTACACAGCGGAAGGACATTACGGATAAGAAAAGCCGAAGAAGATATCCACCTGCACAGGTCGGGACTGAACAAATTGATGTCGCCGTCCTTCGTCCTGCCTGGAGGCCAAAATTCACCGGCACTTCCTTCGACGGTGTTGCAAGGACTCCTGTAGAATTTCGTGGTGTCTCTATAGTTCCAGTACTTCAGGGTCCCGATGTTCTTGATGTCGTCCTGGCCCGTCTCCATGTTGTAGTGCCCCTCGAATTCCGTGGAGCCGTTTCTCTGGAAAATTAATTACTTAATAGAGTTCTCGAATGTTATTAATTTTACAGGACTTCACTACTGAGAGATTAAGATGTCGCCGACCCTGATAAGACTCGATTTCTGAGACTCTTTTCACCCGCCTTCGGCACGTCCAGCATCGTTCAGAAGCAATTTACGAACACATAGAACCATGTGATGTCAAAAGAAGTAATGCGGTATATAATGTGCTATGAAATAATGGCAATTGCTTGCTCCGCGCATAAACGTCCGGCCAGCTCTATCTGGATCTTCGATTACTCCAAGGAAATTCCTTATCAATGCACGGTCCTTATTTCATTTTTCCGAAACACGGAAATATTTTCTGAGACGATGGCGGAGGGCGAGCCATGGGTTCCCTTTTTTTCTTTTAATATGTATTAATTGGAAAGGTTCACTTTCAGCATCCTCTTCGACAGGTACACTCGACATCTTCCCGATAAGGCACCATCAAAAATTCTAAGGCGTCCCTCGATACCCATCGATCAATATTCTCGACAGTGAAAAGTTATCTCTCCTGTCCGATAAGACGTCAAAATGAAGCGCTCGATAAGGCAATCACCTTGTAGAACCATCCAAATCGGTCAAAGGGCGGAATGTCTTCTTCGCTGGCTGCGAGCTTTCCCATATTGATGATCGGATCTTCGTATCCGGTAAACAAAAGCTCGTCCACTGTCTTGGTAACGAAAAGTGCAGGAAACTTTGACAAGATGAACGACAGGGAATTCTGCATAAAGTAGGACCAGTATCGCACCTTGTGGACGGCTGACTGTAAAAAAACATATATAGATTAAGGATATTAATCCATCAGAAAGATCACTCGTACTTGAATTAATTTCCCAGGGAATGTCGAGTCTTCAAATTAAAATCACGCGGATATGTTGCATTTTTATATGTATATAATTTTTATATGTCGCATACATCACGGTGTAAATAGGAAATAATTAACTCACCACCGCCACAACATTGAGCTGTGTAATGTTGTCTTGCAAGGTTCCATTACTCCTCGACTGGTCGAAGTACCAAAACCTCCTTTGTAAGTAACTCACGGTATTGTTTTCAGGGTGGAAGGTAATGTTGATTTTCTGCCGTTCCTCCCTGTGGGGGAAAATTCAAGATAAATGATAAAGGATCCGGTAGTCACGTGTTTCTGCGTTTCAAGCAATGTCGCAATTCCTCAAGAAAATTGCCGATCGGCTGGCACCTTTGTACTCGAATTGTTGAGGGGCTTAACACCCGGCCTACATGTCTCGATTAGGATTGACGTGACAATTGTCCAGCCGGTCGTTTAGGCCTTATAAATGCACCTTAGAACAACCTCCTCCATTCCCGCGTCGTTGGTTACGCAATGTTGCACCCCAATGACACCCATTTAAAATGCAGTTGCAGCGAGATTTCGGCGGCTCCTCTCAGCCTTAAGTTAAAAAAAAAATTGTCCTATTCGCAATGAATATTTCAGAGATTTAAAAAAATTATCCCGACCACAATACACCTCCGTGAACTCTCTAAAACAGTGCTTGTCATATTTCATGACGATTTAGAATATATATAAAATAAATAAAATAATTTAAAAAAGGCGAGAAGAATATGAAATTTCCAGGTGAAAAATAATTCCACGTACTAACTGGATTGATAAACAATTAATGGACTAATTCGAAGCCGCGTGCCTGATCTAGATCGAGGTACAATCGTTCATTGAGAAATTATCGTTGCGTCCATTGAGAAATTGGAGTTGTCATAGAGCATGTACGTCGAGTACGAGTTAACGAGAAAGTCGATTAATTAGTCGATTATTTAATAAAGTCGTAGGCATCGCCTACGCAACCGTGGCCTCCGTTTAGTCCTACAGGGTGAAATCTAGTTTTATTGTTCATTAAGATGTCAATATCGCGGGGTTAACTATTTCTTCCTTATCGTTATTAAGTTGGTTAGGGTAACCTGCTTAAGCGAGCAATCCTATTATGTCGCGTTACTCTCGACTAGGTCCAAAGCTCGGCTTTGGTAAGCTTTCAATGCTAATAGACAGTTAGAAAAAAAGAGATAAAGTGTAAAGGGTCAACATTGCCCGACGTAAAATAACCAAAAAAAAATTAAATATTAATTTTTAGGACGATTTATCAATTAATTGATATCCTTAATCGTAACTTATGTGCGCGATAATTGCTACACCTTTTTGGTAGATAATAACTTGATGATTAAATATAAAAATAACGTATTGAATAATTACATGTCCGAGTAATTATTTTAAACAGCTACGAGTTGTAAAAAGATATCGATAACTTGCTATCAACAATGTCTTAACTCTTGCTAATATTTATCAGATAAATTGGCGACACGCTCTTCTTGATAAGTCAACTGACGTCAGTGTTACAAAAAAGCAGCCATTTGTTTCTTTAACATCCAATTTGACCTGCAATTTGTGCATCTAAGTGCGACTTATTAGTGGAAACGAGTGCACTTTTCAAGCAAAAAGGAATAAACACCCTGGCTTTTTATTTCATCTAGTACTGATTACTTCGCTATTTCCGGAGGAATGATAACCCCTCTGACATCGATGACTTCTTTGTCAAAGAAGAAACGTCATCTTGACGTTTATTCAGATCTTACGGCAGATAATATTTGACAGTCCTATAAAAACGTTGCATTTTTTTTTTCTTGTAATTCACGCTTGACCGCCGTGACATGTTTCGCATAATTTTTTCCCCATCTTAATGACTCCTTTAGTCACCTATCTGAACAATACACGAACCGTGTCATTAAACCGAGACGTTTACAACGGCGTGAATAAAATTTCGCGATGATTTATATATTTTTTATGAAGCTTGCAAAAAGAAAATGGAAATGTCGAGCCAGAAGAGAAGGCTTTAATCACTCTTTTCAAATCGACGAGGACTTCGCATATGCATTATTATCCTGGGCAGATTATGCGCAAGAATAATAGCAGTCCGCGATGTCAACAGCGACGTGCACGCTAATTATAATTGCAAACATTCCGACGAGTATAATGCATCATCTTTGCATCTTAATATCTAGAGGCATCTATTACAATTTAATAACCAATGATACTAGATTTTGACGGTGTTAATTTTCTTTTTTTAAGAATGAGAGCCAAACGAAAAATGGCATTTTATTTGAACACTTGTTACGAGATCATTTGAATTATCAGAGTTGATCCATTAATGACGTCAGAGAGACGTCAAGAAAATCTGAGTCATAAATGACGGATTTATGATTTAGACGGACATAAAAATCTCAAGGATGGAAAATTAAAAATCGAAAGCATTATGAAAATTAGTCATGCGGTCTTTGGACATCTCCATTGCATGACCCATGACAAAGAACAATTGACGTGACTTAATTACAAACTCTTTGTAGAGTGTCGTGCTACGTGGCAGACTCTTCGCTAATCGGTAGAACAATGATTTTCATCAATGGTTCAGAAATCCTTATGAATCATTTCATGAAGAATCCTTTCTTCGTCGTTTCTGTTAAATCATCTCTTTGAAAAATTTCTATTATAAACCCATAGAAGGTTTAGCGTCAAATCTCCATACTTTAGATACGGCTTATCACTCCACTCTGCCCACAAATTGGGGAGCTTCGAATCGATCCTTCACCCAACGAGAAATCAAAGGACTTAATTGACTGTTAGATTAAAATTCCTTATTTCTCTTATCGGTCGATCACGCTCGATAATTATTTCGCAATGTCCCTATATACTGATATCAAAGTGTTTCCGATTACGAAACGCCATCGCACCGCAACGTGTTTCTTTTTTTTTTCTTTTCTTTTCCTCAAACTAGATTTTCAATGTCACTCCACTTCCGAAGGAATATCCAGTTTCTGAGATCATCGTTCCAAGAGCGGCGAAAACATTTCTTTTAAATATTCATTTTTTAAAGGGACTCGGAAAATATCGTTACCGGTGAGCCCGACATATTTGATATTTTTGATAATGTCTTGTACAGAGGCTTTTAATATTTTCTATAATTCCTCCTATCTTTTACCTCGTCAGATGATACTTTGTAGATATTTTCGAGTGTTTTAAAAATTCGAAAAGTCTCACCTAAAAGTGTATGGCCCTCTTTGGACGACAATTGGCTTTGTTCCGGGGACTTTGAGCTCCTCGGGATTGGTCCAGTTAAAAAAGTAAAACTCCAAGTGCAGAGGGATCTGGCCGGTGTTTCTCCATATTTCGAAGCTCCTCGATTCCGGCGATAAGGATAATCCCTGAAAAATATCGGGACGTGAGTCTTATCCGCGACACGTGGAAAAAAAAAGAAGAAAAAAATCCACGCAAATAACGTGCGTAAATATATTCGTACACCGTGACATTAGCGATAAACGAAATCCACCTGGCACTCGATAAAATCTCTCGAGGACATCTTGTCTGGCCTTAAAAAAAAAAATAATAAAATATGAAATCCACTGGTACGTGAAAAATTGAATTTACATTTTAACGCCATTTTCTAGCGAAGGTTTTCCAATCACTGCCGGAGAATACGTGAATATTAATTATTAGGAATTTTCTGTCACGCCGTTTTCTGCTCCGACTCGACGTTCGTACTTTTAACACATCGACAAATGGGCAAAAACAATAAAACTTTGATCCAGGAGGTTAACAAACTCAGAATGAAAATTCAGAGAGACAACGATCCGGCTCCCCGACAAGAAGACCTCTCATTGTACCGCACTTACCCTCCGAATTCTTTCCCAATTACGCTCAATTTAAATGGCAACACTCCATTTACTCCAATTCCTCCTGAAGGAGCAGAAAACATGCAAACAGAAATTCCCTCTTTCCCGTTTCTGTCCATTCACCCCGCGGCACTTGCAATTCTGCATCAGCGAGCGCATCAACCTCGCACGAAATAAAAATCACACTAAGAACTAATAACGACCGAAAAAAAAAAGAAAAAAAAAGTCCCGGGACTTAACCCTTAACACCTAGGAGGGGAAAATAAAAATCCAGGACCTGAGGGAAGAGAGGAACTGAAAAAGATGAAAATATTAAGATGGTAGTAAAGGTGGGAAATCTGACGAGAGTAATGGAAGTAATGAAAAATGAAAATATTCGATTGAAAAATCAGGGAAATTGATAAGAGGTGATAACACCCTAGATTTGACAATCGGCCCTAAAATGAAGAATGGAGGACGTTTCTGAGTAAAATATGGGGAAAATATTCAATTGAAAAATCAGGGAAATTGATAAGAGGTGATAACACCCAAGATTTGACAATCGGCCCTAAAATGAAGAATGGAGGACGTTTCTGGGTAAAATATGGGGAAAATATTAAATTAAAAAATCAGGGAAATTGATAAAAGGTGATAACACCCAAGATTTGACAATCGGCCCTAAAATGAAGAATGGAGGACGTTTCTGGGTAAAATATGGGGAAAATATTCAATTAAAAAATCATGGAAATTGATAAGAGGTGATAACACCCTAGATTTGACAATCGGCCCTAAAATGAAGAATGGAGGACGTTTCTGGGTAGAGTGTAACTTAAGAAATGAGAACGGAAACAAACCTGTTGAATGATGGCGCCGAAGAGCAGGGGCCAGAAGAAGAGACAGGAGGCCCCGAGGACGACGAGGACGAGCCCGAGGAAGGCGATGACAAAGGACTTGTCGGACCAGGGCCTCATGTCGATCGACTGTCGTCCCTGCAGCTGAGTCCGAGTGTCTCCGTCTCTTCGGCATGTGCACCCTGGACTGTGGCGACTCTCGCGGCCGGCCGACCCCCGGCCACCTCCGCACTCACTTTTCCGGTCAGCCGCTCTCGGTTATCCGCAGATAAAACCTATCTAATCTCACGGTCACCAATGAGGCCGCGGACCATCGGAGAGTCTCACCGGGTCTTAGGGCCAGATCTGATCGAGACCCTCTCCTGGAAGACGCATCCTCTTCTCGGGTGGGGCGACTCGCTGCTGGACCTTGGGTCATCAAAAGTCAGAAGCGTTTTGGGCTCAACGAGTTTTTACCAGCCCCTGAGCCACTGGAAAGAGATTTCGCATTTTGGTGATAAGACCATCAGGCTGCAAAAACAAATATGAATTTTCTACACTTTTTTTTTATATATAAAAATTACTGGAATTTTAAAGGAAAGAAATTCGCAATGGTGTACAAAGGCTTTTCCGCGCATCTGATGACCTCGGGGAAACGGATAAAATGACACATTTTCTCAACGAGTTTTTACCAGCCCCTGAGACACTGGAAAGAGATTTCATATTTTGGCGATAAGACTATCACGCTGCAGAAACAAATATGAATTTTCTACTTTTTTTTTATATATGAAAATTACTGGAATTTTAAAGGAAAGAAGATCGCAATGGTGTACAAAGGCTTTTTCGCTCATCTGATGACCTCGGTGAGGTCGGATAAAATGACACATTTTCACGAGTTTTTACCAGCCCCTGAGCCACTGGAAAGAGATTTCATATTTTGGCGATAAGACTATTACGCTGCCAAAAAAAAATGTGAATTTTCTACACTTTTTTTCTTATGTATAAAAATGACTGGAATTTCAAAGGAAGGAAAGTTCGCAAGGAATTTTTACGACTCCCTGGGGGGAATGGAAGGAGATTTGGAATTTTGGAGGTAAGTCTATCACGCTGGGAAAACAAATCTGAATTTTCTATATTTTTTATATAAAAATTACTGGAATTTTAAAGGAAGAAAAGTTCGCAATGGCGTACAAAGGCTTTTCCGCACATCTAATGACCTCGGCAAAATCGGATAAAATGACGCATTTTTTGGGAGATTTTTGTATCTTTGAAGGTAGAAAAGCTCTAAGATAAGGCGAGCTATTTATCGAATTACCATATAGTCCTTTTAAGAACGCATTCGGTGCATTCTGGGATGCAGTTTATCAGCCAATGGAAACAAGATATTTCGTCGATGCGACGCGTGCATGAAATTGAATAAAATTGCATCGCCTGCAAGAAATGGCGATATCGCCGATCTCGCTGTTTCGTTTCAAGGAAATAATGGAAAAACGTCTGGGATGAGACGCGATGCACCTGCGAAGGTCTAATCAAAAGTTGGACTATATCCGGAGATAACTAGCGAGTTGCGCAACGCGTCTACACAAACTTGTTTCGTTTTAAAGACAAAGATGGAACATGTACGTCCATCAAAACAAAATTTACCTGGTTTCGGTGGAAATCACAAACCCAGGAAAAATTATGCGATGCGTCCAAGATCATTGATTTAATTTTTTTTTTATTAAATATAGAAGTAAGAGTTGAACAGCATTCTCTAAAATAAATACCATTGATAAAAATACCTTCCTCGGTACCGATCAACGTAAGTTAGGCAACATAAGCCCGGGACTGTAAAATTAGAGTAGGTTTAATTTTTAAACGTACCTAATCTTTGTAATTTAGAATAATTATGTTTAATTTAGGATGCGGCTCGTTCGGTACGCCTCGTTCCTGACTGATCACTGGTCCAGATGACTCGACTGAGTAATGTAAATACATATGTACATGATTTTATGTATGAACCTATATGTATTTTTCAATACATCTACTTTCACTGTGTAGTCGCATCTGTTCTCGATGCGCAGAAGATCCACGTGTCGAGAAAATGTCGCCTGTTTTGATGTCGTAATCGAACACACACCCGAGGACATTATTTTCTCCGGACTGAGTGTCAATGGAAGGCGAGGCGAATATTAATCCGGGAACATTAGATGAGAGTCACTGGAGTTACTCCACGTGCAGCCTTGAAGAATCGACACATCCCGAGTATACATTTCTTGAGGAAGACGAAGAAAATCAATCCGGAGCAGTTTCCAAACCTCCCTCCTGCCTCAAAAAAAAAAACAAAAAAAAAATACCACGAGTCGAAAACTAAATAAATAAATTGTGTACATCAACAAATATCCCTCGAGGTTCTCAAGTACCCCAGGAGAAGATCGAGGTCTCTAGAAGGAAGAATAAAAATATGCTTTCCCTTTTTAAAGTCATTTCCACATTTTTACTCCAAGTCGAGCGGCAAATGGGAAAACAAAGACGCTTAAAAATAGAATCCTGACATTTGTCGACGTTATCAAATTCGATTTGCGCTGCATGTCAAGGTTAAATGTCATTGCGTAGAGGAGGTTGAGCAAAAATAAAAGACCTCGGACAATGCATCGACTGTTGTCAGTGACATCGCTGGTGTATTTTAATAACGCCGTGTTTTCATGAGATTTCATGTTTGGGTGTAAAATCGTAAAATATCTGAAACTTTGGCCTAGATCGATCGCCATTAACCAGTCATCGGCGTCGAGCGATTGGCGAATCGCCTGCGAGTTAAGTGACTGAAATGCAAATCAGGCCAGCTCGTTATGGACACACCGAGCATTGTTTAAAGTCCTCGCCGATAAGTCGGTAGATGATAATAACCGAGAAAATCAGCAGAGCTTTCTCATTGGCTAGTCGAGGCTCGTTTGCGTCGCTCTAAGATACGTCTTTTCCCCCTTTATCAAAATCCTCTAATTATACGTTTATCCAAGAGCCCCTCGAGGGAAGTTTTAATTTACGAGCACGACAATATAGAACGCCTTATCGTCAACCGGGACAATTCGTTGGAGTAAAATTGGAAAGCACCTCGTTAAAAATATTATTGTTCACTGCAGAAGTGCGACAATGTGGAACTTATCCTCCCTGCTAAGTCAACCCCTTGAAATGAAATCCAAAGAAAATATAAAAATATTTTTTACTCGCCCCAGTTTGTCAACTCCAAGCGTGAACATGACTTTACGTACGGAAAATCATGCAGACTAATAAACGAGGTATTGTCATTCAAAATTTCCAGACCTCTTATTTCGTCCTTTGTCGCGTTTTCGTGTACGCATTCTTCGGCATTCCTATAAAATGGGCGTTAATTAATTATTTATAAGCCTTTTTCACCTTTAGTGAGTTAATAATAAAATGAAATGAATAAAACAAGACTCGTCGGATTTGATTAAACCGCCAAGCCGACACCAGTGGTAATGACCGATTCGGAGTAACTTTAATAATAATAATTGTCGCAACGCGATAATCCCAAAATTTACTTTATTATTTATAAGCCTTTTTCACCTTTGGTGAGTTAATAATAAAATGAAATGAATAAAACAAGACTCGTCGGATTTGATTAAACCGCCAAGCCGACACCAGTGGTAATGACCGATTCGGAGTAATTTTAATAATAATAATTATCGCAACACGATAATCCCAAAATTTACGCGGTCTTATCGTTGGGTTATTACTCGAAGTTCATGCAGTTGCCTTCCTTTTGGTCATTATTTGATTTAGTCTTTCCCTTTTCTGAGTCATGGACGTGTTTAAGGTCTCGATCGCTGCAACCGGGTGCAACGAACAGGCCATGGATAAGCACGAGGGGGCTATTAACATTCCTCGACAATAGGATAACTGCTTTCAGAGGGCCCTGCCAAGAAAAGAGGGCGTTTTCAGAAGATGGCCCTCCACCGCTCCCTTTTCCTCGGAGAAAGCGAGAGGGAAGGAAGAGAAGAAGAAAAACGAGTTCTGCAGCCACCGGGATGGGAACCACGAGGAGCACCAAAACAAAATTCAAAAAAATCCCCAAAGCGATTTCTGGAGTCGAGGATTATAAGGAAACTGGATAACTGGCTGGAAAACCGAGGAACACGTTTAATCCCAGGCTATTATAGTCCTTTGTCAATTTTTTTACTGCTTTTACTTATGAATTTAATTATTTGCGATTATAAGCAAACTGGATAACTGGCTGGAAAATCGAGTAATAAATTCAATCCCAGGCTATTATCGTTCTTTGTCAATTTTTTACTGCTTTTACTTATGAATTTAATTATTTGCGATTATAAGCTAACTGGATAACTGGCTGGAAAACCGAGGAACACGTTTAATCCCAGGCTATTATAGTCCTTTGTTAATTTTTTTACTCCTTTTACTTACGAATCTTCATGAATTTCTAATCATGATATCGAGGATGCCAAACCGTGCCTTTATTCTTCGATCCTAATTTAACTTACTCCTACTCAATTTATATCCTTCTGTTACCTCATTGTCATATTATTTATGGGGCGTCCATTTTACCGAAAATTTCACGGAGGTGGAGTTTTGTCAGGAGTTCTACGCCTTCGAAAAATGATACTCTTCCAACAGGAAACCGGTGAAATAATTTCCGTCACGGATTTATCGAGCCAATTATAACACCCTGCCAAGTGGCGCTGCCAAGTTGGCTTTAACATTGTAAAATTACGATGCAATGAGAATAATCATTTCCATCACCGCCGCCAAGTCCCTCCTCGCGCTTCACTTCCGACAACTCCTGTAGCCGGTGGAGAGTTACTAAAATGAAGCATTTAAAATGTACATTTTTTTTTTAATCACGGCGTTGTGGTACTTTAGCTTTATAAAGTAGTCCACGCTGCGGTTAAAACGCTCGCGATTCTCGTATCAAGGAATCGGACCGACCCTGAACTCCCCGTTGGTGTCGACACGTAATCGAGAAAAGCACCTTCGGAACCTGTTCAGTACATTTTCCATCTTCAATCGACAAAGTGCGTTTCATTTTGCCCACCGATGAAATACATGCTTTAATTGATTTCAATTATTCGGCCTGTGCGCGAGTAGCGCCGCCTCGACGGCGAAATTCCGAACGACGATGTTTCTTCTCGGGGCGCCATTTTAAAGCCAGGATAACCTGAAAATTTACTTGCATTGGCAGGAACGTAGAAAGTCTCGGGATCCAAATCCTTGGTATCTCTTCGAAGCACAAATTCTGCGGCGAAAGCTTCTTGGAAAGTTTTTTCTCACTAATCCCAGAGGCACAAATTCCACGGCGAAACTCACGAGGCGAGGGCGTTAAGGCGCTTCAGGCGCGACCGTAGCGGCGCCTCGTGGCGAAATTCGAAACGAAGACGATTCGAACGAAAATTCGGAACGACGGAAGTCTCGGGATCCAAATCCTTGATATCTCTTCAAAGCACAAATTCTACGGCGAAAGCTTCTTGGAAAGATTTTTCTCACTAATCCCAGAGGCACAAATTCCACGGCGAAACTCACGAGGCGAGGGCGTTAAGGCGCTTCAGGCGCGACCGTAGCGGCGCCTGGTGGCGAAATTCGAAACGACCCCTCGCGCTTTCCGTTAGTCCGCCGAATGTGTGGAAACTCACCGAATCACGGAGAGCGTGCCTCGCTCCGCAGTGAGTTTCTCCATGGACTGAGGAGAGACCTCAAAGAGGCTAGCTCGAAAGCCTCAGGTAGTAAGCCTCATAAATACCTCCCACCACCGCGTACTCGCACGAGCGCACTATCAATGAAACGACATGTCTGGTGCTTAAAGCGGGTGTCAAGGAATTAACCAGAGGTCGTCAACCGGTGAGTCTGCCCACTTATCGATAAATTATTGGGACCAATTGGACTTTCAGATGAACCGATGAGCAATAATGCGCCGCCTCTCTGGACGCACCATCTCCAAATACATTTCTATTAAATGTAGGTACCGTAAACGCAATTAACAATGAAAATCAAACACAATGTCTGCGCGATCTGAAATTATTAAACTTTTTTAATTTTATCCCAGCTTTTAACCGGCAGTCCGAAAATCGGCGCACGACACACGACTCTCCTTCATGAAGCAAGAAGCAAAGTTTGAGAAAAGAAAATATATGTAAGTTAGAAAAGTACCGTTAAATCCCGTTACGTGAGATTGGCGATTGTTAGTAATTGTTTTAAGGGCTTGTCGCAGTTGTTGGTGACCATTGACCAGAGGAAAAGGGTAAATCGAAGGGCGGAGCGAAGAGGCCATTGGTGATCGGGGTTAACGATTTGTATTAAGTGGTGTACATTGTTTAATAATTCCCCGGAATTAAATTGTAAGACACAAAATGAGAATGACTACGGGCTCGCGACGGATCCTATCACTCGATGCTTATGGAATATTACAACCACATGATCTCTTTCAGACCCTGACCCGAGGAGCGATAGATTTGCACTCCGCTATCAAACCACACGGATTGCGACTTCGCATATCTCTGTCGCGACTAAGGCGAGAACTTCCGCGCAAGATAAAAATATTTATATCGTTGAAATGGTTTATTTCGAGCCAGACAAAGTGTATTAAAAATCCTCATCACCGTCAGTTATTTCTATACCCCACATGGCATAATTTTCTTCAAATTTGAGTACCACTCTCGGAAGGAAAAAATTCATAGAATTTCCCAGATTCGCTGGAAAAAAAAAATAATTCTTTAAGCGAGAGTATTTCGACAGACCGAAATTTTCCTCTCTGTCAAAATTGTCAACGTGCCAAGAAGTTACCCTTGTAACCCGAAAATTCAAGAGAACTCTCCTCCTTGTCACTCCGAATGTTTACCCGCAAAAATGCCTACGCCTCGAAGTGGCGGATCTTTTTCGCTGCTGAAATGATTAACGCGTATAAAAAAGGAAAGGGGTCCGAAAATCACATAAGTTCCTCGCTGCCAAACTGTCAAGGTGCCAAATGTCCATGACCGGAGGCCCGGGTCGAAAAGGGCCGACTTAGTGGCGTCGCAAACTTTGCTTAGAAGTCGGGGATTTTCCGGGGGGCCGAAACTGTCAAGAGTCAACGAGTGTGGCAAAAAGGAGTAAACTTGACAGTCTGTACTTACGAAGCCCAAGAAAACTGCGAGTATCGATGACTATTTGCCGTCAAGCGAGGCTCCTAACGTCTCGCGTTCCTCGCGTTACAAGGAGGACACTGACTGTGAGCCGATTAACGAATGTGATCTTGCGTGTAAATAGCCTTGGCAACCCAAAGCCCGATAAACGAACACTCCTCTAAAAGTTACGCGTGCACTCGCGCACGACTCGCACGCGTGTAAAATAAGCTCGAGCGCCTCCGCTCCGCTCGGGAATTCTCCCGCGCCGAGCGGAGGCGCTGCATTGTGGATGTCCCTTAAGTCCTCCTCGTCATCAATTTTATTCGATTAATGAGAATGAATGGAAAGAATGGCCCAATTTAAATCGACTGGGAACGGGGGAGACGAGACTTAACCGAGATGACCGGGCTGTACCATTTCCCACTTCCAAGTTAAGCCCAAAAACCCCGCGGTGATTTTCATCGTCAATATAAATATTAAAAAAAATTGTATATATAAGTATAACGATAATTTTAGAGGACGGGGGAATTTTCCCGGGATTTCTTGTCGGCTCGGTGAATAACTTAATAATTATATTGACTCAACAAAGCCTTAAATACCCGTCCGAGGACTCGTAATCCGCTTTGAAGCAGCTCCACCGGGATTACACGACCTCCCCATTAAAAAAGAGATTAAAAAGGTAATTACTTGCGAGGCAATTACCTTTTTACCTCGCGAATGATCACCTTCTTAATTCCTAGTCGTGTGGAATACGTAATCGGGTCTATATAAACAACTGATTAGCACATGCAGCTAAAGACTCGTCGAGGAACTTTTCCGACGAGGGAAGAAATTCCATTTTTACATTTTCTTTCCGGATTACAGGCGCGATAATAAACGCAAATCTGGTCACTGGTTTTAAGGCTTCCTAAGGAGCTTAAATCGCAATTTCTTTTCTCGTAACGCTTTCAGTAACTCGTACAGAAACCTCTTATCGCACCTCCGAGAGGTCCCTCCATGGTGCAATCTATTATAAATTGGACTACCAATTACATTAATTTATTTACAATAGAAAAACGTACCAGTTATACATATCCACGCGTAGACCGCATCTACTGACTGCATACGAAACATGCTTAAGGTAGATCATGTAGATAACATACGTATAGTCTTTTAGTGCCGTCTAATCGAATGCACCTATCGATACGTTAACGTGATTAATGTGTACTAAGGCAAACCTCGGTATCTTAGATTAATGTTAGAGACTAAGAAACACAGTCCACACAATTTTCCGACACCATGAGACTCGACATCTTTTTTTTCGCTTTTTTTCTTTCGGGGTAATAGTTCGATCCGGGTCGATTACCTTATCGATTATCGAGTCGATTCACGGCTCGCGATCGTTCGTTTCATTTCTCCGATGTCGCCGATCGGCAAAATCGTTTCCTGGCCCAAAAAACGGCAGCCACTGCTGCGGCCAAAAATCCGATTCCGGCGATAATTCCCATAGAAATTGCGCGATTTCTACGATATGCCGGAACCTCTAATGTTACTCGTTCGCTCGGTAGTATTTCGTCCGACATGGACACGGCTGCCACCTCGAAGGTATAAGAGCTTTCCTCCTCCAAGGATTTCACTGAAAGTTCCCACATTTGTAAAATTAATTCAAACGTCGAAACACTACCAAATATAATTTTCGTTTAGATCTTAGATCTACATCTTATTTTCATTTCTCCGAGCAAGAACTTGGGGTCGGAGCCCTCCGACATACGTTTTTCCAGATTTTCATTGTTAACCCTTGATCATGGAAAAATACGCTTCATACAAAAGTTGAGCGTGATATTATAAGGAACAACTTTTGTTTGAACTATTTTTTTATATCGTTAGTAATTAAGTGAACAATAACGCGTATTGGACGAGAGAGGGTTTCGGGAGGCCTTGGATGGGTGCCATTATTTTTTAAGGATGGACTCAGATTATTTATAAATAAATATTGATTTATAGTGGATTGTGGGTTTACCCAGGTAATATGTGTCGGTAGTTTCCGATCTGCCGTAGAGGTGTTCAGCTGGTCCCCGAAACCACCTTACGGTGTAAAGTCTGACGTACTGGGTGCCATAAGCAGGGGGATCCCATGTAACCAGATAGCCCTCCACCGTGGCCTGGACTCTCACATTCTGTGGTGGTCCCATGCTCTCCGGCTCTGAAATCGACACCAATCGATTACCTCCGATGGAAAATAACAAGTAAATGGAGTTAAATCAAATCCTCAGCTCACCTGACGAGTGGTACCCCGAGGCCGAGTTCTGGCTCGACGCGACTTGAACGAGGAAAATTAAGTATTCAGTAGTTAACCTTCACCCAGGAATGCGAGGGTAAATAAATTTCAGGAGTAAAGGAGGTAAAACCCATACCTGGCAGAGTGAACACCTTTACGGCCTTGCTGAACATCCCGTCCCCGTGATTATCCTGGCTCAAGACCATAAACTCGTACTCTCGTCCGGGATTTAAATTGTTCACCGTGGCTTCCGTGATCTTCCTCGAGGGCAGTTTCATGGTTCTCCATTCTGAAGTTCCCGTGGGCCTGTACCTGGTCCGGGAAAAAAATAGACATAAGGAAGTGGCACACGCATCCAGGTATATATTTTCCCCATTTCCCTACCATATGGAGTAGTCCATCTTTGGTCTCACGTATCCCGGAACCCAGGTGAGGGTCACTGCACTTTTACTGCTGTTTGCACTGAGATTGTACGGAGCTCTCGGAGGGACGTTCAAGACCATCAATTCGGCATCAGCGACTACTGTTGCTGCCTCGTTGCTGGCTGCACATTGGTAGATCCCTCGATCCTGCTCCTGGATCCTTTCGATGGTCAAATTCCCGCCGATCACGGTGGTCCTTTCTGGAGGCAACGCCGATCCATCCTGGAAATTTCAGAAATTCATTAAATACAATCCGCGACAATTTTTCAAATTATTAAACAGTGAATAAAATTAATTCCCGAGCGATCGATTCGACTATTTTTGAATTTGGTATTAAGTCATTTTTAACCCTTTAACATTTGTCCACGTATCCTCAGATTTCATCGGAATTCCCGGCGATCGTCAGCCTCGTTAGCCTCGGAATTGGCTTGACGAATACCAGAGCATTGCGTAGGTGAAATCCTGCTTTTACTAATTTATTCGAATTACCCCGCACACCGACAAGGTTACGCAAGTAGTGACGAGATAAGATGCGTTCTAATTATGTGATTATGCGCAGTGCTTTCTGGAAAGGGCTCGCCTGAGAGAATAAACTAATCGTGGAAACGAGGTCAGAGCCTTCCTCGAGATGACCCAAACCCAGGAAAATCGAGAAAATCCCGCGAGCATAATTACTAATCACCCGTCATTTTTCATAATATAAATAATTCTGAGGGTACAAAAATTTCACAATTTTTTTTTTGCCTTTAAATAAATCATTTTGAAATTTAGGATATCCGAAAGATCCGTCTTACTTTGTACCAAACTATGGTTGGTCGATGACTTTGATCGCCATCCCTGGCGTCGCAAGGAATCTCCAAAGTTTCCCCTAGTTTTCTCATGTAAAGGTGTTGAGGAGTCACCGTAAAAATCGGAGGTCTCTGGACGATCTGAACAAAAAGATGATGGACAATTTTTTAGGGGTTATTGATCATCGAAGGGAGATATTTATTTATTAACGGGGGACGCCTGGGGCTCAGCTGAAAAGGGAGTTCCTATTTGTTACAATTTGTCATTATTGCTGTGAAGCATATCGTGGAGTTCTTTAACGCCGTGTATGAATCCATTATGAAGTAGGAACTCCACGCCTCTATGGGACCATAATTGAGGAATAAAAGACCATAAATACCAGCCGTCAAACGGTCGTTGGTCTCGTTGGTGGCAACGGCACATCTTGCGTTGGAGTACGTTTATCAGGCTCGTGATATTGAGAGAAGAGTCTAAAATAGACTTTATCCTGTAGATTCGCAATTTCACGCCTAATAATCACGTCGAAACATTCGACTCGACCGATTCCTCCACCTCTCGCGATAAAAAAAATAAATAAATAACAAAATGGACATGGGCAATTAAAAATCCGATCGAATAAATCCAACGTGAAAATTGCAATATAAAATATTGCGATATAAAATCCGCCCTTTGCTAGCGAACTCGCACACGGATGTTTATTTAAAAACGTAAGAAATTATGTTTAAAGATGACATTGAATGTTATTAAATAAAATCTGAAGGACTTACTACATTGATAGAAGGACTCGGCCCCTCGGTGCCCAGGTCGTTATAAGGAGTGCAGCTGTAACTCCCTGAGTGCGTCTCGTCGACTTTGCTGAAGTAAAGCGATCCGTTTCTCCTGTAAAACACCCCTTGGACGTTGTAAGGGTCGAAGAGGAAGCCATCTTTCTCCCATCGAAGGTTCGTGAGCGGTGGATTGGCTCTGAAATGGCAGTCGAGAAGAGAGGACTTTCCATACGGTAGGTACACCTCCCTAGGTGCGTAAATGACCTTCGCTTTGTCTGAAATTAAAAGAAGAAAATTTCCAGGACTAGAAACAGAATATATCGAACAAATGGTGGCACGAAATCGGGGCCTAGAAGGTCTCGCTCGCGACGCTCTTCTCCTGGTTGTCAAAATGGTAAAATTTGACAACTAATCAATCCACCCAGTTCAATGAAAAGTTTCATGAACGATCGACTCCTGAAATACCAATTTCGTGTCCCCTTAATTTGCAGGAGTCTTACATTGCACGTTAAGAAAAGCGGAGGCGTTTTGGTGTTCCCCGTGGACGTTGGTCACTACGCATCCATACTCTCCAAGATCGCCCATGTCCGTTGGATCGATGGTCAAGGCCCCATCATGGGCCACGGAGACTCGATCCCTGAGATCCTAGAGAAAAATAAATCATTTCGATAAAGTCAAAACTACCTGTTCGTCAAAATCACCGCAGCGTCTCAAAGTCACAGCTGTGCATATCTAATGACCAGCAGAAATCTCGAATCTATTCAAGTTAAGTAACTTTTAGTAATTTTATTTACCTCCAGCTCCGAAATCTGGATACCGTCACGAAACCAGGTGACAATGGAGGTGGCCTCCTTGGTGGTGCAGTCAAAGCTGACGGACTCGCCTTCCATGACAGTCTTGTTGACAGGTGGGACTGTCAGGAGGTTCTCACCTGAAACAACCGGCGGCGGCGCACCTGGTTGAACGATTTAACGGGTCTGTCCGGTTTCCCGTTGATAAGAGGCTTTACGATTTTCATGTGCGGGATTTTCTTAAACATCTACGATTAATCGAGGAATTACGCGAAGTTGGGAAATCAGTCCTTGTTGGGGAGCTGGATGGGTGGCCAGTTTTCCGCATTGGTGACCACGTCGGAAACCGGACACATCGATCTACCTAGTGACGTTAGATCTGGGCTACATTGTCATCAGAGCACAATAACGACAATCGCTTTTGTGCCAGCTGAAGCGAAATTCTTTTTAGACATGCCCAGGAAAAGGTGCGTTCGCTTCGCCGCAACCGCGTTCCGGATAAATCTCTGGAAAGGAAGCGAATGGTCGTGACGAATGACAATGGGGAAATTAGTTCGTTTCTAGGGAGGGGTGAAGGGGTCACCATTTTCCAAAAGGCCCAGGATCCAGGACCAAGCATCGATATCCAGGATCAGCCATCACTCCCCGGGGTCCAAGATCAGGCAAAAAATTCAGAACCAGTCCCAAGGTCCTGGACCAATTTCTCCAACCACTTCCTCCCAGCATCCCAGTCCTTACCATCGATGCTGAGGTGGAACCAGGTCCCGTTGTTCCTGGAGCTGGGGGTCCTGTTGGGGAAAATGACTCTGCACTCGTACCAGCCCTGATCGCTCTCCCTGATGTTGGTCAGGTTGACGCTGCCCTGTCCCAGACCTCGAGCCTCCGCATCCTGGATCAAGTGTATGCGGCCCGTGTAATCGTTGGCCGCTGATATCACGCCGTCGTACCAGGAGAACACCGTCCGGCCCTGAAACGTTAGACGTTCCCAATTATGTCGAGTTAAGGTCCTCGGTCAACTCGTCCATCTTGAGAGATCCGTGCATCCGGTGGCGATCTGCACTTCGCGGTACGTCGTCCAGAATCGGGAGACGAAGCGAGTGCAATTGCAATTAAGTACTCGATAACCGAAGAAGAGGGAGAGGAGAAGAAACGAGCGATAACTCCCGGAGACCTCATCGAGGGCCCAGTCACGTGACGGAACCAAAACGCGATCAGCTGATCGGTCCACATCAGGTCCAAGTTAGCAGAAGCCTATTTCAAGCAATCCAGGATAATCCAGCGATCAAGTTCCCGGATGAATGGCATGGACCAGTCCAAAGGGAGATTTCTGGGTCACGGGAGCCTTTTTAGCCCTCATTTTCCCCCGCCATGACGAAAAGGTCCCCCCCCCAAGAGGGGGAAATTTTAATGAAATCATTACACAAGCTCGCGAGTAAAACCGCACAGTAATCCCAAGTTGAATTGCTGGAGACGTAATTGCGATGGATCAATTGAAGTCCATTTTGCACCTTTGCCCATTCCACGTGGATCGGTGGAAGAAGGGATGACCAGGGTGACAGCACGTGTAAAATTAGCCGATTCAATCCCAAGCAAGGATAATGGAAGACGCGTAAGCAGGGTATTTATGGCCCCATTTTTATGCTATCAATCGCGGGAGGAGGTCGACGGATTCTGTTAAATTCATGAATCAGACGCGAGAAAATTGGGTAATCGCTCCTGCACATTAGACGCTTCCTGTGTGTCGGGCTGAACCTGTAGGAACCGCCCAAACCATCGACCTGATGGAATACCAGATGACCATCCACCTACCATCCAAAGGCAAGATTTTTGACAAACACCATATTCCTGTTTCCTGCAGATATTTTCGAGCGACCTTTTTCCTGGAGAATGAATTTTGTGGTGCTTTCGTGAATTTCTGTTCGACCAAGACTATTAAGGACGTCGAAGTCCCTGGGCCACCGAAACAAGGCTGGCAAAAAAGGTCGTTAATAAAGCCTAATCGTCTGACAAAGCGTTAGATAGTGGCAAACTGGCAGTGCCCCTCTAGTCGGCAGCGACTGGCTATAACTATAAATATAAGCCATTACTAACTACAGCCTTGTGTCCCGTACTCCAATTACTATAGCGGAGTGCACCTGTTTTGCATACGCATCAGGGACCAATCAGGTTAATTTCCACGTCGTCTCGTACCCGGCCACCGCTCTGGAATTTACATTTTATTTCCGGCCTGCAATCGTCCCCGGAAGAGGGAATAAAACCGATTAGTAATCTGTAACCCTTTGCTGGGATTATGGATATATTTCTGTCCCGCAAATGTAGAGCGCTCGGTGCCCATCGCCTTAAGAGACCGACTTAAATGTTCGTCAGGGTGCGTCGCGACGTTAAATTAATTATTTTTAAATGATCTTCTAATTGATTTAACATCATCGACCGTGAAACCATAAACCACGGTCGACGATGCGTTCGATAATCGATTCGGTGGAAGAGAAATTGATTTTATCGGCCACCACATCGGCGAGGGTTGGAAGTCTTGCGTAAGATCCAGAAGAGAGAGAGAAAGAAAGACTGTAAAATGATACCGGGTAAATAATAATGAAAAAAAAACCTCAACCGCAAAGAGACGCGAATTACCATCTAAGATCGAGCGCGAGTGGTCGGCATAGTTCTCACGTGACTCGTGTTTCTTGTATATTTACTATTTTATAAGGACTGATCCGTGTATCATTTTATCTTGTAAAACCATCTCCCTTACCTCTTTACTTAGTTTCTGCGCAATTGATGAACAAAAATCCATTCGCGATTTAACCCTACCCAAAAATTATGAAACGATGCAAAAAATTAGTGAAATTGTGTGCACTCGGCATTTCATTAGACGGGGAGTATAGTAATAAATTATTGCTGAAAACCCTGAACTTACCTCGCGATTCCAGTACAGGATGTATGGAATTGGGATTTCATGAGGAAAGTCAAGGTCGCAGTTAAAGACGACATATTCCCCAACACCAGCGGTCAAATAAGTCGGTTCCTTCTCCTTTTCCAGGAGCAAGCCATGCCCCAGAGCTGTGAACAGGAAAAGGGGAAAAAAAACCTCCAAAAGTGAGCCATAAAAAAAATTAAATCACCCGCTAAAATCTCTCCGACCACCCCAAGATAATCAGCGAGCAGACCCCACTCCATGATAATAATCCTAAGAATGATAAAAATCATATAAATGTCAAAGGACCCCAAAAACCTCACCTTTGCAGCACAGGAAAATCAGGACGAGGCAGGCTATCCTCCTGATCATCTTGAAGACGGATTTCATGTTGGATCACAGGGCCCTCCTGCCAAATCCCTTGACACGGGCAGTCGAATGGACCACTGATAACCACCTCACATCAGCCGAGCACATCTGTCATCGCACTAGTATCGACACCGGCAACATCAGCGACACCACTAAAAGACCCACCAGATCAGGATTTAACCCGATCCCGAGACGCGACCGCGACCAGGATCGATTCTCTCCCTCCAAGGGTAGGAAGAGTGCCGGAAGGATCTGAGGAAGGATCTATGACACCTCCCTTGGCAGCTGTCAGGCCAAGACAAGATGACCGACACGATCTAGCACCTTCCCGAAGTCCAGGTGACGGATCTGGCGGACCCACTCCACCTGGGGCGGATTTGACAGAAATCAGCTGATCGATCCGCGTCAACGCGCGGAAGGGGCGGGCGGGGTGGGAGATGAAATTTCGTCGAAAATCCGAACAGGGGGGATAAAAAAATCCACGAAGTCGCAGGGTGGTCCACGGTTCCCACGGACTGCTCCTGTCCGAGTGGTCACCGGTGCAGAGATGACCGGGCAATTGCGGCTCTGATCTGCTGGCGGATACACGAGGTTAAGAGAGAGAGACATGCCGCGATCTAGAAGGGGGAGAGGGAGAAAAAGCCGATTCTGGGAGGGGAACGGTTCCGATGTTGGCGGTGTCACTTGGTGAGGTCCTGAGTTTCGTATGCAGGGCGAGGTTTTTCGGCAGAATTCACATTACAAGGGTTGATCCCAACTCGAGGGACTTCCCAATTGTTGGCCATGCTCGATTTTCCCTGCGCCTCCACCCTGGAATTTTTTTTAACCATCACTCGGGATTTTTCAGGGCGCTTAATTCTACGTGAACTTTTAATTACAGTTGTTACGAGGTCGGGCAGATTTCGTATTTCAATTTCGTCCGTGTCGCCCGAAGACGTGGACGGGATGGTAATTGAGTTTGACTTCCGGATGCAGCCATGTCCGGCGTAATTGCGTTTTAAATCTCGATCGAGATTATTAGCAAACAAATGGCGGAACATGCCGTCAGCGGATCTTCCACGTCTACGAGTCGATCTCTAAGTGATCGTTTATTCCTAGTCCACCTACGCCAATCACGACTCGCCTGTCACGCTTAACAAAGACATCATCTTCCGGTTCTGCACATTCGCGTATGTGTTTTGCAAGTGTCAAGCCTCTCTTGCATATTGCTAATTGCTCCCAATCAAACGTACCATATCGCGTCGCCTTCCGCCGTCTTCTCGATCGCACTTCGTCGACTTACGCGTCCGACAAGTCCTGAAAAAAGTTAAAACAAGTCTTAACCTAAAGAAATTTACCTCGTGATTAACAACCCACCAGACTTAATTACCTGAATTAAAATTCACGCTCGACGATCCCATTCCAGAGGAAAATTATTTATCGACTTGAAATGATCATCGTTGTCGTGATTAATTAAATCCGTAGTTCTGATCAATTGTCCACGTGGGGTGGTTCATCGTTAATAAAAATCGATGCACCTGTTGCGTGCGCTTGAATTGCACCAATGGTCCAACGAGGAGAGGAGCGTCGAAACGACGGCTGACATGACGTTTACGTGGGTGACCTCAGATTACGTCACATCCGTCCCTTGGCACATTAGCAGACTGCCCACAGCCTTGTCACGCTGTTGAGATAATAGATCCAGATTCGCATGGATCGCGATCCTGAGCGAAATCGAACCGGAAGTCGCGGGTTACGATTTTTCGAACCCCTAACGAAAAAGGCCCTGAGACCACGTGTCGACCTAAATCCTGAAATACAGATTCAGCCAATTAACCTCGTTAATTGACATTCAATTTGCAGACCCCTCATTTAAATCCCGGTTATGTTTAACGGATTGTTAAATTAGAGAATAAAAATTTTTCCGAAATAAGATGGCGGAGGAAAGCATGATTTATTTACACGGCAGAAAAGCTGAACACTTTCGGTTCCCTGTATAAGGCACCCGTTTACGAGACTGTAAACGGCGCGCTTTACGGTGAACGAGATATGTACAAGATATAATTAAATTATAGTTATTCGTGGACGGGAAGACCCACGGAAAGGCTCGTCCTGGAAGGACAATCGGCAAGTGTCGATTTTTGGATACTCTTAAAACTTAAATTTTGTCCGGTGTCACGGAAGTAGGCTACTCCTGACTGGCCTCTTCGTGTAGTCGTCGTCCATGTCCTGGAGATCCGGAGGATCCGTGAACCCGCTATCGTCGTATCTCGTGCATCTCGATCCTGGCGATCTCGGAGGATGCGTTGGATGGATACTAAAAATGACCGACACTAATAACTCCATTCAATCGCGGGGAATTAAAACCAGAGGGACTTAGAGTACATTTTTTAACNTCGTATCTCGTGCATCTCGATCCTGGCGATCTCGGAGGATGCGTTGGATGGATACTAAAAATGACCGACACTAATAACTCCATTCAATCGCGGGGAATTAAAACCAGAGGGACTTAGAGTACATTTTTTAACATTAATAAAATCGGAGAGCTAATTTTTTATTGAATTCATATTAAAGGGATGAGACGTCCTTTTAATTCCGAGCATCTCCTTAAGCTGGATATTTTTTTTACGAACTTTAGGATTGAAAATAGAAGAATAACGTGACAATGGATGTTTTTAGTACTTGAGAATTTAATTTCAATTTACCTGGTGCATCTTGAAGGACTCGTCTCTAAGGGCTCGTCGTATCTCCTGGAGAGCATCGTGAAGTCGCGGTGTGCAGACACCAATTTTTGAAGCCTTGAAATGATCTCATAATCCGGCGAGCAAATCGGCTCCGAGAGCAGCTTCGCCACGGAGACCCGGAAGCTTTGCAGCTGCAAAAAATAAGAATTTTTAGGACACGTTTGTTCAACATCCGGAGCCCTGAAGGGACGAAGGATCACCTGAGACTCTCTCCTGTTGACTTCGGACAAGTTTTGCTTCACTTGCGCGAGTTCGTCTCTTAGCAGCTGCAAGGAATGATCGTTGATAGACCTTTCCTGCTCAGCGGTTTCCGACGTGGTTCGCACTTGGTCTTTTAACATGGTCAACTTTCTGTTGTACCGGGTCCTCAACATCTCGCTCTCCACCAGTCGCTTCTGCAGCTCCTCGATTTTCCTGCTGCGCTCCAGCGCTGCGATCTGAGATATTAATGAAATTAATTATTGAAACGTTTGTTAATAATTTTTTAATCATTCGGGGACTGCACAATGTACTTTGTAATCCGCCGCTTCGGCCAGCTGGGCACTGAGTTCTCGATTTCTCGCCTTTTCGTCGTTCAGTTGCAACTGCAGGCGGTCCAGCTGCTTCATCAGTTTCTTCACCCTGCAGCGATTGGGATTGGAAAATCAAATCCTGTTATTATTTCCTATTTATAAATATTATACGAGGCGTAAGTATCATAATTATTACCGAAGGTTCGCCTCGTCCCTTTCGGACTGTAAAATTGATTTCATCCGGACGCTATCTTCCTGAAGAGACAATTTCCTGCGCAGCAGGTCCAGATGAAGATCCCTACGTTGCAACTGTTCTCGGAGGGTTCTAACCCGCCTTTGAAGTTGATAAACCACTGAAGTCTAGGGAAAAATATAGACACGCCTGTTAATGCCGAATTAATAATTTAATAATTTACCGACGTTTCCGCACATCGCAAGCGATAAATGAAAATTATAAAAGGAAGAATTCAAACGACCCTGCTAAATAATTTAATCAAACGCATTATTCCATTGAACGATAGCGACGACCATCTGCTCCGTACTTGCACTTGTTGGATAATAAAAATAACGAATAATCCGCATAGAAAAATACAAATCATTTTACTCCTACCTTCAGCAATTGAATAAACTTAATATAAGCTTCCTTCAACTCGACTTGTGAACTTTTTACAAAAAATTCCAAATGTCATATTCCCTTTTGATTTTAGTTTATGATATTTTTTTTTTTGAATTTAGAACATAATAACATGGAGAAAAAATTCACAAGGCGAGCTCGAAAGCTGCAGCGAAGCTTCGTGCATTTCGATCGAAATTGTCGTGAAAAGTGCGGAATATCGGACTCTTAAGACCTGCATTAAAAAGTGCATCTCTAAGCTCTAGTTTGCGAGGGTTCCTTTTTTTTCTCAGTGCTTAGAGCTTACTTCTTTTAGGCAAGGAAGCTCGTTGAACGACCTCTCCCGTCGAATCCTGGGAAACGTCGTGTAGTTGCAGCACATTAGCTGCGTGACAAGTGCACGACAACAAGACACAAACGTCAACGTTAACATCGACTCTCGTCGGCAAGCAAATCGAGCAATGACACCTCCTAATCGCTTCTCACCTTGTCCACTAATTTATCCGTCTCGAGACGGGCCAATTGCTCGGCACGAACCAGCAACGAGTCCATTTGCAAATCCAATCCGACATCTTGCGAAATCTCGTCCATTTGCATGGTCTTACCAAGACGCTCCATGAACGAAAGGAACTGTAAAAAAAAATCCAGACAATCCACTAAATCACTGAAATTATGAAAAAGCATATCTGCGCATATTCTAATTTCGTCGCTCATTTTAAAAGTCCGATTTCTTGAAGATATACCGATTTCGCAGAGAGATCCTGCGACCCTTTGTACTCTCATTTCGATTTTCAGGAACTATGTACGAAATGTAGATGAAATGTTTCTTGCCTACCGATTGCTTGTCTCGCCGCAGATTTTCCCTGGAAAGCTCGCAACTGGTCAATTCGGATTCCAGTTTGTGAAGTTTCGTTTCCAGAACGGATCTCTCGTCCTCGAGGCAGCGAATTTTCGACATGGTCGCATCGGTCAATTCCGTCTGTCGATTGGCAGTATCGGTTGCACAATTCACCTTCTCTCTCAGTCCTTGGATTTTCTGGGAATGTCGGAGAAAATCGGAGATTAATCTCCAGGGAGATTTTTTTATCCTCCTGGAGAATGATTCTTACCAGGCATTGGTCCTTGTTGTCGTTCAGGAGCTCCCTGATTCGATCCTTGATCGCGTTTTCGCAGGACTCGACGAACCTGTTAGGACTGCTGAGAAGAATCGCCAGAGACTCCAAAATGTGCCGATTCTCATTGTGGGTGCGTTGCACTTTTTCCTCCTTGCACTTCAACTCCTCTGCAGGTATAAATCGACATCGATTATTCCAACATTGCTATACGGAATTTCCAGCAGAATCGGAAAATTCACCTCTTAATTGACAAATCAGAGCCTCTTGGTTAGAGATATTGCTCGTGGCGTTTGTTATACTCCTATTTGCGTTTACCAACTTGTCGCGAAGCTCGTTCACCTCTCTTTCCGCGACTCTGCATTGCATTTCGAGGCATTCTTTCTCCTGGGGACAAAAATTACATTTTTAGCCCCATCTAAATATCAAGAATGAAATTCTCAATTTTTTCTCAAGGGAAGAAAAATTTCCTAGACCAGTGTCTGTCTCTTTGGCGGACATATTTTCCATTGAAAGAGGGACATAATGAGAACCTGAGATAATAAAGATATTAAGAACATTTTTACCGCGCAAATGCTACAAAACGGTTTGTATCTGCAAGGCAGGCTGCACATGATGACTACACGAGACCAATCGAGGTGCAACTGCAACTGAGATTTCCGCATCCGAAAAACGGCTCCGGCCGATTGCGGCTCATGAAACATCGCGCATATAATACCTCTGACCCAAATGGTTTATTAAATCGAAAGTTTTACGACTGATCGATATAACGATTTCCGTTTCTAAATGGGACAAGTCCCGATTACCCTGAATAGCTGCAAACGATAATCCCTGCACAAGTCGCCGATAATTGCGAGATCCAATAAGAAAGTACTCCTACACATCCGTAAAATGAGGAAATAAAGGCAACTCTTTCTGATTTCTGTGAAGAAAAAATATAATTCATTATCACCCAAAAGTGTTTTTCAAAATTCACCTGACGAAGTCGATCGAGGTCCACCAAGTCTGTCGTGACTTGTCTCTGCAGTTGCTCCTTTTCTGCCCCGACGCGATCCAAGGTGTCTCGGCAACTTCGAAAATCAGCTTCGAGCCCTGCGAGGTGCGTTTCCATGTTTGTACATTTCGTTCTAAGTCGATTCACTTCCTGGACCAGTTCTTCGGCTTTGTGGATGACGACGTCAGGCGTGTGATGAGTGCTCTCGCAAAATTCTGCCCCAAGAGCGTGGGCCAGCCTGCGGACGAAATCCTAAAAAAGGGAGAAACACATCTTTCGCTTCGAGTTCAAAACCCTAACTTCCGAAGAAATAAAGATCTCCTGAAGAATAGACTGGAGGGGGAAATAATTTTTTTATAAAAATTAAAACACGTATACGATGCACCTGCAAATTCAGCCTGGCCCTCTCTTTCAGCTGAATCTCACCAGCCAGGTTGTGCTCCAGTTGTCGAATTTTCTTGTCGTACTCCCTGACCTTGTCCTCATGGTACTTTACGTCCCTCTGCAAGCCTTGAATAGTAATTTCGCACCTGCCCTGAGTGGCGTACAAATTTCTCTCCCTGTCTTCCAGCTCCTAAAAGAGACGTAAGATTTCTCGACTCTCCTCGGACCTGAGTATTTATATTCATCAGTCGGGAACCAACTTGGATCCTCTTCTTCAGACTCAATATGACTGCATTCTGCCGAGCCGATTGTTCCCTCAGTTGGTCTGCTTCCATCTGCAGCTCCGTGACCCTTTGGTCCCGCGATCTGACTGCGGATTTCATCTCTTGCAGCTGATAGAAAAAAATAAAAATAAAAAAGGCATTTAAATTTTGGGCTGTCCACCACCTCAACACCACCTTAGAACTCACATCCGACAGAAGTTTGTCGCGTTTGTATTCCAGCACAGCCAATTCGCTTCTCAATGTGGTCGTCACGTCGTGGGCCATCGCATCATCCGTCTCCGTCTGGGAACCGAAATTCAAATTAAAAAGCCTAAAATTTCCTGATCAAAGAAATTGAAGAAATATACCCTGCTAATATCTAGACCCTGATTTTTATACACAGCGAAATAAAAATTGTTCATCCCTATCTAACGTAATTAACCCTCAAGATCCTAATTCCGCGCCGTCAAAGGGTCTTATTAAATTCCCCCACATTTTTGGTAAATATAGTTACACTAAAATTACTAAATGATGGATGTAAGAAGGTAAAGAGGTGCCCTGTTGCTTACCTCGGTTAAGCTCGCAGAAAAGCATGTTCCTCGGAATAACTTGGAAACTGTAATTGGAAAATTGCCGACAAACCCGCAAACCAGAAGCAGAGTTGAACCCGTTCACCACATTTAAGGTTCCCGACCTCCACCTTCTTTCTTCCGACGCGAAGGAAACGTCAGACTCGCACGTGACTATCAGGATCGATTATCAACTAATCGGTCGACCTTTCCGACACGAGGCTCTGTATCGAAGCACTTAATCCTCCAAAAATACCCTTAAACGCCGGTTTTATTCCCCATCCGAAGGAGTGTCCTTCGAACCTTTCCGACCTGGTTCGGACTGAATCCGACAAATGGCGACCGGCACGAATTTCTCGTTTGCGGTATATATTCCGAAGCTTCCGTGACTCGAATCGTGCTCGGAACGGAAACCCAGTCTGGCCAAATTGTAAATAAGTCCTCCCTTTCCGATGTCTTGGCGAAGTCGGGGTTGCTACCCTCGGCTCTCTAGAATCTGACGATATCGGAAATCCATGAAGAGAGCTGCTCCGATTCCATTCTAAGTTGCCAAAGTATAGTTTGATCGCCGCTAGGTAACAATTTAACGAAGGTAGAGAAGGTAAAGGTAAAGAGCGGCAAGTGGTGATTTTCAGGGATTTTTGGAAAAAACTAGAAGATAAGATGAAAACCAGGTAACTCCATATTGGCAAGGGCTGGAGTTAATGTTTTACAATATAGGAATTGGTGGATAAAAATGTCATAAAGACAGAAATTATTCGTCAGATATTTATGAATCCTCTTTATATCAATTGCGGAGGTAAAGCCATGTCGAAACGATTAGTCAGAGTGGAGTAGATGCATTATCACTGGGTTATCACGAATGAGTGGACAGTGGTTTGGAGAAGGAAAGGGAATTATTATTGACGGGATAATCTTCTCCTGGACTTATGAAGGCCAAAGTCGACGCGACAGGTATGGGGAACAGGTGAAATCGATCCTATGCAACGCTATGGCAACACACCCCTGTTCTCCTACAGGTCGATAACTTCTGTGATTCCCCGAGCAACACCTCGGGACGAGTCGAATTAAGGCTATTTACCGCTCGGCTTGTTCCTCTCCCCTTAAGATAAAATATTAAAACGAGTAAAATGACCGAAATTGAAAAATAATCCCCAGACACCCCCACACACGATATTCCTACGTCTCCCATAAAGCTCTTAAAAACTAAAAGGACTCCTTAATAAGCATCATTTTAATCCCCCCTAATTAAAACTTATTTACTAAGTACATTAACGGTCACAATGGTGCAGGTAGAATTATGGAAATGCCGCAGTGTTAATGCCCAGGAATTTTTATTCTACGCGTACACCTTGAAATAAAAAATGCCCGACCAAGCTCAGGTAAGGAAAATGTCTTCCAAATATTTTTACAACTAATTGTACAACATTCCGCTAAACGACGAAAGCTCAAAATTAAATTCAGCTTCTCCGGAGTGTGCAGTGATAAGCCGTTGAACCGTTTCGAAGACTCGGGGAGAATTTCTCGAAAAACGTCGGTAAAGCGTGAAGGCCTGTGACGGGTGAAACACGTGGTCGAGGTCCAGGTTGCGTGGTGATGTGCAGAAAAAAAAGAAAGGCCACGTGGAGGTGCAAGTTTTCACAAAGGAACTCTTCCGGAAACCTGAGGGGGCGAGATGCAAAGAGTCTCGAAGATCTTGAGGTCCTCTTCGGCGTTTCTTGGGGCGTCCCTAGCCTCCTCGGGGGTGGACATCTTAGTTTTCTTCTTTTCCTTCCTTCTCTCTCTTCCCGATCCTTGCACCCAACGAATGATCGAAGATTCTTCGCTCCGTCTTCTGTTCACATTTTCCACCTGCGAGGAGAACTGGAACGTCTTGGGCGTCCCTACGCGTGCACGGCGGCCAAAAGAGTTTCCCCTAGCGAATGTCAACACGCGAGCTTCGCGGGGGTGGAAGCCGCCATTTATGCAGGGGTTAGCCTCGGCATAATCGAAATCCATCGATCGAAGAAAGTAACGGACTCTGGGGCTCTTTTGATCCGAGGTCGAATCCAAAATAGCTGACAGTCCGGCTATTCTGGAAGTCCCATTAAGTGATCAAATCCTGCGGTCCAGAAAGAACCAAGGTCCTAGACAAACGGGTCGATATAGCTCTGTAACACGAGAAATTAATTTATCTTGAAGACAAGACAATCCAGAATAAACTCCCTCATTTTACAAAATTGTCCATGTACAAAAAGTCAAAGCCGACTGAGATTGGAGTTGTCACCGTACGCTATAAAACGGTGATTTTCATACAAAACTGTTACTCCCCCTATAGCATTTTTCTTATAAAACAGATTTCTTTTGGAGTGTGTCATTACGAAGCGCGATGTGCACTCTTAATCGTAAATGCGTATCGTAGAAAATTTCAGTGACTCGTGTGCACTATATGGTAATGTATACTTAGTTCTACCGGGGAACTGTTGGGGGCAGCACTGAGTTCACATCTCGCGAATGGAGTTTCCTGCCTCGGGTTCTCAATGTGTTCTATGGATGTCCGAAGTCATCGGGCATGGTTGGACAGCATCGTCGGTTTTGTTTAATGATTCTCTGTAAATAGTCAAGTTTTATTCACAAGTGGACGTTAAGTAGACGTAGTCATCAGAAAATGGCAATTAATACAGTTTTAAATACGGCAAAGAGGTAGCACGACAAACATGACTCCGAAACGAAAGGTAAATACATTTGATTTTATAAAGTTAGGTTAGCTATCAACACATTAATAATTGTCGGTAATGGTAAGTTGGATTTACATTTCTCATTAATGAGTTGACAAGATGGTAGGGCTATCTATGTAATTTAGTATGAAAAATAAGGAAATTTAGAGTGTTGGATATAATACAATGAGAATTTTGTTACAGACTACGAGCTCGGAGTCAACGTCAACCAGTACTTCGGGGTCGTCATCTAGTACATCCTCGAGTTCTGGCAGTGAGTCCAGCTCCTCGGATTCAGAAAACTCTAGTAGTTCAGCCAATAGTCAAAAGGTCTCTGATTCGGAGAGAGCCAAGAAGAAAACCTCGTTCCCTCCCGTACGTCATGTTAAATCGAAAGGTGAAGCGAACACGGGCCCGCCGCTGGAAAGCAAAAGCAAAGAAAGGCCTCCGCAGAAACCTAAGCCTGTCTCTTACTCTTCCGAGTCCGAGGAAGCACCAAACAAATTAAAACCTGTCAAACGGAAACCTCCTGCTAAACCCAAAGCCACTGCTACGGTTGCACCGGTTATCAAGGCACAGCGACCCGTTAGCAAGCCCATACCCGCTACCGTTCCACATAAAAGTGCTTCGAGCACGAAGCCAGTTATTAATAAGTCAAGTAAGATACCTAGTAAGTTATCAAGAAACTTACATAAAAATTGAAGAAATTTCGATTCATAGAAAACCAAACGAACCCAATTAATTACCCTATTTTGTTTAATATATCCATTAATTGCAGGTAGCATTGTTGCAAATAGTAAAACTAAGGAAAGGACCACAAAGGTTATCTCAGAACCACTTCAAAAGAAATTAAAGCAGAAAAGTATATTTAGTCCCGAGAATAGTAGCGAAAGCGACACTGCTGCTCCGTCGAAAGCCAGTGTTATTAAGGCAACTAGTAGTCCTTTAAAATGTCCTAAACCTCCACAAACGAAATCAAAGCCTAGCGAGATCAAACCACGACCCTCTGTTGTAAATAGGCCAAGTGAGTAAAATTTGAAAATAATCCTTTCATAGTCGTAAATAATTATAAATATAATCATTTAGTGACTAATGATGATTGTTACATTAGGTTTGGTTACAAAACCACAACCTCAAAAGTCAGATAGTTCAGCAAGTTCAAAAAGTTGTTCCGGAGGATCTGGTGGCTCGGCCTCGTCTGGCTCATCCGACAGTAGTTCCGACTCAGAATCATCGGAGAGTGTTACGAGTCCTCAGCCCCAAACAAAAAAGAAAGAACCACAAACTACAAGTTCCACTAGCGTACTAGCAAAAAGACCCTCGGCTGCAGTGGTAGCTGTTAAACAACAGAAAAATGCTAAACGCCAAGGTTTGTTGTTAAAGTTATTTTGATAATTCTCCACTTTTCAATGCGTGTAAAATAAAGTGTAAAATAGTGAATGAATTATCCACTACTAATAACTAGCTTTTAACAGGAGCTGTAAAAACTGACGACGAAGGTGATGCATCGGACAGTGACAAGGAGTTGGACGATAATGGAGAAAGCGGATCATCGAAAGTGGCTGCAAAGGGGAAGCGAAAACTGCAGCCTCGTAAAGGCAGCAAGCATTTGCAAATGCAGGCAAAGCTGGGCAGTGATTCCGAGTCGGACACAGGTACGATCAAGTCATTATATTCCTCCCAGTTAATTTATCCCAGGAGTCCTATAATAGTTCATCCCCATTATCGATCTCCATTGACCAAGTAGACCCTCTCTAAAAATAATGTAGGTATTGCGAAATAACAACCAAAGATTAAAGTTGAAATAATCAATTCTGTGACAGCGAGTGCTAACAAACTAAAGGTGTCGTATATAAACTCCTTACCGTTCCGTAGGTTGAATATAATAATAACTAATTGTGCAGTCAGAATCAATTTATCCGACCAGAATTAACAATTTAAATAATCCCCTGCTGCATAAGATCACAGTCAAATAGAAAATCGGACCAATTGAACAAATTGAGTCTCTTAAATGAGCTCTCGTTCAATTTGAGCAAACGTATAATCGGGCTGCCTGTAAGCAGCACTGGGTGCTAGAAGAGAGAAGTATGGAGGAAGTGGATGTAGGACCCAATGCTGCCCCCATAACACAAAAACGCAGTATTTGCGGTTCTGGACGGATGGATTGGACATATACGTAACCAGTCCTGGCGCGTAGGATACCACTGGTCGATGGGATATTATCATAAGTGATAGAGCGAAAGCATGTCCAAGGTGTCCTAGGATGCAGATACAGTCTTTTTGCTTACGGCGGCAGTATGGTTCTCAGGTACGGAAACGGTAGCCTGTAAGCGTACCCTGCAAATTCCCCTGATGCGGTGTGATTTGTCGGGAGCAGCCGAAGGTAAAAGGAGCGCCAGCAAGTCCCCGGTGAAACGAACCGGACCCACGACCAGCGTGAGGCACTCTTCGGCGATCCCCAGGACTGGCCAAGCTGGAACGAGCGTCGCTCCCGTTGCCGGGACCAGGAGTACCCAGGGAACGTACAACAGGAACAGGACCGCGACGAAGGAGCGAGAATGTCCCCTGGCCGCGTCCTGCGACTCCAGCGGACACCTCTCCGGAAGATTCGACAGCCACTTCACCCTGGAGGCTTGTCCTCTCTATCACAACACCACTCCTCAAGCCTGCGGGTAAGTCGGCTAAATTTCAGTACTTTCTCTCTGTATCAATAGAAGGCTAATTCCGAATTACCACTCGCTTCTCCAGGGAGTTTCACAAGGAGAGAAAGAAGCGGGAGGAGGAGCGGAAAAAGGCCATCGCGAATCTGGGGAAAAAGTCGCCGAAGGGGCTGCATCAGACCAACGAGCAGCGGAACTATCAGCTGAAGGTGAAGGAGCTGAGAAGCAAATGGAAAGGCGCCGATGGTGATAGCAACGAAAGCGACAGCGGAGGGGAACCCCAGGGGATCGAGAAGGACCGGCAGCCTAGACTGAAAAATCTCACCCCGGACTATGATCTCAAGCTCTTCATGGAGGCGCAGGCTATTGCTAGCGAAAAAATCGTAGGTCATCGGTTCTTAACGCGAATCTGACTCATTTTAAACCGACTCATTAGGTATTACGTAATTAATATTCCTCATTGGTGCAGGAAAAGGAGCTGAGGGAGCTGGAGTACGATGGCGAAGGCAGAAACGGCGGAGGCACGCGATTCGTCGAGATGGGCAAATGGGAGATGGAGGTTTGGTACCAGAGCCCCTACCCCGAGGAGTTCAGCAGAGCTCCGAAGCTCTACCTTTGCGAGTTCTGTCTACGATATGCTAAAAGTCGTCAGGTCTTGCGCAGGCATCGAGACAAGTGCCTATGGAGGCATCCACCGGGACACGAGGTGTACAGGTTCGATCACTTGTTTCCGTTAAGCCGAATCGAATGCAGAGTTGGGTATAATTTTATTTTCAACCTCCGCGTACTTTGACATCCCAGGAAAGACAAGATCGGAGTCTGGGAAGTGGACGGCAAGCGGTACAAGCAGTACTGCCAGAATCTCTGTCTGCTGGCCAAGTTCTTCCTGGACCACAAGACTCTCTACTACGACGTCGAGCCTTTCCTATTTTATGTGATGACAATCAACGACTCGGAGGGCTGCCATACCGTCGGTTACTTCAGCAAGGTATTTCCAGGCCTGATTATAAAATTAATATTAAATCGCTTTGAGATACGCTACCGTCGTTAAGCAAGGGAAATTGGTCGTCGAGTATTCCTTTCGGAGCACGGGGTAGAGGAGGGTCTTAATCATTTTCTGTAGGCCTTCTGCGTCGAAATGCACGGACTGGTGGAGTCCAAGTAGCCGGTAGCGAGCGAATGCAAAGAAAGAAAATCGAAAAGTCCCACTCTGGGACGCTGCGAAGGGTCAGGGAACTTAAAGGTCGAAGTCCTCCTGCCACGCGGAGGTACGAGGTATTCACCCCTTTCGTGACTGCTATATTATATGTATCGCAGAAGCGTTGTCGGATTTTCTGGTGAATCGCTAGGTTTAGCGAGGTGGAGAAAATCCAGAGATTCGAAGATAGAGCTGGAGGATACGAGCTAGGGAGTGGCAAATCCTTCCTCTCGTGTCGTAGTCCCCGACTGCGCATGCGTACTCGCACAATGCACGGCTACGGGAGGTATGCGCAAATGCAAGAAAAGAGACAGAAGGCGATGCACTGTTGCCGCTCCGTACAATGGGGATGACTGACAGTCCCGAATGGACGTAACATAACCGTCGATGGATTATTTCATAAGGAAGTTATCCTTATCGTTAGACGTATATTTCGAGGGGCGAGTTATTTTTATTCCCAACGTTTTCAGTCAATTATACGTGATTCTACATAAATAATTCTCGGATGAATAATTTAGCGGGGAATTCAATTTGCGGTCGAAATCGGACCGGGACTGCGATAATGCATCGCAGGTGCGTCGCGGCCCTTTCTTCGACGGAGTTGCGCCGCAGGTGCGAATCGGCAGAGGCACGCCAGCTCTCTTTTTTCCCGACATTACCTTCGGAGAAGGTCCGATCGAACGTTAAGGTGATTCTAGGGCGAGTTTTTGTTACAAGCCCGATTACCGAGATCACGGTTTCTCCGAATCGGCCCGACGTTTAACGCGAAATAACATTTATCAGCTCCTCCGTCCGCGCGTCTCAAAAACAAGATGGCGGCCGGACCCGCATTGCGGTACGCTCTCGACTCGGTATAACGTCTAATTTTCACGTATCCCCCCACCGTGGCTATCACCTGCAATCGACAAATACTTGCTCAAAAATTCTAACAAAACCTGCATCGATTTACAGGGGCCCCGAAAATCATTAATTACCAAAATATCGGAATAAACTAGCGCGGCAAGTAGTTCTCCCACGTCAATTGCCGACTCGAAAAGCAGCATAAGAATCCGGCTCTCGGGGGTGCGTCCCCCCGGAAAGGGAAAGAAAGAAAGGAAAAAATGAAACTTTCGATAGATCGGATCTCCCAGGAACCCGAGACCGCGGTGGAGTATCCCTCGGGGATGTAACGAAAATCCACTTTGTCCGGGGAGAAGTCCCTTTGTCGGGCGGGCCGCGACACCTCGGCGAAATAATCGAGGCGACGCGACGGTACCGGGCCGAGCCGGGCCCGAGGATCCCCGAACGCGGCCGAGTCCGCCCGATTCCACGGTCCCTTAATCCGAGGAGATGCCGGGACGCGGCGCGCCGGCTCGCGCGGTGACGGGTTAAGGTTAGGTTCGTCTGGGAAAAATGGAGTCGCCTCCCCGGCCGGGAGTAGGAGGGGGGGAAGGGGTCGAGCGTCTTGCCAGGGTCAGAGGTCATTGAACGTCGGGTAAAGATTTCACGTCGGCGATGCTGTGCGGTAAATAGGCGTCGCGAGAACCGCCGCGCGGCGGGGGGTCCGCCCAGACCGAGCACATACCCTACCCTTATAACGACCTTACGCGGTCCTACGCACCCCTCCCCCTCTATCCTCCTACCCCCCACCCCCTGCCCGGGTTCGAGCAACTTCACGTCCTTACGCGACCTCGCGCGGTCTTACGTCGCGTATTCCGGCAACGGGGAGAGGAGGCACCCTACCTCGGAGAGGTTACCGACGTTGCAGTTTCACGGCGTTTTTCTTTTTTTTTTTTTCTTTCTTTTTCTTTTCCGAGGTTAATTCCCGGAACCGTCTGGAAACTTCGCGTAGGCGTCTCGAAGCGTTGCGGGTCGATCGGGGAAAGTATCGTAGCAGGAATTACGGCGGAGAGGAAAGTCGAGGGAACAAATATCTTTGTATTCGTGGGAATTAAGAGATGGGGGGAGGAATTATTCTTGGGGAGAGTATCGGCCGGTGTTAGAGGTTATAGGCGTCCTCGGGCCAAGTCTCGGGGACCGTGTCTACTTATAGTGCGGTGGCACGGGAGTTACGTCCCCAGGTAACTGGTGCACGTCCGCTCGGGGAGGGACTCGGTTCCTCGAAAATCTCGATACTTTCCCGGGAAGTCCGAGGCGGATTTTCGCGGCCGGTCGTCGTCGATATCCGGAGCGGCGTCTGACCGTCTGCGCAGATCGTTCCGAGCCGGCCGCGACCGAGGCCAAAATACGAATTCGTCAAAAACCCTCCCCGGGATTTCAGACGCCACGCTTAAAAAAAAAACGCATTACAAACCAGGATACGGTCACTCGCACCGGGGATTAAAATCGGTAATTGCGATATCTCCCTGCGAGCTAAAAAGAGCACGTCCATGACATACAATTATTACCTTCCCTCCGAGCGTTTTAAATCCGACAGGATCTTATACTCGATATCTGCGATAGAACCGAAAATCGATTATCGTAAACCGGAAAAGTTTTCCCCAATTCCAAGGGTGTACCGAGAGTTCGATTTCGCGCGCGGGGGGAGGGGGAGGGGGGGATTTTCTCGGCCGTCCCGAAACTCTCCTTTCCGGTTTATCCCCGCGAAATCCCGGCAATAATCGCATAACGCGGCTCGACCTTTTCCCCCGACGTGGACAGGGCCGGCCCGGCCGGCGGCGGTGCCCCCGCTCGTCCAGGTAAACCGCGGCGGGGAGTATCGATGGTCCATCAGGTGCGGCGCCTGCGCATGGTGGAAAGAGGGGAGGGGGGGGGGAAGGGCGGCCGGCGGTGCAGGTCGGCGCGGTGGCGGTGCAGCGGCGGCGGCGGCCGTCGCGGCGCCTCCTGCTCTCCTGCAGCATTGTCGAGTCGAAATCTTTATCGACGTTCAACGACCCCGACCCTGGCTAGACGGCCGCGTCGGGCGTACTCGGCCGAGCTCGGGCGCGCTCGGCTCGCGCCGGCCGGCCGGCCGGCGGCGCGGCTGGGAGGGGAGCCGAGCGGCGGCCAGTCGGGTGGGGGCGCCCGCCGCGACGCGTTGCGGCGCCGCCGCCCGGGGTGGGGGGAGGGCGTCGCCTCGCGTCAGGTCGTCAACCTTTCTGCAGCACTGCGACGTCGGGGTCGTTATTATCCCTCCCCCCCCCCCTCCAACCCCTCGCCACCCTGCGCGCCGCCGCGGCTTAAATCGCGGCGTCGGCGCCGCGACGCCCCGCGCCCCCGGGGGAGGCGGCCGCCGCCGCCGCCGGCCGCGGGGCCTCGGCGCTTCTTCCTCCAGGAAGTTCGGGGTGTCGTCCTTGCCCCATCGATCCGCCGACGCCGACGCCGCGGCCCGGACTGAACGCTCCCCCTTCCCCCCCGCGGCCCTTTCTTCACGGGCAAGACCCGGCGATACACACCCTCCGGGGCTCCGGATTTCGGGAAAGGGTTGCATCGGCCCCGGACGACCGGAAAGGAAGGGCTGATTTGACGAAGTTATTGGCCGATGCCTCCGTTTGGCGGAAATTCCGATTTCGATGGAGGGAGCGCCATTTTGACCGGTTTTCCCCCCCTATGGATTTTTTATTCTCGGGGGTGGATGATCGGACGCCAGTTGGCGAGCGAAATGGAATTGGGGATTTTTTTGCCCGGGGAAAGTTTGACCGTATTAATAGAGTCCTTAACCCTTTCGGCGCTAAGTACTTTCGGCGTATGGGCGAATTTCGTCTGGGCGTGCTAGCGATGTTCGACCAAACGTCGGACGCATATGTGCGCCCATAGCACTCAAGGGGTAAGGAGTTCCGTTGGAAGCGATGTCGTAACCTTGTGCAACGTATCCGTTGGATATATCTGCACCACTCGGTTAACTGATGTTTGTCAATTAAATTGAATTTTTAATTAGCGACGGTAAGGTGTGTCGGAGCGCATTGGGGTATTACTTTTCTCGCGAGATCTCACGAAATTGGGCGCGGCGTGAACCTGAGATTTCGGGTCCACGGGGTGATTTCGCACCGACGATAATTCGACGCGGAGCACGTGTTGCGATTTGTAGAGGAGGATTTTTCGCGGCGAGGATAGGTTGGGGCCCCACGAGTCCGGTGTCGAAGACACCGTACACCTGTATCGGTCGGTTACAGGAAGGACACACGAGCCGAATGCGCGGTGTGTTTCGAGTAAACGAGACGACCGCGTCTCCCCTTACGGCCTTACGCGGCTCCTCGTCTCCCGGACGAGACGCATCCGCTCGAGGAGCGGACGGAATCGGCCGGTCGAGGACGACACCGGGCAGATTTCCGATACGGGGCTCGATGGGACGACCTACGAGGGCCACTCTTTCCCCAGGTGTTCCAGGTCGAGGCGAGCCGATGAAAATCCGACCAATGAACTCGACCGGGTGCGCCGGGAGGTCTCCCCATTAAGGGGATGTCAAAGTGCCGTCGGAGAGGCTTCGTTTATGAAACTTCCCTCCTAATTGGGTGTACCGAATAATTTCAGCTCGATCGTTCATAAAATTATATAACGAACCTTGTGTCTCGTTTCATACTTTAAATCGTGAATATGGAGACTCTAAGGCAGGTCCTGAAACTCGACATATCTCACTTTCGTATAAACCATTTTTTAAATTCCCATAAAGATAGTTGAAAAGAATTGAAATTTCATGAGTTTCAGGACCTCCCTTATAGCCTCCCTATTCACCTTGTGAAGATTCAAACCATTCGGTAAATCCCTTTGGGAGAAAAGTTTCATAAACAAGACCTCTTCGGTGTCTCACATCACCTTAAGGCGATTCGATAAGGACGACCTTAGGGTCTCGTTAATGAAACTTTCTCCCGGACATTGCGAATCGCGTAGGTAAATTACGCATACATACATATAACGCATCTACAGGGCGTTCATAAAATGTACGGCTATAAATCGTCGTAAGACGTGCTCGCCTCGAGATCAACGAGACGAAGAAAAATCCACCGGTCGCGTTTTTTCAAGGAAAAGCTCCATAAAGTTTAAATTCTAGGCGTCGCGTCGCGTCGCCAGTCGGACACGTCTCGGCGCGTCGCGATCCCGGGCTGCGTCACGGTGCAGCATCTTGCAGCAAGCTGCAGGAGCCGCGGGGCGATTTCACTCGGCCTGGAGTTTCCCTTAAAAAATACTACCGCCGGTAATTTTCCTTAAAAATACTCGCAGACTGGTCGGGGGGGAGATGACGTAGAGCCGGCGGAGTACGCAGCCACGGGAGGGGAGGGGAGCCGGTGCGGCGTAGAGGTCGTCGATACGACAGGGTCCTCCTAGGGTGCGGAGGTTGGGGTAGGCTCGCCGGCCGTGGTGCGGCGCGGTGCAGTCCTCGCTCCTGCGCGCCCCTCGCCCTCCAGGACCCTGGGACACCGCGAACCCCTGCGCCCCGAGACTGGGCTCGATCGATGCCAGACAGTCCCGTTCACACGGCCGAATCCCGCCGAATGCGAGAGGGAACCTAACCCGCCTAGGGAGGGACGAATTTCGGATTTTCCTTCCTCCTTCCTTTCGCCCCCTGGGATTTGCTTTTTCCGAGACGCGTCGAAAAGGGCAGGAAAGAGGAACTGTAGGATCCTTACTCTTGGAGGACACCCTCGACGGTCTCCAGTAACTAGACAATGACGGCGAAAGTGTTTGCTATCTTGTCGAAACTTGATGTAGAACTAAAAAAACCGACGTTGGGAAAAAATGGTCGTGAAATTTTAACAAAGAAATGTATGGAAGAAAAAATATATATATCGGTCGAACGAGCGATCCGCGATTTTCTTGCTCTTTCGTGTAATGTCCTTAAGGGGATATAAGAATAGCAGGCGAAAGGCTAATCGTTCGTGAAACTTTTCTACGAAGTGTACCGAATCGTTTCAAACTTTACTACGTGAATGCGGAGGCCTTAAGGTAGGTCCTGAAACTCGTGGGATTTCATTTTTAATAAAAAATCTTGAAACATCTATAAAGAAATTAAGAATGAAATTGAAACTTAGTGTATGAGGACCTTCCTCATAGCTTCCATATTCACATTTTCAAGTTTGAAACGATTCGGTACATTCGGCTCGAAGAAGAGTTTCATGAACGAGACGTCTTCGCGTCGCCTTAAACTACCTCCAGGGAGATTTTCGCTTTTAAAAAATAAAAAAAGCGCCGTGGATTGAATAACCCACCCTCGGTAATGATTTTAGATTTTTCTATGCGTATCGTAGAGTTGGACATTTTTAGAGAAGATTCGTAGCCGAGGAAAAAATCCCGGAGGGGCCACGCCCGTTCGTCCCACGTCCTACGGCGGGGTCTGGTTATCACGGGCAAAGAGCTCGCCATAATTTTTTCCTTTTCCGTGCCCTTCCTCTTTTTTTTTTCCTCCCCTTTCGAATTACCGAACCCACTTGCCCATTGTCCGGAACCCTTACCCTAGGGAGGAGTATCTTAAAAGTCATCTTACGCAATTAACGGCCCCCGAAGACGCGGCCAATTGGCGGGGCTCGAGCATCTGGCGAACGCGGTTAACCCGCCGTTATTCACCTTGCGGTAATAAAACAACCCCGCTCGGCTCTTCCTCCGTTAGCGTCGTTAACTCGCCGGTCGCCGTTAATTCGGCAGGCAACGCGCTCCGTCTTTTAAATACCTAACGATGTTGTCCGAGGGGTTGCCTCTCGTCCGGCGCAGGGAGATCAAGATATCGGCGAGGAGTCACTTTCGGAGCCCCTTAAGGTGACACGTGTCATCTACACACACCAAAAATTCAAAATGCTTATAAAACTTTTCGCCAAATTGGGTGCACCGGATCATTTGGAACTTCACGAGATTATAGACCCTAAGGAAGAACGCGATGCTCGTGAAATTTTTCAATGAAAACCTTTTCTTATTTAGCCTGGACTAAAAGCCAAACCCAATTTTTTTTTTTTTTTTTGTGAAACATCATATTTCACGAGCATCGCGCTCTCCCTTAGGACCTCCATAACCACGTGCTAAAGTTTCAGATAATTCGGTGCACCCAGTTTTATATATGTCGAATGACCCTTTCATATCACCTTAAGGTGACGTACAAGTTGCATCCGAGAGGTCAGTTGTTCGCAAAAGTATTCCCCGAATTGGGGGTTCCAATTTGTTTCAAATCTTACCACACAAATCAAGAGACCGTGAGGTTGATCCTGAAACTCGGAAAATTTAGTATTTGAATTAAACAAAAATACGAAATTACGTGTAAATGAATTTAAAAAGAAGAAATTAAATTTCCTGGGTGTCGGGAGCTTTCGTTTTATTTCAAAGTACGTGATAAAATTGATATCCAGAGCGTAGGCGAATTCCGGGAAAAATGTTGATATTTTATTCTTCCCGATACTTTATATTTTTTTCCTTCCACGGTGCAGGCAAGGCGACGAACGGCACGACAATGCGCGAGGTTCGTTATGCGCCGCCACTTATGTCCCCAGACTGGTGACAAAGGGCAACCCCCTAGCATCCGAGTATAGGGGCGGGAATAAAAGGTCCCTACTTGTCGGACCAATGCTAATTTCGACCAGGGTTGACCCAGGTTAGGATTAAGTACGCGGATTAAGTACCGCCTCGGTGTCGGCTGTAATAATATCGCTTGCAGACATCTTACGTGCCCCAGGACCCGAAAGTACGAGAAAGGCCCTTCGAAGAAGGCGGGCATCTTTCAAATTCCGTTTTCTTTTCCCCCGACCGAAAGCCCTAATGGGGATTGGGGTTAAAGGGAGCCGCTCCTGGAACAACATGGCGGAAAGTGCATTTAGTGTAAGAGATGCGTGGAGGGGTGTTCGGGGAGGATAGTTCTAGGGTTTTCGGGCCTAGGGATTTTTCGCCGACTCCCGAGACCCTCGTCCTCACTTTATGCACACCGTGTATATCGCGAGGAACGCTTTGTTCGGTATAAAGAAAGTGGAGGAGGAAACTCGGTGCATCTAAATATAGAAGTGACCGTCCCAAGGAACTGCACGATCGTTAAGCCAAGTCCACACGAGATTCGCCAGCCATCGGCCCGAGGGAACCGCGGAGACCGAGCGCTGACCTTGAAACGGTTAGTCCCCTGGAATCGGATGATTTCATCCGATTTCGCCCAATTTCAAGAGGTAGCCGCCAATTTGGCAGGAAGGACACCTCGAGATGAAGAGGCGTTCAGTCGTTGAACCTGGGAACCGGGGCGAGGACCAAGATGTGACCTTGAAATTGTTGGGGATGCATGTAAAGAGATTTCATTGGATTTAATTTGACTTCTGTCGAAACTGGGTGGACGAGAATGTCGAGACGAGGTCAGCCTTCGGGCTGGGAGGTCAAACGTTGACCTTGAAATGGGGAATTTCCTGGAGGGCAAAACTGCATAATTTCCAAAGTTCGGGAAATTTCAGATTCTCAACTGTCTGACTACCGCAGTCACGAGAACCTGACGTTGACCTTGAAATGGACAATATTTCTGGTTTATTTTTTTTTTTATTTTTTTCGTTGGGTTAACCATGAAGTATCGGATGAATGAGGTTAGGGTGGCCGATTATACAAAAATGAAGATGGCTATCGGACCGATCGGCCGAGGGATACATGGAACGTTTCTTCTTCGACTAGCTGACTCAACGGCTCGCGATTCGCCAGCGGAATTTACAGCTCGGTCGCAGCTGCTGCACCCGACGACTCGCCATTTCGGGGGATTTTGCACGTGCGGATTTGAGAAAACGAAAACCAGGGACCGAGAACGAAGTGCCTCAAAGTGGGAAAACAGATAGAGGGATGTAACAAAATGTCCCTCGACGTTCTCCCCAGGTTGGAGGGGAACTCGGTTTCTCGTTTGTTGAGTCGGACTGCACCGGTAACTCGTGCATAAACTCTGGAATGTTCCCTTCGTCTCTAACGAAACGGCGGCATTATCGCGAGAGATGCAATTCTACCGCTCCGGAGGTGAATGCTCGATTCGAGTGAGACTTAACGAGATTTCGCCGGCGGATGAGCAGTTTTACCCAAGTGGAAGCGACGTTAAGAATTGTAAGGTGCCAGGAGACACGTCCACGGCGCCGTTAACACGCGGCGCCACCTACGCGCCGTTTATTGCGTTAGCACGAAAGTCTACACGAGAGATCGCGGACCAATATCCACGGGTGTTCTCTCGGCCGAGAACGAAAGAGAGAGTTATCCGACGACGATTAAATACCAGTACGATGCGCGATAACGTAAAAAGTATTCCCGAAGTATAAAGGGAGAGATTTCACCTGCCACAAAGTGTAGAGGAGTCCCCACTTCGTTATCGCGATGAAAATCGACGCGACTAGAGCTAGGAATTCTTAAAACTAAACTAAACCTAAGAATCCCTCCGCTCGAGACGGAGGGAACGGTTAGGGAGGAAAAAGGAGAATCCCCGTGTACGCGGGTCCAGCCACGCGAGGGATCTAATTGAAAACGAGGGGATTTTCTTTCTTCCTCCGCGCAAGAAGTTCAGTCGTGGCCGAGTGGTGGGGCGCGCGGCCCTGAAGCCGCGCGAGACCGCGCGAGACTACTGGCCCAAGGCCGTCGCGGGGCCCAGATTCTTCCTTGCAGCCCCCGCTCGCGGCTTCCGCCCTCCCCTCCCCCTGCGGCGTCCCTCGCGCCCGCGCGTGCGCGCGCCTATGGCCCTCTCTTTCTCTCCCCGTCTGCGTCCGCCTGCCGCTCCCGCGCTGCGTCCGGGCTCCCCTTATTTAGCCTTTCGGCTCTAGCCGGCCCGGGGTCCGGGCCCGAACTGCGCGTTTGTCCTTCAGCCGATGCCCTACTCGGCCGACGGCCGCCGACTCGGACGACTCGGCCGAGCCGGACGGCCAGTTAGCAACAGCCCGCTAACGGTCGACCTAACGGGTGGCCCGAAATTACCCGACCGGCCGGTGAATGGCGAGCGGCTGGTCGCCGCCATCTTGCCTCTTTTCGTGGCGCCATGGCGCAGTCGACGCCTCTGACGCTCCGCACCGAAACTCGACCACTGGCCGGCCGGAATTTTCTCGTTAAGGGGATGTGAAAGTGGCATCCGAAAAGTCAATCGTTCATGAAATTTCTTCCACAAACCGGACCTATCGAATCGTTTCAAACATTACAGCGTGAACACAAAGGCCCTAATGTAGGTCCTCAAACTGATGAAATTTCATTTTTTATATAAAAATGTTAAAAGCACGTATAAACAAATTAAAAAAAAATTGAAATTTTATGAGCGTCAGGACCTTCTTCCCAGCTTCCATATTCACATTGCCAAGTTTCAAACGATTCGGCGCACTCAGTTCGGAGAAATGTTTCATAGACGAGACCATTTCACGGCAGTTTCACATCACCTTAACGAGGTGATCTAATCTCTCGGAGATGGACCTCTCGTCGTTAATCTTCCCTACCGGCCGTCCTGAATTTTCTGCTCCAGGGATTACCGTCGAGGTTTTGACCGTTACGGGTCTCGAATGTTTGGATATGGGCCACTGGTTCTCTTTTTACCGCGATTAAGGGTGTGGCTTTTCCCTGGGAACGGAGTTAGCGCGAACTTCGTGGACGGAATCTACGACTCCTTCGAGTCGTTATGGTTTGTTGACTGCCTTGGACGTGTCGTGAGCCTGACCTAATCTGACCTAAGACACGACGAAGGATTGCGTGCGACTTTTGCCAGCCGAGGGCTCTCCGAAAGAACGCTTAACCGAATTACTTTCTGTCCCCGCCTTAATTAGCGCTTTACTCCGGGCTGTTCGGAACTCCTGCTGCGCTTGGCAGCGTAAATGAATAGATAAAGCGAAGAAAGGGACGCTAACGGAGGAGCCGCTCCTTCTTTCTGCCTTTATTTTCGACTTTACTTGCCCCGTCTTTGCTCCTTTGAGGACAGCCGAAGAGGATTTTGGGACGCGACCTCAGCCTCGTGGCGTCCTCACTCTCTCTTTCTGCGGTGGGTTCGTTTAAAAGGAGAAATTAAAAAGGAGAGGAAGGGAAGAGCCAAGGATTGCGCTTACGCTTATCCTTGCGCTCCATCTCCTTGGCGCGCGCGCGCGCGTCCTCGTTAACTATAACTGGGACCGAGGCTGATTTAAATTTCGCGCCAAACCCGCTCCTGAAATTCACGCTTCTTAACCTCACTTCGGAACCGGTTTAACCTGGAAGAGAGCGGGAATGAATTTTTTACGAGACGCGACGCGGTACCCGGGACGCGTATATCCGGAGTCTAATGAAATTTCTTCGCGGTATGTTCCAGGAGAAGAATTCCTTCTTGAACTACAATGTCTCCTGCATTTTAACCCTCCCGCCATACCAGCGGCAAGGGTACGGACGCCTCCTGATCGACTTCAGTGAGTATGCACTCCGCCTTTTCAATCGTACCTTTTTCTTCGAGCTTTTGCCCTCTTCCGAGCGACTGGGCAGGTTTCCACCTCTGGAACAAAGAGAAAATCATAAAGAACGACTCCCGTGACACCTCCGACTGGCGCGCCATCTTTCAAGCCATTAAAATATCCGTTAAATTCCCAAAGTGTCCCGGAAAGCGGTTAAAATACGTGACATGTAATTGCCTGGGTACGGTAGAGTGATTCCGGCGAGGCGGAGAAAGCGCGGGCCGCCGGAAAAGTGATTTATTCTTGCTTGTACCCGTCTCCGCGGATAAATCCAAGATGGCGGCGCTCTTATATATCAGGTACTGGCGTACGCGAAATTGCCGGGCGTCGCGTTCCGCCTTTATTCCCCGGTGTCCTTGGGTATAGACAAAGGAAAGTTTCGAAGGATACCTTGAGGAACTCATCCTCTCTCTCTCTCGCTCCTCCTCATTTTCGTTTTACACGAGCCAACCTAGGCCCGACACCTCCTCCGGAATGCAAACGCTTCGTCATCGTTCCGACGATAACGCATCCGGAGTCTCGTAGACCCTCGCGATGCGTATTTCCAAACCCTTCGACTCTTTGTGCCTCTCCCAACGTATATACTAAAAATACGACGAAAAGCCCAACCACGACGGCAGATACGCCCGCCGTGTTCCCGGCACGAAGGGAGTCGAGGGGAGCTCCCCGGCCGCCATCTTGGTTCTCGGAGGATCCGGAAAAAAGGAACCGTTCGAGGCCGCTCCATCGAAACCTCATCAACTCTGGATCCGATATCAAGGAAACCACCCCCGGGGCGCAGCCCGGGGATATTTTCCCCGCGCTTTAATCCCCGAGCCGGATAAAAAAATGGCGGCCGAGTCGAAAACTCGTTCGTCTCCTCCAAGGCAAGGGGTTAACCGGGTGCGCATTCGAAGCGTAGATAACGAAGCGTGGTCTCTTTGTCGTGACGTCATTTTCATTGATGCCGGCGCCGCGAGGCGGGGGCAGGGGGTCGCGCGGGGGATGGAGCGCGTCAGAGAAGGGGTGTCTCGCCGAGGCCAGCGTACTATAGGCCGCGGTGTAGGTACACGCGGGCGCACACATAGGGGTGCCCGCATGTGTGCGGCTCGGCAGGCTTCGGGCGGTCTCGGGAGAGTTCGGCGGGGTTCGCCCGACCACCGTAGCGCCGGCGGGCGGCGCAGTGGGTGGCGGAGGGTGGCGGTGAAGTATGGAGCGTACGGAGGAGTGAAGTGGTTGGCGGAAAGTGCGACGCCCGGTGCGTCTCGCCGCATCGATCGAGCCGCCGCGACCGGGAACCGGGAACCGGGAACCCCGGGGCACGGGAACCGCGGCGGTGCTCCCGGTTCCGGCCCTCCATTGTCCGGCGGGATGGAAATTGGGAAAGAATTAAACGGGACCGGGTTTCACCGGCTCTTCCGGGAGAAGAGGCTCAAATCGAGGAAACGGAGAGCCTTTAGGATGCTCACCCTCCCCGGGCATTCCCTTTTCCCGGCGATCTAATTAACCGCAAATACCTGGCAGACGTGGACTTCGATCGCGCCCCTCCACCTATAAATCCCAACCGACCAGCGTCCCCCAAAAGTATTCACTTACAAAAGTCACAATCTAACGGAAACCAACGTCCAGGCGAAATTTACCCTCCCCGCTCGAAAAGAGATTACGCGACAGCCCTTTTAATGCCCGTACACCAGGAATTAATGGGCCGGCTTGAAGTCCGGGTACAAAGAGGTCCAGACCGCCCTAGACAACCTCACGGGAGGTCTCACGAAGGATCCCCACAGCTCCTGGAGCCTCGTCTCGCGTTTCCACCCCCAGCACCCACCTCGGTCGAAAGGCAGGCAGCCCCAGAATTCCTGGAAACCGCGCGAAGATTCCTGGAAAACTCGAAAACCGCAGGACGGGGGGGAAAAAAGGGAGAAGGACGGAGGACTCGAAGGTCCGGCGAGAGAGAAAGAGCGAGAAGGGTGGCGGGCGGTGGCGACGGTTTGGCTCGCGATCCTATGACCTCCCGTGACCTCGGCACGCTCCCTGTTCCGAGAGAGGGAGAGAAAGAGAAAGAGGACCAGCCCGGGCGCCGAAGGGGGGCGCATCCTCCTTGGTCCTGGCGGGGAGGGTCCCTTCCCTCCCCGCCCCGTCCCTCCTCGTCCCATCCACCCCCGCGCCCCTCGGCCAAAAGTCTGCAAACCGAACGAGACGCGTAATGAATGCGCCCAGCCTTCCCGAAGTAATCGGGGCCGTTGCGGCGGAACGGGCGGAACGGGTGGAACGCCGGCGCGCTCCTGGGAGATCGCTCCCGGATGGTCGTTGACCCTGGATCGAATCCCGCGGGACCGGCCGGAACGCCGGGGATGACGTATCGACGCCCGCGGCGGGCTGGCCGAGGGCTACGCGTTCGATGGCTTTTGATCGTAAACCCCCTCCCCCGGCAGCCCTCGCCACCGCTCGAGAGGACGACCCTCGGGGGAGGGCCGAGCCCGACCGCTCGATTTTCGAGTCTGGAAACTACGGGCTTCGGTTAAGAGGTCACGTGACCTGGGAAATTACCGAAACGTCGATGGGTTGCGTTTTCTTTCGGCCTTTCGAGGTTAGGAACGGAGATCTTGCGATTTGAGGGCTGGTGTAAGGGATTCGGCGGTTTTGGGAGATTCGTTCACTCGGGGGGAGGATTTTCTGACCTCGATATGCAGTGTAGGGGAATTCGGCGGACGGTGGCCTGGAGAGGAAGTGCCGAGATGGGGCGCGTCGCCATCTTGTCTGGCGCGACCACCCCGCTCGCGGCGGGCGGACGCCCTATGAGCACCCCTGGCGGGTTAACGCCCGGACCTGGCGTGGATGAGTTCGTTGGCTCGTGGGGGTACAGAGAGTTCTGGGAGCTCCTGCCTAGCGGGGCGGATTTTGACTCCACAGGGTGTGATGGCGTTTTTCAGACCTCCTGGGTTAACCTCCCTTGGTGGTCGGCGGTTATTTATCGCTGTTTCTGTCGTTTTGCGGCGTTTCGACGTTTATCACCTGCCAATCGGAGTTTCTAGGCTCGGACGCGATTTTTCAGATGACCTGGCGTGCCTTGGAAGCTTAAGGTGAAGTGAAACACGTCGAGGAACTTGATCGACGTCGGTAAAGAAGATTTTTCTAAATGCCTACGTTGCCGAGGTTCGTTTTTATATTGACAACTGGGTCGAATTATATTGGGTATTGTACCAAATGGCATACTCCACCTGTCGTTTTCATACACTAAATATCAAGAATTCGAAGTAAAACTCCAGAAATCCTCTAGATTCGTGCTTTCTGGGGCCCTAATTGACTGCAGAGCGACCCCCTGCGCCATCTGTGATTTACAGGTCAATTAAATTTTCACGCCAAGACCTCGTATTCCCATCGTTTTAGCATAGAAGCGCATACAACACTATTTTGACATTTACCCCGTTCAAATGCGAGTTTATCGATTACCAGAGTGTTCTAAATTGTCGTAAAATTGTCCTGACCCTTTCGTTTCTTATATCAGAGCCTTCGATAATTGTATATCGATCGAAATATGAGAGCTCGACGCCATTATGGTTCTATCTGGGGTAAGTTACAAAATTTTTTTCCAAAAATCCAAATTTTCAATGTGTCAGGACAATTCTTAGATGATCAGGAGTGTCAAACTCAACATTCTTAGATGATCAGGAGTGTCAAACAATGGCTCGACGCCATTTTGGTTCTATCTGGGCTAAGTTAAAAATTGTTTTCCAAAAATCCAAATTTTCAATGTGTCAGGACAATTCCTAGATGATCAGGAGTGTCAAAGTTTCGGACAGTTTGGTCTAATATCCTTAAAAAAAAGTGTTGTATTCGAATCGAATGATTTGAAGGGGGTTTCACTTCACCTTAACGACCTGTCGATAATCGTTCCATGGTAATCGACAGTACCGAGCGATGGGGTCTCTCGGGCGGACTTGGGTCCGACTGGACGTCGACCCTTTCTTTGTGCCTTGCCAGGAAATCGGAGTTTTAGGGCTAGGGTTACCCCTTCCGACGGTCGTGCTCGGAAAATAGAGGTACCCGGGATCCTTTCCCATTCGGATTTCTACCAGGAACGAACCGCACTGCGGAGGCTAACAACCCGTGAAGCTCAGGCGGAATCCGAAACCCGTCGGCGAACTCTCCCGGTGGAATCGCCAATTAAACCAAGCGGAACGAGCGTTCAACCCGGCTTCATCGGGAGCATCGGAGAACGCAAGATCCTCCCAGGATCGCCGATCGTGCTCCTCGATCCTCGACATCACTATTTATACATTTCCTGTAGATTAAGGTGAAGTGAAACACCTCGAGGAACTTGATTAACGTCGATAAAGAAGATTTTTCTAAATGCCTACGTTGCCGACGTTTGTTTTTATATTGACAGCTGTATCGAATTATATCGGGCATTGTACCAAATGGCATACTCCACCTGTCGTTTTCGTACAATAATTATCAAGAAATCGAAGTAAAACTCCAGAAATCCTCTGGATTCATGCTTTCTGGGGCCCTAATTAACTGCAGAGGGACACCCTGCGCCATCTGTGATTTCCAAGTCAATTAAATTTTCACCCCGAGACCTCGTATTACCATCGTTTTGGCATAGAAGCGCATACAACACTTTTTTTGCCTTTATCCCGTTCAAATGCGAGTTTATCGATTACCAGAGTGTTCTAAATTGTCGTAAAATTGTCCTGACCCTTTCGATTCTCATATCAGAGCCTTCGATAATTGTATATTGATCGAAATATGAGAGCTCGACGGCATTTTGGTTCTGGTCTGGGCTGATTTAAAAGATTTTTTTGAGAAATCCAAATTTTGAATGTGTCAGGACAACTTTTAGACGATCAGGAGGGATGTGTCAGAGTTTCGGGCAGTTTGGTCTAATACCCTTAAAACAAAGTGTTGTATTCGAATCGACTGATTTGAAGGGGGTTTCACTTCACCTTAAAATACTCCAAGCTGAGAATTTGTGGGGAATTTTTTTAATCATATTGGGGTGGTGTTGCGGTATGTTTCGATAGAGGGAATTAATTAAGGCTTGAAAATTAGCGGTACGCGGTGTATTATTTTAGTTTTGGACCTGAATAAATATATTGACTTTTATCGGAAATCGAGCATCGTGGATGCCGCGCGACGCCCATATCGGAAAGACACGCCCGCGAACGGGTCGGGACGTTTCCGCCAATAAGTTACGGCTTACCTCGGCTCCCCTCTGGAAGTTTGTCTTCCCCGAGGTCCCCGAATCTCGTCCGGGAGCCTCCCAAAAGATAAACAGTCCTTAACTCTTTTGGACCGAGTTTTTCCACCCCTCGATCGGGGGGCGCGACGACGGAATTACAGTCGTCTGGCCGGTAAAGTCGCTCGCCCCTTTGCCGACCCCTCCTAGCTTGTCCATTGGCCTCTGACTTCGAGGGAGGAATTCCTCCCTTGTTAATAAACATCTTTATTACCCTCCTGGAATGTACGGAGGGAATTCATTTCCCGTTAATATACATTTTTCAGACGATTCCCGAGCGACTCGGTGAGGGTTGGAAATGTGTAAATTATTCTACCTAATGTTATACATAATACATAAAGATGTAAATTGGCTATGGACGATTTGGATGGTTCGCGACGGGATGGGACTACCCCAACGTTCCAATTAAAATTCTTAATCGAGGATGAGTTGGCGCGTCGTTAGAATTAATCGTCCGTTTTTACCTGGTTAACTAACGGCGGATTTTAATCTCCGGTCAGATGAACTTTAGACGGCACTGGAGAATTAATCCGAGAAAAGAAATGCATTGTTCATGCAATCGACTTTAAGTCATGGAGGGACTGTTCATCTTTTCCAGGCTACTTACTGACAAGGGTGGAGAAGAAGATCGGCTCCCCGGAAAAGCCTCTCTCGGACTTGGGACTGATATCTTATCGCAGCTACTGGAAGGACGTTCTGCTGCAGTATCTCTGCAACTTCGGCGGAAAAGAGCTCTCCGTGAAAGGTGAGCCATTTTAGGGATAAGTCTAGAGGAAGCCATCGCTCCGCCCTTTAGAAGAAAATTCCTCCTCTAGGAATTTATAAGGCAAAAAATATTAAATCTTCTATTTCTATCCAATTTCCGATTTTATTTCATGGCCCCTTCTTTCTAGATTTGGCAGTTCCAGCCATCGGTCTTATTATATGTAAAACCACGTTGTCGGGAATAATCATTTGCATACTGTGCCAAGTTTTTACCTTTTTATCCCCTTTTCTACAGACTGCGGCGTGTTTCGCCTTTCGGTGTACAAATTTTCTAGTGCACCTCGTCCTTTCTGTCTCGCATTGAATCCTCTCCCTCGTTTCAGACATCAGCAAAGAGATGGCTATCGACTCGTACGACATAGTCAGCACGTTGCAGGCTCTCGGCATGATGAAGTACTGGAAGGGCAAGCACATCATCCTGAAAAAACAGGTGAGTCCACCCCTAGCCTTTGCCGAATCCTCAAGAGACGAAAGGAAAGAGAAAAATCGAGACTCGGCCCTACTAACTAATGGCTGTCCAAGGATATGTATTTTTTTTTATTAACTTTACAAGAGTATACCTACAAAATGTCGGGTTTCCTTTTAAGCGAAGTACCGCATAGGTGTTATCATAAAAGGCGAACTCCTAGTCGAGGGCTCAAAAGTTAACGCCGATAATCCTGGACGTGTAATCGGTGAAAGTGACCCTTAATTATTTACAGGCAGCAGCTGGTAAATCGCTCTCCAGTACTGTTACTCGCATATTAGTCAGGAGTAGGATCATCTGCCGGGACATACGTGGACGTGGATATAGCGCACTCGTATTTGAAGATATATAATCTAACGTGACAGAGAAGGGTCAGGACTATGGCGAAGACTCGATATATATCACGTGCCCCGTACAATTCGAAATCACGGTCGCGAAAACGTACGTTTCCTAGTATTTAAAATAAAATTACTATCTTTTGGAATATTTTACAGCCATTGGTTGATCATTCCGGTTGATATTCACCCCTGATTTCTTTAAATTAACGCTTAAACGAGACGAAAGAACGTCGCGAGGCATTTTTCAAGATGGCGGACGCCGCGTCCCTCGGCAGCACTCTTCCACTTTGCAACCGGCTGTCAAATAATACCCGAGGTTTCGAGCAGTGCGCCACCTGCCCTGAGCGTACAATTACACCAGACTGTACGTAATGTGGTACACTTCGTATCGCTTATGTGCCCTCTTCCGTTCCGTAACGAGCCCTCGAATCACAGTAATAAGTCCCTCCGTGGATTATGGCCCGGCATTCGGAAGAACGTTAATGCTTGTCATTACGGCGATCCTTCGGACGATACTCTTTAAATCGGACTCGAATGCCCGCGCGACTGCGACTTGTTTTACAGGTTGACTAGCCCAGCCCCTTAAACGGGCAAAAGACTTCAAAAGAGGTCGAAGGAGCTCAAAGGGTCCCCGATATTCAAAGTATTCCTGACTGCTTCGTTAAACTCGAAGAGTTCAAACGTCTCGCGGGAACAAGAAGTACATGCTAATGGAGAGTGCTCCGGGACCGTGGAAGAAACTGTTTGCAGAGTCTGGCCGCGGATTTAATGCCGAATCGTTAAAGAGGTTAGGACGAGGCGATTAAAAAGTCAGGAGGGTCTCGGTGGTTTATTTTTTCTGGGCTACAATGTGGGCTTAGAATTGTATATACAAGTCATTCGGTGGTAGGTATACGTCGCTGAGTCAGATTTTCCAACGTTTGTTGCAAGATTTCTCTTGGGGGGCTGATTTTTCTAGCTGCTGCGCAAGCGCGACGCTTCCTCCGCCGGTTCGAGTTGGCTACTGACGGCGAGACCTCGGACGGGGGTGTGTCCGCCAGGGGGATGCTCGGATAATACGGTTGAAATAATTTCAGGACGTGATCGACGACTACAAGGAGCGGGTGAAGCGACGAGGACCCGTCTACAAAGAAATCGATCCCGAGTGCCTGAAATGGAACCCCTTCCAGCCACCCAAGACGCCTTCCACCTCCAACTAGAGAGGCCAACTGCCGACGCACCTTCGACCGGTCGACCCTTTCTTTGCGGGAAGCCATAAGCCATAAGCCACCTCCACCGGATTTTGCGATCCGCTGGACGCCACCCTAATGGCCATCTTCTGGGCTGGACTCTCCCTTTGAAACCTGCCGAGGTTCCTCCAGGACGCGCCGATGCTCTGCATCCAGGGAGAATGCCTTCGGAGCCGGAACTAATCCGACCACTCGAAAGGATTTATGGTGATACTTTTAGTTGCGTCGAGTCAGGAAACGCCGACTACGTGTTAATAGATTTTTAAGGGCGTCCCGAGGGTGCCTCCAAATCCCGAATCGAAATGCACGTCGAGGGACGTCGTAAAGCGGGATGGGAAGGTAATTGCAGAAATATATCCGATGCCGTCGAAATGGCACTCGGAGGACGTCCATGGCATGTCCCGGGGACGGTGTACATATTTCCCGAAGAAAAATGTCCCCGGGATGTCGAGCCCTTGGAGGCTCCCGAGGGATCTACGAAGGCAATCGTTGATTAGTTTAATTTTTACCGGGTTTTCTCCTACGGTCGAGCGTACCGTCAACGCGGAGAAATATCTGCGAGATCCTAGATCTAAGGGTTCCCAAAAAGCGACGAAAGATCGCAGATCTCCTGAACGGTTAATCGGTTAAACCCTTCACCTTGTACAGAAAGCGTGGAGCGTTGCTTGGAATCGTTGTGCTCGATTATTCGCCCGGAAGTCGAGGAAAACTCTGGAAAATTTCGGGAGCTTTTTCTCCTAAGAATTTCCAAGGTGAACATTCTCTAAAGTGTGCTACTAAAGGTTGAAAGCGTTCCGCGCGTTGCTCTCCCGTAATTTCATTGAAACTCCTAATTTAACGATTAATCTCATCCGCTTTTCTGATTTTTACAAATACTCCAGAATTTTTTTTTTTTTCTCGGAGTGTCGAGATTGGGTGATAATCATGATGGGAAAGATCAATCGGTGCAGTAACATCATGTCATTTGTATAGATCCCTTTGTAGTTTTTTTTTTTTTTTTTCCGATACTTTAAATCAACGTTAATAGATCAGTTTTTAATTTGACTCGTTCGTCGGAAAACCTTATCGGACTTATCGTTTTTCCGGGGCGCACTCGCAAGTTCAATATCAATGTATCCGGACAAGAGGGTACATTTCCGGAAAGCACGCGACATTTCCGGGCTTTCACCGAGACCTCTTTGAACTTGTAGGTCGTGTACTCGCTTTTGCATATGTTTGCTCGGAACTCGAAGCTTTGGACTGTTTAAGCTTATTTTCCTTGCTCTCGTTGAGAATTCGCTGAATCAGCGACGACCGCGAAATGGAAAGTCGACACGGAACGACTTCCGGTCGATTTTCCGACCGAGCAAGAGAGATTGACGGGCAAATCAATCTGACCGCAATTATTCCCGATGAGGCTGGGAATGTTATTAAAAAAGAACACGAGATTGTATTATATAGTACAAGAATGTTAGCGCGAATTGAAAATTGAATTAAAGAAAAAAAAATGGAAAAACGAGGTGAATCCTGGAAAATTAATCACAATGATTTCGTGTCTTTTAGATCAAACATATCTTTTAGATTTGAGAAGGGTGCGTATAAGAAATTTTTGATAAAAACCACGTTTTAGGGAACTGATGACAATTCGGTTTTCTTTCTTTTGGATTCACCTCCGTCGCAACTTTCGATGACTTTCGAATCTGAGGCGGTCTTGTAAACTGACCGTTTGTTAAAAAAAAAAAAAATGATATGTCTCATTGCATGAGATTTCAATCAATTGTAATGTAAATACGCCACGTTGACCGGAAATAAAAAAGGTAACGTGCGACGAGGAATGAAAAGTCGAGCGAGAACAATATAGTGTAATAATTCCTGCGAGGTCATTGTTTGTACGAGTCGAATCATTATACGTCTGGGCGAGAAATAAACATTCTTGCAACAATTCTGAACTAACCGATCCTGTTGGTACATTTTTAAAAACTGCCTTTCGCATCGTGAAATCGGAAGAAGAAAGCAAGATGGCTGACCACGCGCCCCGCCATCTCGAAAATTCCACTAAAATCACTTGTTTGCATTCAAAACTAACCTGATGTACGTTCCCCTCGATCTATCACGTGGTAAATAGCTGCGGTGACGTTTATTTCCTCCTTAGACACCGCCGACAAATGTATAACGACGTGAGAACATCCCAGATGACAGGTCCCGCCGCCATATTGGGAATTTCCGATGATAAGCGCGAGTGAGAATAAACATTTCTTCCCCCGAGCGCGATAACGCGATCCCTGCTACATAAATATTTACCTACCGAAGTTCCCAGCAGTGATTTGCATTAGTCTAGTGCCGGTACATTTTCCGCGTCGTCTGGAAGAAGCAAGACTCGGATGCTTCGCGCCGTGTTAGCATCCAGGCGGCCGCCATTTTTCTTCTCTTTTTTTCTTCATTCCTCGGCCACTGGTTAATCGTCCCTAAGTGCGAAACGGTGAAGACTCGCCATCGAAGGGTGACCTTCTGGAAGCTCGTTGCAAAAGGCACGAGTGAACGGCAATTTAAAGGCGATTAGTCATTCAATTTTCGTCGCGGCCCCGGTTGCTCGGTACCGGAACGCCGCCATTTTGGCGCGCCATTGCTGGGAACGTTTCAGGGAACAAAAGGACCCTCAGTATTAATATGAAATTTTATTCAAGTCATCGACGATACACAGAAGCTCCAGTAAACTTATAAATTATTCCGCGTTTCCTTTTACCGCCCCTCCCTCCCCGACTTAATTAGTTTTTCCACGTCTCCTATTAATTGGCACTTTAATGCACAGCCCCGCTAAGTTAATCGATAATTTTACACTCTATCGCTCGTAGTCTACTTATTGCGGTACTTAGTACAGTAAAAAAGCAGATATCTCACGTCCTAAGCCGTTTACAAAGTCGAGTCCCATATTTCGAGTCCTCGGAGTCGTGCGAACCGGAAACCGGAAGCGGTTTACGTCACGAGGAAGCTTCGTTCCGCAGACTGGCCCCAACGAGGGTCAACGAAATTCGACGCGTAATCGAGCTTTTCCAGTGATTTACCCCCAATGACGCCATTTTGGCAAAGTGGCCCGCCTGCCAAATCGCCGAAAGCGGGACTTTGCGCGCAGAAATGACTTGAATTATTGTGCCATAACCTTCGCAAGCGATAACGATAACCGACCCGAGAGAGCGGGCGTTGACTAACTCTTCCCTGGATTAATAGCGTATCGAGAATTCCCAGCTTTTATCGCTCGCCGTTCCGTACAGCAACAGCGTAGATAAGATAAAATTTTTGGCAGTGCCAGATTAAAGGGAGGCGAAAACTGGTACAAGCGTCGCCGGCGTAATCCCAAAGCGAAGCTTCTGGACGCTTACGTATTATTATTACCGGAGCATTTTTCCCCGTCTTATCAGGGATCGTTTCACGGAATAATGCCCGTTATTATTACGCGTAACATTTATTCCGTAACATGCGACATGGTACAGTAATATCTAAACATATGTATAATAATTAGCGATAGTACGTATAGCGTGCGGTACGGCATTCGGCCGCCATGTTGGATTTCTTTGATTCCAGAAGAACACTCTTCAACATCCGCTAGGACAATGCCGAGAGCACGCGAGGAGGAAAAAAAACCCCGGCGAGATGTTTCTGGAAACCTCGGAAGGGAATAGATTAGAATAAATTTCCCCGTCATTTAAATCCCGGGCGATATATTTTCTTTGAAAAAGGGGTTCACCGGCGAGGGCCCTCCACTTTGCAAACAATCTTCCCGGAAAATCGCCCGGGAATACAAATTTGACCCGGGACTCTCCCATTCGAGTTTTCACCTGATCCTTCACGGAAGTGAATTCATAAAGGGCCTTTGCCCGAAACCCATGAAAAGCCTTTCAAACGAGTTTCCTACTTCCCGGGAGCCAACTTTTCCCCCGAGTCTCCCCTAACCCTATTCAAATGCGAGCAGCCCCCGGGCGGGCCTAGAAGAAAATTCGAAAGGACAGTTTTGAATATCACTCGCAACGGGAATACATATTCCGAACGGCCGAAATTCCCCGGCACAATAGCCGACCGACCCGAGGAGGCCATTTTGAAAGAGCTACGATCTCCATCTCAAAGTGTCGCCCTCTGGGCCGGGGTTCCGCATTTCCTCGGTTGGTTTTTCCACCATTACGTAGCGCCAGGAGATACATACAACCTTCGACCGGCACAACGACGACAGGAAGTTCCATTTAAACGTAGAGAACAATCGCTATCGCTTCCGCGGTATCGCCAGTCCGAACACGAAACGTCAATTCTCGCGCGAAGACAATCCGCGTCCTCGAACGCGCCGCCATCTTGGATTTATGAACAGAGGGATGGAGAATAAACCTATCCGCAATTTCGTACCTATAAGCTGCAAATCCATAGAATTTCCTCCCAAGGAAACTGCCTCTTCAAACCGTAAGAGACTAGAACATCTTTTTCCACTATTGCGTCCCCTCGGCATACTCTCCATCCCTCTCTTCGTACATGCCCATCCGCCATCTTTACCGGCATCTCCTTTCTTGAGTTATCGTCGCGAAACCCCATCTCTGGTACCTTTTGTAGCAGGGCACAGTCATATGAATTGCGCTCCAACAGATGCCGGGTATCGAAGTCACCAGAGCACCTGATGAAGTACAATTAACATGCAGCCTCCACTCGGATAATATCGGTACCCCGACCTCGGCATAGCGTCTTCCTTGCAGTCCCTCCGGCAACGTCGAAGAAGCCCCTTCGCAGCGCGCGCTACTACTGGTACCTGACTGTTCGTAGAAGCGCAGCCTGAAGTACCCGAGTAGCGCGCGTTACAAATGGCGAGAATCCTCGTCGATCATCTTCACCCATAATACCTCCAAGTCCGGCGTCTTCTCTCCAAAGTTGGCCCCAAGAAGTCCGGCCGCATCGTCGGCGGCTAAAGTCACGCCGGTCCGGCGTCCGTTCCTCGGCCGGCTAACTTCCCGCCGGTCCGACGTCCGCTGCGGTCCCTCCGCGCAAACAACAAAATCAGCAACATTACTCGCTCGATCCGACCAACATGGGCGGGACAAAGGACCTTTGTCTAATAAAACGGGGATCGAATGGGCAACAATTGTTCGCCTACTCAATGGCCGCCAACGTGACAGGCCGGCTATCGAGTGAAATCGAGCAAACTCGACTCGATTTACAGCCAACGTAAGCGGCCCTTGATTAAGCGTTGCCAATTAATGCTTCATAATATATTGTAATACTCTGCGATGCATCGCGTACCACGTGATCGATTCTCTGGAATAACCTCTGACAGGTCTAGCAACGAGATGTCATTAACGATCGGCTATCATCCCTTACAATATATCATGTAGACACCTTAATGCTATATCAATGTACCTTAAAACTAAGAAAAATGGAGATTTAAACCGTAATTACCGACAAAGATATTCAAATGTCCCGAAATTGGCGCCTCGCTTCGGCCAACCGGGTTGGACCTTAACACCAGGACTACCGGCGGATTTTTTTTTCAATAGGATGGGCCATCCGAAACCAGTCATTTAGACTGGTCTTGGTAGTTCTAGTGTTAACGACGAAAAAGCCGAAGCGAAGCTCGGGGAAGCTTCACGACAATGCAATGGGATCTCGAACCGCCACTTCTTTTTCACTTTCGAGACGACGGGTTCGATTTCGCGGGAGTTTTTTTTTTTTTCCCCCGTCACGACCGTAGACGAGAGCGGGTCCGAAACACCGGGAAGCGGGACGTGGAATTAATTCCGCATATCTCGGGGTAAAAGTTAAAACTGGTGGGCGATGCACGTATCGGCGGGCCCGGCAGCGGTAAAGGCACTTCGGTTGAATTTCGCCCTAAGCGACGGTTGTAAACCCGCCCATAAACCGAGTACGAGTAAAAGGATACCCTAAATTCCCGCTCGTGTCCTCCCCTCCGTGCCGTGTATATATACCTTCCAACGGAAAAGGAAAAAAAGAGAAAAAAAAAAAGGAGAAAAAGAAAACCCGCCCCGGGATCCGATCACTTCGCAACGAGAGCACAAGAGAGCCGTTTCTCGTGCTCGAGAGCACATAGAGTAAATTGACGTCGTACAATGGAATCGCGGGGAAAGGAAGAACAAACGATCATCGCTGATAAGGTCCACCGACGAATCTACCCACGAAGAGATGTCGTTTACGGAGCAAACCGAAGATTTATTAGGGGTTCATCGTTCAGCGATCTCGGTGGGGCGGAAACGCGACGTCGCGATTTCGACGGAAAAAAAAAAAGGACGAAGCGAGAGACGCGGACGCTTATCGACATTGAAGAAGGAAAATTGGAGAACACAACGCGAATCGATACCGCGACGACGTGCCGCCATTGCGGATGTGCACCGAAATATCGACATTGCAGATGCGCGTTGCCCGCTCCTGGCGTCACACCTCGTGCCAACGTTCTTTCCCTTTCCTCGCAAAGAAAGCCGACGAACAATTAAATCTCTACCCCTTAAAATCCCACGTAAAATCCCCTAAACACGACGAGGTCAATTCTACGCCCCCCTTAACGCAGAGCGACATGAACACGCCGATAGGGACACCTCGTAGAGAAACGCCGCTTCGCAAGTTCGGCGTATCGGATGAAATTCTAGTACAGCATCTGGCATAGCACTACGTCTAGAGTATCACTTCGGAGATAACCGAAAATATCTAAAAAAAAAAAAAAACGAGAGATCAGCGTGAAAGGATGAACAACCCCAATAACCCGAGCGCGTCGAGGGTCAGAAATCGCGAGCTCCTCCCCCAGCGAGTCCCTCCCCTTTCCCCGTCTTATTTCCTCGGGAATCCCGGGGCCGTTCGAATACACATCCGCACGGATACTTATTCTTTAACGACCGGACTCGTTTATCGCCACTTTAGAATCGGCGCGCGGCAACCTCGCGCGGTCTTTACGAGCCGGGGCAATCGGCAAGGGCACCGGCAATGGCAACCGGACGCATCGGAACGGCGACCATTAAATCCGCGGTGTAAACCAGGGCCCGGGAGAAAGAAAAAAAAAAAAAAAGAGAGAATCCCCGGGGCCGGACAATTACGCCGGAGATGATCCCAAGCCACCTGGAGGGGGAGAGGACCGTGAAAAGAGCCTCAGACGGGGTCGAGATCCATTTCCCGATGGAGGAGCCGGCAACGCCGCGACGGCGATAACCGGAGGAAAGCGGAGAGAGGGACCAACGACACGGGGGGGGGAGGGGGGCCGAAGTCGCGCCGGCCGGAGGGCGCTTTTTCTTCGGACGCGGCGACGCGCGAGAATCCGGCCAATCCGGAGGGTAACGGCCGCTCGATAATTGGCTCCTTCGCGGACCAATAGACGCCGCGCGCACGACCTCGAAAGGTCGACCTGGCGGCCGAGGGGGGCGCGCGCGTCCACCTTGTCCGCCCAACGACCTTCCTCGACCCGCGACGCTCGCCGACTGCGACCTAACCCAACCTCGGGCGTCGCTCGGCTCCCCTCGAGGGGTCCGCCGCGCGGCACGCACCGGCCGACGCACGTACGGCGCGCTGCTTGGTGCGCACGGGGCACGCGCAGCCCCCCCACTCCCCGCGCCCTCCGGGCGCTCCCCCCGCCCAGACGGGCCCGACACGCGGCCAAGCAGACACGGCGCAATTTCGCAGGCCGAGTTTTTTCTCTCTCTCTCTCTCTCTTTCTTTCTCTCATTTTTTTTCCTCCTTTTGCGACCTCTCCGACCTTTTCCAGAACGTTTCTCCGAACCGAGAGACGGATTCGCGACGCGTTCCCTCGGTGCTTTTTCCACCGCGGTAAGAATAGACGGGAAGAGGGGGGCAAGGGACCTCTGGATGCCTGGGGGAAGGGTGCCCCCTATCTTCCGAAAGCAGACCTTGGAGACGGTATTTTTGCGGGTCATGTGACGGCTCTTTTTTTTTTTTTTTTTTTTTTTTCTTTAGGGGGATTAGAGAGAGTCGTTCTAATTGGTCCGATTTTCTTTATGGTTTATGGGGCGATGTAATGAAGTGGATTTTTTACGGGCATTAGACCGTTCGACGTCGGTTCGGGGGCGAATGAATCTTTACGGCGGAGAGAGAGAGATATATATGGAGAGATCGGGTTGACGGAGACGACACCCCACCGCGCGGAGGACGTGCAGCTGTGCGGGGCAACTGCGACGTTACCCCCGCCGGGGCAAGGTCATATCCCACGTCGAGGCGAACTTCGCGACGGATGGGAGGAGTTCTCCTGAGACGCCCGGAACTGCCTCCCGGGGATTAAATTTCCATGGTTTTTTATATGGCCACCGTGGAAAGCTACGGGAGCTCCACCCAGTCGTTTCGCCCGGACAGTGTACGTTTTGCGCGTCGAAAAAGGAGTCGAAACCACGGGACCACTCCCACGCGTGATAACGACTGATCGCGTTTCCAATGAAAAATCGTTGCGCACTTCCGTTCTCCGGGTTTAGTTTTTTCAAAGTTAACGAGGAACCGGCCAGGAATCGAGGCGACATCGTTACCCGAACCCCGAGCATAAGTACTCCGAGACGACACGTATCGTGCACGTCGCCTTCATATCCAAAAGAACGTCGCACCGTCGTCGCACATCTCTCCGAGGTTAGAAAATGACCGCCTCGTTACTTCCTCTCTCTAATTCCCGAGGTATCCGACGTCCGATCGAGCAGGAAACCGCGAAGCGATTCCTAGGAACAAAGAGCGACCTCGGCGGCGAGGTCGAATCCTTGCATTACGGAGCCAGAAGTGCCGGTGCTCGGTGCCTCCGACGCATCGAAAGGGTTAAAGAACCCGGGCGTTGAGCTCGGTCGGTAAAGCAGAGGCGCGGCGTAAAACGCCGATCGCGACAGAACCGCGAGGCCGATCGGTATTCCCACGGGCCGTCAGCCTGGCCCGTCCGGTGTCCGGTCGAACAATGGAGGACCGGCGACGGGCCAATCGTACCGCGAGCCGAGGAGCCGGCTCCAGCGGAAAGCGACAACCCGAGACGGACTGAGGAGCGCGCCGAGGGATTGGGCCGAGCCGAGCTCCACGGGAAAGGCCGAGCGAGAGTGGGGGCTTCGATGAATCAAGGCGCGGGTGGTGGGGAGGGGGCAAGGTTGCCGGCTGCACGACGTCGCCGGGGCGCGAACAATTCCCGGTATGCAGCGGAAAAGTTTCTGCGAACGGGCCTCGCCGGGGCTCGGCGGCCGAGCGCCGCCGAGCGGAGCCGAGGTGAGCCGAGGAGACCCGAAGCGACTCGACGAGGGGATACGCGTCACGGTTCGCGAAGGAAACCCAGAGGACGAACGGTAATACCAAGGAGAGGGGGGTGACGTTCGAACCTCCGACCGTCAAGCCGTGAACTGCCTCCCCTGACCCCGAACGACGCGAAACTCGCACACCTCAGGACCCAGGGGAAGGAGATTCAAACGAAACGGTAGGAGAAATATAACGGAACCGTGTCAGATCCCCATGTCGCCCACTGCGAATGACTTCGAAATTGCTTCGAGGGGAAAAAAAAAAAAAAAAGAAAGAAAAGAAGAAGCCTCGGGGGTGCAGCCTCCGCGGTTTCCACGAGTCGGCGAAAAAGAAGGAGATAGAAAGAGGATAAGTCGGAGAAGGAGGCGCCACCGAGAGGTGTCTAAAAGTGGACGCCTAAAGAGGGTGGGGAACGGCCGCGCCCCTGACGGCCGTTTCGCGAGGCGCGAGGTATCGGGGAGCACGGTAACCACGGGACGACCGCGGAACACGTCACCTACGCCAGTCAAGTTCAAGGGACGACGCGGGGCGCCTCGCCAGTCCGCGACGGTGCTTGACTAGGGAGGGAACGGTGCTCCAAAAGGCCTACCCGTCCCCCCGACGAAAGACGTCGACGAGGACTGACGTACCCGGTCGTTTCCGGGCCGCAGGCATGCCCCTCGGATTTACCGCGAGTCCTCGAGGCGATCCTAACCAATCGGCACCTAGGTGCCGAGGTCTGACTCCTTTGTCGCGCGCGCGACTCGGCCTCCGCCCTGACTCCAACCTCTCCGTCGGGGAGCTCGCGGAGCGCTCGCCGCCGGAGACGGCGGGAGGGTCTAAATATAAAGCCGAAATTAAATTCGACCGGCGACCGTCGCTCCGTGACGGCCGGCCGTGGAGAGGGGGGCGGTCACGTGGTATCACGCGGCATCACGTGACCGCGCCTCTCAAGTTCAGGCCACGTTTTCGCGAGGGCCGCGGCGACCGGGATGACCGCCGCCACCGGCGTCGCCGACTGTCGCGGGCGCGACAAAGGTCGCCAGACGCGTCGACACACAAAGGAGCATTGTCCGCCTAATTTCTTTGTCGCGGCTCTTCCTATCCTCGAGCTAGCCGGACAACCCACGAGTTGACCCTTCCCCCCCTCTCCCGATTTCTCTCTTCTCTCTTTCCGACTGGGAGGAGCGACTACGATAGGTGCGACTCTAGACTCGACCGCATCTATGAGAAATAACCCCTACTTTCCTTAGGTACTTGATCCTCCAAGACGTCCTCGACGAAGCCCGACGCCCTCCCCCAGGGTGTCCGTCCAGGGAAGACGGGGATGGGTCGACAAATCGGGGGGGGGAAAAGAGGCAGACCGCGCACCGGGAGGCAGGGAGCGGGCCTATTACGGGCCGGCGTGGATATCCCGGACCGAAAACGATTTCAAGGACACCCCGAACCGGCCCTGGCCCAAAAGGACGAATTCGGCCCGGGCTCTCGCGTCCCACCTACGTCTCTGACGTCAGCGCCGCGGTTGCACGCCATTTCCGTTGGCCCTGTTATATCGGCCTTTATACGCAGGCGTCGTTCCTCGACATCCGCCAGCCTTTTCGCGCGAGTCTCTTACTCGCGTCTAGGTACTCCGGCCCTACGTAAAAAGTCCCTGGCCGTGATCGAGGGCGAAGTCGATAAAGGCGAGATGCTGCCACCCCGGAGAAATCTCTGCCAGACGGAAAGGTCCCGAAGCCATGAGAAAGTCCCACAACCGAGATATCACAAGGCACGTTATCAGCCCTTGATCTTGACGTTATCGGTGCTGGGGCGATGTTTCAAGCGCGTAGACGAAACGGACGTCGAGAAGCTCGCCCTGAGATACGGTCGCGCCGACGAGGACGAGTCTCGTCCCGAAGCGAAAAAAGGTCGCGGATTTATATTAGGCGCGGCGCTCCAGTTTCCACGAATTGCGCGTGTACCATTCGCGAAACGCTCGGTAGACCGGAGATCGGGTCGATTACGCGAATCTCGTCTCCCACGTTCATTGAGATAAAAACTAATCGATACCCCCGGAGGTTCTCGAGGTAACCCTCGAGGTCGATTAATCGCGACAGGAAACCGAGGGAGTTGTAAAAAAAGAAGGCTGCAGGAATTCAGTAGTTTCCATTAACCTTGGTACAATTCTATAAATATATATATATATGCGTCGTTAATTTCCTCAGGGGTAAGAAAAAAAAAGAAAAGAAAGGTGACGCCAAGTCGACCGTGCCCTCCACAAAGGTGACAACCGGAATCAATCGAATCGACGAGTTCATCGGCAAAAACCCGGGGATGAAAGCCCTCGCCTTTTCTCCCCCGAGATCCGTCGAATCTCCCCGACCCCACGTAGAATCCTAACCTCCAAATCGAAGGAACCCGAGGAGCGCGTCCGTCTCCCTTCGTTCGCGATTTTCCATCGCACTCCCCCTGCTCGATCGAAATCGCCTAACCTAACCTAAACCCCTCTTCTTCTCGGCCTCTTCTTAACGACACGTCGCGCCGCGGACTGACAATGAGCCGGCTCAAGAGTGAGAGAGAGAGAGAGAAAGAGAGAAAGAGGAGAGTGTGCGAAATAAAGAGGCCAAAGCAGCCGCGCCATTTGCCCCGTGCCCGTTTCAACCGTCTCCAACCGCTCGCATTGAAAACCGACTATTTCTCTCCTCACCCCGGTGTGTCCCGGGTCCCTTGAATCCGGATATCTCAAGGGGCCTCTAAGGTGACTTTTTACCACGTGAGATTCGCCGACCTCGAAATTTCTCTCTCCATATCCACCTCTGATCCTGCAAAATTTGACAAGCACCCCTCTCCCTCCCCGCGGACAAAAGTCCAATAACTCTCAAAACCCGCCTGCCCTAATCCCCCTCTCTCTAAAAAAAAAAGAGAAAAAAATTGAAACTAACCCCAGGATCGCCTAGCGAGGCCTCCATAGGTCCAGTCAAGATCGTCACCACCCAGTCTTCACGGATTGCGAAAAATCGCCACCGTCGTTAACCTCCTGCGGCCGTGGAGGCGAATCGGCCCAGGGGGGCACCCCTTTAAAATGGGTCCTACCTCGTCGATAAAAGTAGGCCTCCGATTTACCGGGAGAGGCGGTCCCCTCAGCCTTCGGCTTAAAAGCCAGCCCGCGACCGTGGCTGCGACACGTCTCGGCCTCCCTCCCTCTCCCTCCCGCCGGGCCCGGTAAACGCGGATGAAACGGAAGAGATATATATCGGGCCGGCAGGACGGTGGGAAGGGGAGGGGGAGCGGCTGCGTTGTCCGCCGGCGGCTCGCGCGGGACTGGAGGGCGGGGCAGAGCGAAGCAGACAGAGGCGGAGGCACGTCGGCGTCGCGGAGGGCCCCGGGGAGGGGACGGGCCGCCTAGCAACAGGCCTGCCGGCCGGCCGGCCAGAGCCGGCGTGATTAAATAAAACCGGCGCGCCCGACGATCCGCCAGGCGTTGACATCAGCGGCACACGCGTAAGCGGCCGCGCGAGCGAGACTGCGCGACCGCCGAGCCGCGGGCCGCGAGGGAGACGGCGAGCGCGCACGCGCGGGAGCGTCGACTCCGGCCGGCCGGCGCGGCCCACGTGACCGGCCGCGCGACATACGCATACGCGAGTCCGAGACACCATCGCGACTCGACGGGGGGAGCGCGCTCTACGCGTAGAGCCCCGCGCCAAGTACACCTCTCCCGAGGTCGCGCGGATCTCCTCCGTCGTGCTAGCAGGGTGGAAAGGTGACCCCAAGAGGCGCGGGTTCACCGACACCGTGGACAACGTAGCCTTTTTCTTCGTACTCTTCGTAACAAGGCGCGTTGCTCGAGACGGTACAAGTTACTACTCCGGATTGAACTTCGTATCTACGTGGTCCCTTTTTCGTAGGCTATCACGAGTCGGAATGTTAACTTCGAAAGTGGCACCGAGTAGCTTTTAAAAGACTTTCGAGCCAAGGATGCGGCTCCAAGGTCTCGTTCCTCGGCGGAGGCTGTACTCGAAGTGAAAAGCCGAGATAAAGACGCGGCAGATTTTTCTTCCTTTTTTTTTTCTTTTCTTTTCTTTTGCCAGCTTTAAACGTCCAATTGCGAATTGAAGGAACGATCTCTCGCCGATAATGGCTTATCGTTCCGAGTCGAAACGCCGGAGGTTTTATCGCGCCTCCCTCCCCCCGTCGACGGGCAAAGGCATTAAATCGAGAAATGACGGAGGGATCCTTCTTTTCAACTACCTCGGGAGAGCGTTCCGGCGATTTCTACGAGATGAAAAAAGCACCGAAGATAAACCAAGTCTTGGACTCTTTTGGCACGGGCCCGAACCTCTCGTATTTTCCTGGCAGCGAGTTTAGAATTCCGACGCCCACCCCGGTTCTTTTCAAAGATTTTTATTTTTGCCCCGGAGAAAAGGAAAGAGAAAAGAGAGAGAGCGGGAGAGAGAGTCTCCTCTCTCTCGGTTTTCCAATTTGGCCGGTCTCTCTGACCGGGCGAATTGAAAAAGCTCCTGCCAAAAAGGCTAGACAAATGAAAAAAGTCTAGGTTTAATCGCGGAGTAGATTCTCCGGGGGAAAAGGAAAAAAAGAGAGAGAGAGAAAAAAAAAAGAAGAAAACTTGCTCAGCGATTTTAAGGGAAATCCTTCCCCGGCTCACGTTGGAGCAAAAAACGTCTTTGGAATATATCGCAGGTCTTACCCGGAGTTATTGGCTATAATCAGCGCTAGGAGCACCTTAAAGAGAGGCGAAACGCTAATAGAGATAAGTACCTCGGTCAATACCCGCGAATATTGTAAAAATAATGTCCTCTCATTGAAGGCACGTCAAATGGTCCCCTGTTACTCGTACTTCTTAAATACCGAGTCTCAGGATTACGGGACACTCCGTGGATAACTTCTAAGGCTGGGGTTACTTTCGGTGGGCGATCACTTAAACACCAACAAGCTATAAAAAGGAAAAGGACATGCAAAACGTTCTTACGACCAAAGCGCGAGAATGATCACAACAGAAAGTTCCAGGGATAAGTTCCCCGAACAATGGGGCAAGCTTTCGTCCGGGAGTTTCAAGGAAAACGGGGGGGGAAGGTCTTTCCGCGAATTTGAGGTTACAATCGCGAATCGGCTTACGCGGATATTCCGGGGCGAATGAACACTTTCCCGTAATTTACGTCTAGACGATGCAAACACCGACTGTTTGTCCAGCTCGTTTCACAGGTAGTGGACCTCGCCGTACGACGTCCACGCAACAAAATCGGACAACAAATTGGGAAACCCGACGTTTCAACGAAACTCGCGATTAAGTGCCGCAACATAAGAAGGATAACTAGAATACGTGCGGGTAACACGGAGGGAAAAAAAAATCTACCACCGAATGGGAATTCCCATTAATCCCATTCCCTTAGCCCTATCTCCTTGACAAATCGTATCGCTACGATAATTCATTTTCGTCCGAGATTTTTCTTTTTCGCTCTGCGCACCAACCGAGTGGAAAAAAACCGTTTCCGGGACTCGTCCGGTCGGAATGACACGGAGACATGCCAGGAGGAAGAAAAGTTAAAGGAGAAATAAAATGTGAGATACATACTTGGTGGACGACGTACACGTGCCGGTCGGTTCGCGAGTCCTGCTCGTCCTCGCTTCCCATTGGTCGGGCCGGTCGCTGTCTCCTTTCTTTCCCTCCCAGTCCACACCTGGAAAGGCAGCCTCACAGGATTTTTCGAGCCGGCAGATTACTACGCCGCGGAACGGGAGTCCTCGAATTTCCGTCGACCAGCCCCCGATAACGGGCCGTTCGCATATCGCGATCTCGAAACAGGGTATAGTTCATGCCTAGATTCTCACCTAGGTAGCCATATGCCGCGGCATTAACCAAAACGCGAGTCAACTTGAACCTCCCGACCGTCGCCATAACCTCCAAAGCCCCCCGGATCGTCTCGATGCGCGACTTAATCCCCTGCGGTCGAGAGTCGGGGCCACGTCCCGCTCTAATCGCGGATTTTACGACCGCAGGGGGTTAATAAGACGCGCATCTGGCGGAATGGATCCACCTGCGCGCGGCCGAGCCGCCGGGAGCGCTTCCGAGGATCGGCACACCGGCCGGCCGCCATCTTGGTTCCCGAGGAGGCGCGCACCTCTCGGTGATTTCCGTTAAGCGCTTAAGGCACAATGGCGGAAAAAAGGGAGAGATCTCACCGGAGGAGGGTGTCAGCCGACTCGAAGGGTCTCCCGTGGTCGCGTATCGCGCGAATCTCCGTCCGAAAATCCTTAAATCCGCCTCCGCGGGTGTCTCCGTCTTTGTCTCGTTATCGCCCGGCCGCCTCTCGTTTTCCCCCGGCCTCGGGGAACTTCGGCGAGCCTCGGGCGCCTTCGGCTCCGGCGGGGCTCGGCCAGGCCCACGGGCGAATCACCGTCGACGGCGACGTTAACTCGCGACGGGCCCCGACGAATCGCGGACTCCAATTTCCCCAAGGTCGGCCGGGGAACATTTCGGACTCGTTCCGACCGTCTGGCCCGATCGGAAGGAACAGGAGAAACGGCTGGAACCAGGGAGGGACCCGCTTCAACCGCCGTCCAAGATGGCGGCCGCTCCTATTTCGAAACACGACGGAGCACTTCTGTCTTCGGAAAAATCATCCCTCGGTAGTATCGCGATCTCTCGCCAAGAAACTTCATCTAGGATCAAATTTCGAGGTTGACACCCCATAGACTCGTGGAATCACGTTCTGCACCGACAAAGTCTCCTAGTTTTGTCGAAAGGTAAGAATTTTCAGCTGCGGGAAAGCCAGTCGCCGGATGTACATTACACTGGCCACGAAATTACTCGTAGAGAGATCGTGGACGTTCCGAATCGTTGGCCATCCAAAATGGCGGCCGTCCCTGTATCTCGAAACGCACGAAGTCCGAAGTGAGTTTCCTTTCGGAAAAATATTCCATTTCCAGTATCACAATGTACTTTACGGAGAAGTCACGAAGGATAAATCCAAACCGAAATTGACTCGTAAAATATGATAACACGTTGCGGGAATAAAGTAAAACCTACGGACACGACGGACTCTACGTTCTGCACAAAGGGAACTAGTTTTGCGGCTGAAAGAAAGTCGCGGATTCGACGAAAGACAGCCGCGTAACGTGAGTACAAAATGAATCATTCGCCAAGAGAGATCGTGAATGTTCCAATTCGTTGATCATCCAAGATGGCGGTCGCCCCGTCTCGAAATGTCCGCAGGGTGGATTTAAAGAAATTAATTCCCCTAGAATATCGCCTTTTCTCAAAAGATCGCGATTAACGAAAACGCGAGAAAAGTCGGATTTTAGCAATATACAGATGTTGGTACGACATGCTGTGCCAGAGACAAATCCCTATACAAAGAAAACCTAGTATTGGAACTATTAACAAAATTAACTAATAAATCGACAAAGCCTGGCTCGATATTCCTCGAGTGAATCGATTATTCGCTGAAAGCTGGAGAGATCGCGAACGTTCCGAACCGTTGACTATCCAAGATGGCGATCGCTCCTAATTTAACTCTTTTCGGAGAACAAGAAATTGGAGGACTCGAGTTTCACCAGCGATGAGAATTGCGACCCTTGTCAAAAATCCTAGTCTATTGTGCCGAATTTTTTATGCAATCCGAGCACTTAAATGAGCGAGTCGAGAGAGATGAGTAACGAGGTCGAAAATGCGAAAATTCCGATTTTTTCGGTACAAGGGAGAGAAAATTGCTAGAAACCTCAGCAAAAAAAAAAGAACAGTGCTCGATAATTCTACCGACCTACTACCTACTGGAAAAAAATCGATTTTACTCTTTCAACGTATAATCCACGTTGCCCGAGGCCAATGCTATGGTGAGCAAAAATGGAGCACATCTTGCTCAAAAAATGGCGAGAACATTAAATTTTCATTTTGACTAAAGAAAAAAAAAAAACAGATCTCTAAAAATATTTGAAGGGTCCATTTAGTGTTTAATCAATCTAAAGTTGCGAAGACGTACACTAGACATGAGACCAATACCCGAATATCCCTAGCACCGCGAGATCTAGGTATACTTCGCGTATTCAACTCCCGGTGAATCGATATTAAAAATCTTCATACCTGTACTTTTACCCCACTTTCGTCATCCATCTATAACCGTAGAAAATCAATATGCGAATCCTGCCTGCCCTTTCACTCCCTAGCAACTTGCCAATATGTTCGATACAACATGAAATAACGAAATCGAGCTCTTAGATAAGCCCCTTAAAAAAGAGGGATTTCCCCGCAGAAATTTCCGAGACAAAAAGATCATTGCGCTCGTTCTATCTACGTTAACATCCAATCTAGCCTCCCAAGTGTTAGGAGTTTCATTAGAGAAAAATCCCTGAAATATCGCTACTAGAGCCTGTTATCAAGAAAATCCTAGACACCGAGAAAGCCCTACATCGTAAGGTTATCGAGCGGTGCTGGAAAACCTTTCCTCCGATTCGGGTGACATCCTCCTACCTGGGTGCGTCAGTGCCTCGGGGATGCGTAATCGCGACGTCCGGAGGCCGGGAACGGGGGAGGCGAGCACGTGTCTCCCGCGAGGCAGGTGAACATAACCTCTCCCGTGCCGGGAGCCGGCCGGCGTCGGAGATCGAAGATGGCGAGCAACACGTCACCGAGTCCCGCACTCTCGTACCGGCGTTGGAACTCGCGTAATTAGTGCCGTCGCCGCTGGGCGGCGCCGAGTCGAGGCGAGCCTTCTAGAAAGGCGGCGCTCGAATTCGAGTCGACTCTTTTCGGGAATTTTGGGGGCCCCCCGTGACGCGTGGGAATTCGAAAGAGCGAGAGAGAAATTCGAGAAATAGAGAGAAAGATAGAGAGAGAGAGAGAGATAGCGAGCGTGTATGTGCAGGTTGTATGCGTACAAGAGGTGAGCGGTCGGGTGAGGTTTTCGGTGCGGTCGGATCGGCGGAACCGAACGCTCGCGGCCAAGGGCCCAGGAGAAAGAGGGACGGTCGGACCTTGAGCGCCCGGGTACTGTGGAGAAAGCACACCTCCCTCACGGACGGCCGGCGACGAACTGGCCGATCGGCCGCGCTGCGCCGCGACTCGGAGGCGCGACGTGGCGCGGCGGGCCGGCAACGCCGCGCCGGAAACGGCCGACCGTCGGGTGGTCGCCCGACGGAGCCGGCAACCTCGCCGAATTCGACGCTCCGCGGGGCCGAACTCCCCCGAGTCTTGCCGAGAGTTAGCGAAATCGCGAGGAGACTCACGCCTCTTTCTCCGGTCCTCTCGGGGAGGTTCTCGTCACCCAAGTCGAAACAAGGCTTACCGTAAACAATTACCGTACATCATTACGTACGATATCATCGAAGTGATAAAAAGAGCGAAATATGATATCAAGGGCGGAGCGATACTTATGCAGAAACGAACGAGTGGTATCTCCCAGTACTTCTGTCTACCCAACAAACTCGATCGTCCAAGACATACCGTCATTTGCATATAACGATAGAACTTGGAGATTAACGACTGGCATGTGGAAATTTTCAAAGAGAAACTTGGGACCGGGCAAACGGGCTCTACCTGCGAGATCTTTTCAAAATTTCTAGAAAATCTAGGGATAATGCGCCTTCGGAGGGACCAACCTCGAGAATAGCGAAATTTCTGGAGGTCCGGTCTTCCTGAGCTCCAGGGTGAGACGTCGAGTTTCGAGAAAGAGAGATAAGCCATAAACCATTCCCCTGAAGTCTCCAGGGGCGAGAATACATTCCAGGTAGATGAGTTCACCCGGAGTATCGTCGCCATTAGGTTTAAGGTCAGGTTAGGTTGACGGAGGGAACCGACCGAGATGTGCATACAAGGGGCTGAGTAACTTCTTTCCTGGGAACTTATTGATGACTCACCGTATCAGTCGTCGGAGATAGTTTCGCACTTTCGATACCGGCGACGCCGTCCAAGAGGTTCGCCGCCATCTTGGAGACCTCTTTCCCTTCCCGAGCGGCTTTCGAAGTGCGACAATTAAAAAACCGATCAGCGGGAACAAGCTCCTCAAAAGAATGGAATCGATATAACCGCAATCCACATAACAGCATCGTAGAGTTTCGGATCTTCGATACCGGCAACGTCGTTCAAGAGATTCGTCACCGTCGGCCGCCATCTTGGAACTTTCCTCCTCTCGACCTATCCTCCGCGTACGATTAATAAGCCTTATTAAAGCGAATACGCTCGGCCGATGAGGACGAATGAAGTAATCCCGTTTAATGACGGCATTAACGGGAAAACTGAGCCGAGGGACGGCGATTGGCGAGAGGTGAGAGGTTCCATGTCGGGAATCGCGGACTCGTCCCGACAAATAGGACGGCCGGCGGTCGATAAACCGAAAGAGATTTGACTTAAAGATTCGCGGAGGTGGCGAGGACACAAAGGAATCCTTTGTCTCCGCTCTTGGACCGAAGAGGAGAGATCCTCGGCCGGGGCCGCGCGAAAACGTGTCCAATACGCATTTATCAGCCTCCTGATAAATGTATTAATAGCCCTCCTCCCGTGACGTTTTCTTCCCCTGCCCCGAGGAAAGAGGAAAATCCACGCGAGAGGATCGCGAAATGGAAGTTTCGAGGTTAGGAAAGGCTGGCGAATCGACGGATCCATCAATCGAATCCCCGAAACCGCGAGGCTCCGATTGCCGTTACGTCGGACCGAGCGGGACGAATTCTGCGGTCAGCCCGCGACCGGCCGCCCGGAAGTCCTGTTTTACCGACCGCGCTTGGGAAATTGCAGTTCCCGACTGGATTCGGTAACCGGCACGGGAAAGTACCCGAGCCTTCGGCAAAAACTTCGCTCGGACCGAAATAGCTGCATTCGCTGCGAAATGGGTCATACGGTGGCTTGGATGGTCCGGCGTAATTGAATGCGGCAAGTGACGGGCAATGTAAGATGTAAGATCTCCGACCGAGTCGGATTACCCGATCCGACAAATAATCGATCCCCCCTCCCGCGTCGCATTTCATTCCCCCCCTCTCAACGTGGGGTTAGAAACACAAAAAGAGAAAAAAAAAAACACTCCACCCTCCCGAAATTACGTCGATAAAAAAAAATTACACAGTTCCAACATTCCCCCCCTACTCCGGATTTCATGCTATCGACTTTCACATGCGAAACTGACAGTTTCGTGTAAGAGCTATCAAAGGTCAATGGACGCGACTTGGCAACAATGGGAAATTTTTTTCGGGGGGGAAAAATATTCCTATTAATTTTATTTCGACCGAATTCCTTGCCGGGTCGAAGTCGCGTTATCGAGGAGAAGCATCGATAACGTGACGTATACGAATAAGGAAATTAGAATCGCCACGCGGAGGGATATCCTCGGATGACCGATACCGGCTGCGCCGGATATCCGGTCCGCGGCAGACTTCTATATCCGGTCGTTGTCGAGTCGATACTTCGCTTTCATCTCGAGCCGTGTCGCAGTCAGAAATAGAACCCGCCGCGGCGCGAAGTTACACTCGGCCCGATCGAATTAGAAACTTGGCTTGGGATTTCTTTCATTCTACCGTAAACGCGCCTACCAGCCCACAGCCTACGACCTGCGAGCAAGCGTTCTCGATTATCGAGCTATTCCGCCTGGCAACCGGAGTCTAGACGTGGCCGCCCTTCCTTACCGACCGGCCCAGAAAATTCGCAATTTATACCCCCTACTCGCTCCCTCCACCGACGGGCCGCTAAATCTCTCTCCGTCCCTCGGAATATAAATTTCTCCCACATTACACCGGTCAAAGGCGAACGAGACTCCTTAAAACGCGATTCCATCTACATCGAAATTCCCCGCAACAAAATATTTCCTTCGCTGTTAACCTCCGAATATTGATCGGATGCAGAAAAAATATTTCCACTCCCGGATTTCGGAAACATGTCATTAAGGGTGGTCCAAGCCGTCAGTTTCGTCCTTAAAAAATGCAAGAAAAGTGTTTCGCCCCACCCTGTACCGTTGAATCGGAGAAAGTGAGGTTAGACTCGCTTCGGATGGCCCGCCGGAAACACGGGGAGGTACAATACGGGAAATTAAAAAACGAGGTGGAAAGGCCACCTACGCCTCGGAGGAGCGCCCGGTGAAATTGCAGCACTATTTTCGTCCCGGGAAAAAATCCGGACGACCTTGGACGGCTTCGGTGACCTTTTGCGTCACCGTCGCCGCTTCTCTTCGAGGGGAGACCTCGGAGATCGTAAAGACGCCCGAAGGACGGAACTTCGGGATTCTCTCAACGCGGCGAACCTCTCGATCGATAGGGACCTAGGGTTTAAAAACCGGGCAAATGGCTTGAACTAGGTACCAATTGTTATCAACCGTTCCTTACACCATTTCCGTCATTTCCATACCTCCGTCCGCAATCGACGTGCGAGCGATCCGCCGGGGTGCGCCACGCCCCACTGCAGGTATTTCGACGAGGATTAAAATTTAAACGGCGCCCTTTTCCTAAACGTTAAGACGATACGAAAGGGCCATTCTATACACATAAAACATTAAAATATTTATAAAACTATTCTTCAAACAGGGTGCACCGAATTACCTCAAAACCTTAACACGTGATTATGGCGGCCGTAAAGAAGAACGCGATGCTCGTGAAATTTAATTTAAAAAAAAAACAGAAGAAATCTCACGAGTATCGGGTCCTTCCTTAGAGCTTACGCAATCACGTGTTAACGTTGCAAATGACTCGGTGCACCCATTTTGAAGAAAAGTTGTATAAATATTTTGACGTTCTCATATATAGGATGACCCTTTCGTATCACCTTAAACGCGTCTTAGGTATCAATAAAGACTCGAGATGATTAATAAAAAAAATTTAATTAAAAAAAGAGAAGAAATCTCACGAGTATCGGGGTCTTCCTTAGAGCTTACGCAATCACGTGTTAACGTTGCAAATGATTCGGTGCACCCATTTTGAAGAAAATTTTTATAAATATTTTGACGTTCTCATATATAGGATGACCCTTTCGTATCACCTTAAACGCGTCTTAGGTATCAATAAAGACTCGAGATGATTAATAAAAAAAATTTAATTAAAAAAAGAGAAGAAATCTCACGAGTATCGGGGTCTTCCTTAGAGCTTACGCAATCACGTGTTAACGTTGCAAATGATTCGGTGCACCCATTTTGAAGAAAATTTTTATAAATATTTTGACGTTCTTATATATAGGATGACCCTTTCGTATCACCTTAATCGCATCTTAGGTATCAATAAAGACTCGAGATGAAAGTCGAGACAATCTCCAGGTGCGAGGGAGTATTTCGCGCCCGCGCGGAATTTCGGAAAACGCGCGGCACACCCGCTTCCTCCATTCGGTTCTGCTCCTTTCGCGAAAGCGAAGGGAGAAACCAAGCAAAAGCCTCTTCCTCGCCCATTGTCCGTCGAACCGGTGGAACCGGTGCGACCGATTAACCTCCGGTTCTGGTACCGGGTACAGTTGGCCCCGTTAATGCCTTTCCATCGATTTAACCGCGTACCGTCCGGCATGCCCAAATGAGAGACCCATTAAGGTGAAGTGAAACACGTCGAGGAACTTGATCGACGTCGATAAGTAAGATTTTTCTAAATGCCTACGTTGCCGACGTTCGTTTTTATATCGACAGCTGTGTCGAATTATATTAGGTATTGTCCCAAATGGCATACTCCCCCTGTCGTTTTCGTACAATAATGATAAAGAAAGCGAAGTAAAACTCCAGAAATCCTCTGGATTCATGCTTTCTGGGGCCCTTATTGATTGCAGAGGGACCCCCTGCGCCATCTGTGATTTACAGGTCAATTAAATTTTCACTCCGAGACCTCGTATTACCATCATTTTAGCATAGAAGCGCATACAACACTTTGTTGTACAAACAACACAAAATTGTCTTGGCCCTTTCGATTCTCATATCAGAGCCTTCGATAATTGTATATTGATCGAAATATGAGAGCTCGACGCCATTTTGGTTCAGGTCTGGACTGAGTTAAAACATTTTTTTGAAAAATCCAAATTTTCAATGTGTCAGGACAATTCTTAGATGATCAGGATTGGTGTGTCAAAGTTTCGGGCAGTTTGGTCTAATACCCTTAAAAAAAAGTGTTGTATTCGAATCGACTGATTTGAAGGGTATTTCACTTCACCTTAAGGTCGCGATACCTGTCGAAGGATCGGGATTTAATATTTGCCGGCTGTCGATTAATCACCAGCGAGACTCCCCTCTTACCTAAGTTCCGGGGCCATTTTCCTAAGACGCGAATTTATTCTATAGCCTTCTCTCGCGGATGCCCGGAATCGCTTCAACGAGGCTCCGACCTTTATGGATCGTTAGCCTTACTTGGATATCGGATTCCGTTGATTTGCAGATTCCTGCAATTCCCCCGGCTGGCCTGGAAAGCCATTAAGCAGCTTAAGAAACCATTAAGGCGATCACGCTCCAAGGGACCTCGAGATCGAGAAGCGAGCCCAGTTTTGCTACCGGCTGTACGGCGTATCGCGTTAAATTGCGATTCTCGTGATTAATCGCCCTCTATTGAGCGGCGATGCAAGCTGCAAGCTGCAAAACCCACCCTGGGTTTTTTCCCTCGATAGCTGCGGGGCCCGTATCGCTCCTTGTGCACCCTCTACGTATCATAATTACCCCGAAGAGGACCAGCCATATTGATAAATGCAAACCGGGGATTATTATACGGGCAACTTGACGGGGATTTCTTTTCGGATCGGCTTAATGATCATCGGAGAACGCGGGGACCTATAAGGGAAATTTCCTTCCCCTCGAGTACTTGTAGGATCGAGTTGCTTCCCTCTGCTGGAATTCTTATAAAATATACGTTAATCTATCGAAACACACGCTAAGGACCTGTAGATTCGAGTAGCTTGAATTTCCAAGGTTAGTTAAGAGGATACGAGTCCACATTCGCGGCCGGCCGAAACTGGCAGTGGCCGGTACGAAATCTTTCGCGACTTCGTTTCTAACCACTCCGGATTAATCGTGTGTGTAAAGGCACAGACTACGTACACATAGATTCCACGCTCCGCCTTGATTCTCAAAAAGTTTCCGGCAATGGCTGCAAGGAAAACCGGGGCGCCACTGCCTAGCCCTTCCGTATAATTCCCGTTTCCACCGCAAGATGGCGCCGCGCCCCTCTCCGATTTTACCAACCGTGAATTGAAAAGCCTAAGAAAGTAATTGATATTCCTCTCGCGAGATGTCACCTCGCTCTATTTTCTTTATCGACCGACACCCCGTCAAAAGCGATTTTGAAGAGAAAATCAAAAAGAGGATCCTTCCGAAGAACCGAACGTTTTGTTTCAGGCAGATATAAAAATTCCGTGAAAAAGAGAGAAAAAAAAAATAATAACGCGTTTCGCTCGAAGGGACACCCAGCCGATTTTAATTAAAAAAGTATCACTTTATTTCAAGTTTGTCGATGATGCGCCATTACAAAAAGGAACGGTAGGACATGGGGGGGTAAAGGAAAGAGAGAAAAGAAAGGAATTTCAGCCACTGCGAATGAGAATTCTCGCGAACCAGCGAATCGCTTCGTATCGTCTGCGAGAAACGGACCGTCGAAAGATGTCCGCGCTGCAAACACGATCGAATCCGGCCCCAGTCTCGTCATAACTTACATCCGACCCTAATCTACGAGCTTACGAGCTAGAGCCGCTCTCTTAATCCATAGATCGACAAGTCTCTGTACAATAACTCCCGGCGAAAGGCCGCGCTCCCTCGCCTCTTTTATAAAGTATAAAGTCTCTGTACAAAGCGCGTCACCGTGTTCAGGATCGGCGACGGCAGAGCCCGAGGAGTCCCTCGTACAATTTATTCCCTCCTCAATTTTTCCTTCTTCTATTCGACACCCCCTTAATTATTCACATTTCACTTATCCAACAACCGTCGACTTTGTGAGCAAAATGGAAACCCCGGGATTTCCGATTCCGAGAAAAATTAAAAAAAAAAAATGAAAAAGAATGAAAAACTAGGGAACGGAATACATAAAAGTATGTATACGGTGCGTATGTATAAATACATACATCTGGCCAAGAGGTTCACGAGTCGATTAGTCATTTATACGTTCATCGCAATGCCCCACAGAAAACCATCCTCAGCCTTGTATCTCAATTTTTTTTTTCAACAGACATATCCCCGTTAACACATTAAATCCCCCATCGATAGTAAATCACTGTTCGGACTAGGTCAACGCGATCGGCTACCTCGAACATTACGTGAGAAAAAAGAAGAAAAAAAATTAAACATTTCGCTCCATAAGCAAAGCCTTGGAACCCGATTCTCCAGTTCACACGACCAACATTCGTATACGACTTTCAAACGTTTACCAACGACGCGACTTCGCAAGAATGAGAAATTTTTCACGCGCAAAAAAAAAATTCTTATGAGCTGGAGAATCGGATCCCTGATACAGTTAGATCAAATCGTACCGTTCGTCAAGAACTAGAACCCCGGCTCCACCATAAAATGCGGACGAAACGCGGCGATCATCTCGCCGAGCAGGGTAAAATGCGGTCATAGTTAGAATCTAGAGTTCTGTAAGATTGAACAATGTTCAACGCAAGTGTATCGAAGGACTGAATCCCACGGGGAAAAAAAAAAAATAATAAACCGGCTCTGAGCGTCATAGCTTCATCCCGGGTGGCTTTCGACAAGGCAGCAGGCGCGATTAAGCAGGCTGAAATCACACAGGATGAATTTCACATGGCAGCCCGTACAGGTGTACCGGCCACGCACGATTCCCGAATTAATCGTAGACTGATAAAGGAAGGAAACGCCGTCCTCGCGCTCCTGACCGGCTCCCGGTTATGCACAAATCGAATAATTGCAATCGACATCGCCATGGCCCTCGAGGGAGAGACTCTCGAAGCACCTCGCCGAGGCTTCGGCCTCCCCTTAATTCGTCTAATTTCTGAATCCCCTTCGTTTCCTCGATCTTGTCAACGAAACAGCCGTGCGAAGTCTCGCAATGCGTGCGTGACGATCTTCGACGTTTCGGCGCTGCTAGAAAGAAAATCCTAAGTATTACTTAAATTACGAGAAACTAGGCAGGTAGCGGTAGACGTAATGGAGATATAAGATCACGTACCGTAGAACCGTACTATGGAATTCCAGCAGTTGTTCCGGCGTCGCCGTTGGCAAACCCCCTGCGTTCTGGGTAGGCATGGCCTTTATCGCCTCCTCGAGCCACTTGGACAGGAGCTTGAAGACGAGGGAATTAATTTCTGGGTCTGCCATTTACGCTCTAAAACGGATTCCTCCTGGCGATGCTTACCTCCTTGTCGAACAAAGTCATCTCGATGACGACGTCCGCCACGTCGGACAGCATGTACGTGTGTAACGAAAAAACCGAGGCATGGAGCAACCTCGCAACCAGGGTCTGTCCCTTCTCCCTCATTATGTTTTGTACCAGTTGTCTCCTTATCGTAAAATCCGATCGGTTCTACGAGACGGGGAAATGGAATTAGATAATCATTCCAATCCATACAAACGTTCCAATCTAGGAAGAGAAGTTAAACTTACATCGTGATTTCGGCCGCTGTGGACCAGGTCGTAAAAGAACTTCATCACGGACGCGTTGGCGTCCCTGTGGTCTAAACTGCAGGCCAGCAAAGCGCAATCGACTATACTGCTCAGCGCTCCAGAGTGCAGGAAAGCGACCGGTGATCTTTGCAAAAATCTGCAGGGGGAAAAAAATAAAAATTATCAGAGTTGAGATTTTTAGGCTAGCGAAGTGTAATTTAAGCTCGACGAGTACCTAGCGCACAGGCGAAAGAGGTCGTCGACCGTGTCGGGATGGTTCTTCAGTCCGTCAGGATTCTGAAGCAAGGCAAATGCAGGTCCGATAAAGGCTTCCAGCATTCCCAGCAAACCCGAGACGCATTCCATGTCGCTTGCGTACTCGTCGACCAACACCGAGCCGAGGTACAGGAAGCAGCTGTGCTGGTGTGCCGCGTATAATTCTACTATCTGAAAAATAGACAACCTCGTAGAGACAACTACCCAGAAAAAAAAAAACGTATATTACTTGATTTCAATAAGCCATCGTCATAACTACCTGTTTAACGAGGGGTTCAAGAAGGTGAGCCGAATGTTTCCCAACACACCGAACGGCAAACCTGAGACAACGGCAGCATCTCTCCATCAACCTTGCATCACGCTGATACGTTGTGCAGGTCTTCGACAATACCGGCCACATCTACAAAACAAAATTTGAATATTGATTAAAATTCCCTTGCGCTATTTTTGATACTTCTTGTCTAGGTATAATACCCACTTCCGTAATAACACTTTGGCAAGGATGAGGTTCGTTCGATTCCTCTTTGCTAGGATTCGTGTGCCTGAAAATCGCGGCAAGTCTGTCGAGCCATATCACAGGGTCGCTTTGGTTTCCTCGAGATTCCAGGAGCTCGCAGAGTGGCCTCGCCTGGAACCAGCAGAGCTCCTTCATCGCTGGCCCGATCTCCTCCCGAGGTAACCTGGCCAGGATGATCGAGACACCTTCCAAGTAAATTGACCAGCGTTAGACATTTTGTGCGATTGTTCTTGAAAATTTCGTTAAAATTAGGATATGAAAGGGCACCTCTCAACAGTCCAATTGCTGCATCGTTGCTGATGCCAAAACTGTCCAGGGATCGAGCAATCTGCAGGAGTCCCGGGAAATGGGCAGCCATGTGCTGCGAACAAGCAGCACAGATGCTTTGCAGCGCACTCGAGGCAGCGTTTCCTAGTCCTCTTTGATTCAGGCACGCCAACAGGAAGTTTAATACCGGCTCTAGAACCGATTAAGAGAACCGTTAAGGAAGAATCACGCTGTGAATACGTATCATTTTTTAAATTCATTATAATATTGAAACTAAGTCTTACCTAATGATTGGGGATGCCTTTCAATCCACTCGCAGAGCTCACCGAGTAGAAGAATGCTGGTATGTCGAACTGCGATGTGTGTGCCCTCCGGCAGGTTTAAAATTGCTTCGACTACTTTTGGCACCACATCGTTCTCTTCGCTGCAAGGAAAAATCCTATGTAGTAGTCTTGTCGTAGGAGAATTCTGAATAAAAATATGAATTACACATACGGTAGGATATTCTTAGCGACAGCTTGCATTACGAAGAGAGCTGCCTCCGTTGAGTCCCATGTAGGTGGATGTGCAGGCTGTCCTTGCGGTCCAGGACCTCCAGTCAAATTTGAAAACATTTGTCGGAAGCAGTGACTGCTGCTGACCACGAATACCACATCCTTTATCAATTCCGAGACTTTCATTCGAAATTCAGCAAACTCTTCGCCACCTCCTCCTTCCTCGACTAGACCTAACTGTTAGATCGAGGAAGTTGGATAAAAATTAAATGGATCTTGATACATTACCGTAATACTCGAGAAATATGCCGAAAGAGTAATAATAATTTTATTTTATAGTACTCACATGATCCGGTTCCATTTGGCAGTGCCTACAAAGTGCACCTATAAGCCTTTCAATGTGTGGTTTGAAAACTGAATTGAGTTCGTCGTTGTTTCGCTGGTAAAGTACCTCCGACAAGCGATACCACAGATTGAACGTTATCTCCGCGACCTGAAAATGGAGACAGAAAAATTACTATGTATTGAATAAAATTGTAATACCTGCAAAAAGGCTCAAAGTGCCTTACCTCGTAATCGTGGTGGCCGACACACGTTAGAACTAAATCTAAGATTTTAATAGCGTAATGTTGCTTTCCTTCCACACATCCATCCACCATGGTTCTTAGAAACGTCTCTGCGAGTTCGGTAAATATCCGACAATAATTTGCAGACCTGTAACAGCAATTGCCATTCCTTCCGGTTATGGAATGTTACATTTTATGGCTAATTAGAACAAAAGTAATTCGCCATCGATGAATAATTTGATTTTCAATGATGGTAAATTATAATAAAAATGGAGTATCAAGGATTACTTTTCCATATCTTCGTGTGCAACCGACAGGTGGTAGGGTTGTTCCAGAGCCATGACACATGTAAAGAGGCACAATTGTAGATGTTGCAAATGTGGAAGGATATGGTCGCTGTTATTTTGACTGTGGTCATTTATATTGACATCTTCCAAGACTTGCAGAATCACGCAAACACAGTCTGTAGCAGCCTCATGAATTTGTGAGCCAGCCATGTGATTACCCAGTACCTGAATGGTGTAAACATTAGGTAAATCACAGGTTATATAAGCCAAAATTAAATACCGTTTAATGACATTGTCATACCTGAAAGGCATAAGCCACTATGTCACTGTTCGGCAGTGGAACTGCAGGAACTCCTATCCAACTGGTAAAGCAGCGAAGTATCCGAACTATTATTTGCACATTGTCTCCACTATTCTTTAAACACATTTTCTGCAAAAGGGAAATTAAAATATGATACGAAATTTTCCAAAAGGAGAACTAGAAGGAATATTCATGGAACAATATTCCTGTACCACAACTGAATAATTTTGTATGTACCAGAAACTCAGTGACTGTGTCCGCACTATCAGCGAGATCCATCATAATATGTTGCCGTCGATTGGCACCTAACCTAATAATAAAAACCTGTTTACATCACTTGGAAGAAAGCGAACAGTGCAAGTAAAATGTAAATAGTAACTATAATATGATAAAGGTAATATAATTTCATTTTATAGTTTAAGATGAAAACAAGGACAAACCTGAGTGATGGGGAATTTACTTCTTCGGGCAATACTCTCATAACTTCGAGTAGCGGCCATAGACTAGAACTGATTCCTCCAAATCTGTTTATTAAATCTACTACTGGCTTTTGCCAAGATGACATTTGTAGGCCCAAATCTGCTAGTGCCAAGCATAGCTAAAGGATGCAAAGAAGGTATAAAATATTATAAATTGTAATACTTGCAAAAAATTATGAATGCTTTTTTTATCATGCTTGATTACATAATGACGCTCAAATACAGATGCAGAGAATATGAATTCCCAGGACCGTTACGTCACCACAATAGATAAATTTCGTATAAATCTACGTATAAGCACTATAAAATAAAGACCTGCGTAACGATGACACCATTGGTATTTTCATTAATCTGGGATAAGTGATCCATTAAGGAATCTCTTAAAGACGTGTGAGCTTCAACAGGTAATTCATGGAAAGACATCTGGATTTTCGTTCTCATTGTTTGAGCAGCAAAATAACAAGATTCCAAATCCCTCTTGTGTTGGAGCATTTCATCCGCCACTTTCCAAGCGAAAACCTACAATAAAAATAGAAATTTCACTGTGTCCTCTGTGAACCTATATCGCATTCTTTAAAACACAAATATTCCTCCATCAGAACCGTTGGAACAACGAAACATATTTTCACAGTCAAATAAAGTTAAAAATGAAAATAACACTTTGAAAATAAAGGTTAAAGTTCTTTTAAGCATAAGGCTTAATAGTCGAATAAAATTGCATTAGCTTCCATGAGAAAATATGTATATTTGGAAGAAATAAATAACAAGTAAATGCCACTGACATCAATAACGAAACTCTCATAATATATTCTTGGATATTTAATCGTAAGGTAGTGAAAATTCTATAGAAACTCAGAAAAGTACAACACAAAGTAAGGTTATGAAACAACACGAGAGGCACGCTCTACGGCATTACGCGTAAAAATTAAGAGCGATGCCCTTGGCATATAAATAGAGTGGAATCCAAATCCAACAACACTGAAAAATGTCGAGAATGTTAGACGTGGGCGGTTGGATAAATAATTAAAGTACAATAAGGATATAAGGTGCAACTCACCGAACCTTGGAGTTCTCCTAGCCATAGGGACGCTTTTTCCTTTTCGGATGTGTCAGGATTGTTGTAGAGAGAATAGACGGCCTGGTAGACGGTCTCGAGGTCCGGCGGCGACTCCATGCTTTTTGGAATTTTTCGTTTCGAACGGTCTCAACTGCGCGTCTCCATGCGTTGGAATATTTCCGACAAGAAACCGCGATAAAACTCACTCGATGTCGGCCACAGAACTCCTCGTCGCTGCTGGCTCGTGACTGGACGGCTGCACTGCGCAAGTGCGTGGTTCATGAACTAAGATGTTTTCTAGATCTTCCACTAGAAGTCAAATATTGATACTAAGAAATACTTACAATTCAATGGCGTTAAAGTCAAGAGATGTTTATGGGGATATTTCCCTAGTTTTTGCTATAGACTGGAAAGAAGATAAGAGACTTGTATTACTCGCACGCACACAATGAGTAGCAGCACCTTACTCAGGCATAAAGTAGGGACCGTAGCTACTCTTATCATCTTTTGGTTTAGTGCTATAAACAGCTATAAAAGCAAAATAGAAGTCCTGTAATTCAAGTCGCTGGAGTTTTGTGATAGTTATTTTATAAGTAATACAATTATGGATGTAGATTTATTAAGACCAGGAACCGTTCCGATTTCCCCGGATACCATCCTGTGGTTTGAATTTCTACTGAATCCTTCGTTGCTTCAAAAACATCTGTCGAAACCTTCGCCGGGTTCGTAAAACTTAACCTCTACTATTCAAAATATTTAATTTCATTATTATTTCTTTTATTAATATCTTTGCAGATCCACCTGCTACAGATTTGATTATCAAATTTATGACGATTAATTGTGACCAGAAAGACTACGATGTCAAACTGCAGGATGGAGACTTGAATGACGTGAAACCTAACGTTATTAGCAAGTGGTCGCATAAGGGTCTGGCATTAAAGATTCTTTCCTTAAAAGTGGCTGCATACTTGAATTGGGATTTAGATATTTTGGAGAAAAGATTGCCATTGCAGATGCAGTTGACACTGTTGCAGGATCTTTTTTTTATTACAACGGACACTATTGTCGAAGTACCTGCTGTACCTGAGTATTCCCTTCGTTCGGTCTCAGATGAACTTTTATTCACGATTGTCCTTTATCATAGATGGCATCTGAGAGCAATTGTACACAGGGCCTTATATAATAAGCAATCGAAGCAGCATTTTCACCATACGTAAGTTTTTGATAACTTGCATGAAATTTTATTCAGATGATAGAAGCCGGTACAGCCACCGATCATTCATGTTATATATTTTCGATTAGCCCTGGCCTTCAAGAATCCATTTATGTACCAGTTGGATTTATTGACGATGTCACACGGAAATTAGAGGCTAACGTTTCCAATAGCATACGAGTGCTTAATGCAGTCTTGCAGACCACTGATCTAAAGCCAAAGGTACTTTCATTTGACACGTTTCAAATGTTAACCGAGGATAGTACAGAAGTCAAACAAAATTGGGAGAATATGCATGTAATTACAGAGGATGAATTCAAGTGTCAGGTATATTCCTATTTATTTATTGAGAAATATTTCTTTGCATTTATTATGTAAGCATTTTATTTCATTTTAGATACACTACGATCTCGGCATGTTTTACATTCTAAAAGAAGAGTATCATGTCGCAAAGCACCATATTTGTCAAGCCAAAGAACTGTTCTTAAAATTGGATCCATCGAAAATGTTGTACTGTAAAGTCAAGAAGGAGTATCTGGATGGATGCTGCTTGGCGTGTGACGTTCCAGTGGAAGGAATAAAACCTGGTCTTACGCAACAGTTACATAGCGCTATTAAGGATCAATATGCAGTGAGTTGATATATGAATCAAATTTTTTCACTATATTTATATTTAACATATATTTCTTTTTATTTTTCCTCTAGAATATCTTGCAAATCCTGCAGGCAGACAACGTGACAAGAGAAATCCCTCAAGTTTATAGGGACAATTTGGAATTGGACATACAGGGTGGCGTGGTTAATAGGAAACTTATTGTCGCGCGTGATCTACTTCTTCAAATTCAGTGCCTTAATTTTGTACGTAAGGTGCTCGAAAACGACGTCATTGTTGGAGATTACATAGCTGAAATAAAAATTGCTGGCACCAAAGGTTTAGATATACTTTTCTGGGTATGTATATAAATAGGGAATATTTAAAATAGTTTAAGAATGTAACTTTTAATTGCGATACTTGCCCAGGCGTTTGGTAACGTATTGGAGAAAGTTACAGAAGAAGACAAGACTCGGATATCTCGCTACCTTTTATATCTTGTCCTAATGGGAGACATCGAGGGCCTTGCAAGTAAAATCCTGAGTGATCCGAAGTTAGTATCACTTTTCGACGAGGAGGAATTGCAGGAACTTAAAAAAAAAGCTGCACCAGCCGAATGTGACTTACCGGAGTTGTTAACAAACAACGATTGGGGAATTCCTCTCGTAACATATACTCGTAAGTATTGCTCGTTAAGTTCAAGATTAAAGCTAAAGAGTAGAAATTAATTTAAATTATTATTTATGTGTGATTTTCAGAAAATCCTAGGTTAGACATCTTTCAGATGGAGCAACGTTTGATATTAACATACGATCCTGAGAAAATACGTGAGATGTTAATGTACCTTGTCAGTAAAAATCCAACGAAACCATTATGGCGAGTCAACAGTTGCTGGGAATTGCCGATTCCTCTTCAAAGTGTTGTCGTTTCCTTACCTCAAGGATTCCTGCAAGATTACTCGTATTTACTGCTCGCTAAAAGTCGAGAATTGGTCTCAAGGAAGGATTTTGTTGGTGCGAGAGAGATGTTGACAGTATTAGCAAAGGAAGTTGAGCAACACTCGCAAACTGGCAATACCCTTTTATTCAAATTAGAAAAACTGGTCAAATGGGAACTGCTACTTGTTGACATCTGGCATTGCCTCTACGCCTGGCCACCGAACAACATTTGTAAATAACATATCTACTACTAATAATAATTCATTACTTAGAAAGAAATTCTTTCACGCTTCCATTAATGGCGAGTGTTCTTTTTAGGCGACACAAAAGCTCTGGTTGAACAATGCAAACAATGTCTCGGTGCTCTGCAAGCTACGGACCAGGTCATACCGAGGCAAGAAATCATAGAGTATTGTACAGTATTTATGTTAAACATGGCCGAGTGGGAGTACTTGACAACGCTAGAAAAACGCTGGAGTTATTCTGAATTTATAGCTGCGGTGAGTACAGTGTGCCAGGATATCGAGAAATACAAAGGAGGAAGGAAGTTTCCGAGGGAAGCATGGGACATGGGTAAGTTCCTACGATTATTATTTTTTTTCATGCAGATTTAATTGATGTATCGATCAGTTTTAGCCGTGTTCGGAACGGGCAGAGAACCACCCCAGAAACGTGGCTCGAGTTCTAGTAGTGGAAGTGGTACGAGTGCAGGAAATTCATCGAGGGATGCAATTGCAAGTGTTACTGGTTCTTTAACCAGGCTTCGTGAATCTACTGTGCTTACAGTAGCTATTTCATTGCTCGAGAGATTGCACAATGTCTTGAGGGACGACTCTAATTTCGAGCTTCACACGCAGTACCCATCACTTCGACCTGCCAGTCTGCCGAAGTAAGTTTCTCTATATTTTCCAATCACGTTATCACCAGCGATTTGTTCGCGTCATGAATGCATGCGAAACGCTCATTCGGATAAATATTTGCTCGATATTTTGACGTTCCATTGTTGACGGTAATTTTTACTTTTGCCTTGCAGTCTGAATTCATATAACGCAAGGACGATAGGAGAATTTCTCTTTCAACTTTTGTTGCAAGCTCTTAAGTACTATCCCAGTAACGTCTCATGGCTGCGGTTAATGGGAGATTTAAATTTTGGTGAGCTATTACTTTATTATTCAATTTTACCTTTCGTACAGTATCTCAATGGTTCCTTGGAAAGTTATTTGAGAAGCTATACTTTGAAGAATATCATGTCCAATGATAGCATAAATATAGATATGTCACTCAAGAGAGACATTTGCTTGTAATCTGTGTTATTCCAATTATCACCGCCACTGCGAGTAAATCGTTCATGACAATAAATATTTGATGCAGAAGCCGTTCGTCTACGATGTCTATTTAAGGAATCAATTTTTTTCAGCTTTGGGATATTACGAAAGTGCCATGAAGTATTATTTGGAGGCGACAATGGTAGCCAGTGATTTATTCAGCCAACCGGTTCCTCGGAACCTGATCGATGATCTGGTTTATCGACGGATGATCAAATGCTGTGCTCACCTGCTATGTTATACACAAGCTGTAGTGTTGTGTCAATTCCTTGAAGAGGTTGATTACTCATTGGCTTTTAAAATGGCAGCAGGCGATCAGAAGAATTGTGCTCCGGCTGATGCAATGGATGCTTATTACTATTGCATCTGGGACACGACGATACTCGAGTACCTTATCCATCTACACACCAAACGGGGAGAACATCATAGAAAACAACTCGCAGTAAGTGATTCTATAATAATTAAAAGCTTATGCTCTGCCTTTTGTTCTGTCCATAAGCAATATTCTTTGGATTTTAAAAGCCGAAAATCTTGCAGATCAAAGTAATCGGCTTGTTGGAATTGAATTCCAATAATAACGAGGAGATACAAAGGGAGGCGGCGAATATCAGAAAAGCGAAGTTTTTGAGAGCACTGGCAAAGCAATATGTTTACTAATTGACTTGTAAATATAAAATATATATTTGTACCTGATAGAGATAAAATAATACGAACACTTGTGACTGGAGCATTCCGAATGTCATTCCTTGAAGTATCCGGATACAAGGTTTGTCTCTGAAACTGGTACCATTGATCAAATTTTTATTTCCTTCGAGTCGAAGAAATGGAAAAAAGGTTTATCAGTTCACCGAAGGTGAAAAATCTGGGGAAAAGCTGTAGAAACGAAATGCCACTTAGAACGAGCTCTGAAAATTCCTACGATATAATGTCAGAGATTACTGATAAGTGTCTCGATTGCTTCAAATGTAGACACTACTTAATAATAAGTATAGCTATATTTCTTGTTGATTAAAATTTTTCTGAATTCAAGCCTTTCAGCACTATGTAGAGAGCAGCAATGTCTTGAACAAGTGAGTGTAAAACAAGTCAGAGGCTGAGCTGAGTCTGTAACTAATGAAGCTTATCAGTAATTCATCCCTGTGTGCCGTTGAATTTTACCGCTGATAAGAGCTTCGATGCGTTGGGTCGTCTGTTTATTAGTCATATTGCGGCGTTTCGAGAATATCAAGCCAAGCCATTGTCAAAAATATCAGGACCATTATTGCGGAATCCTTTTCACAGCATCGTAACAAAGAACGTCTTGCATGGAGCTGGATCGATAAGGACTCAATCACTTTTGGCTGTGGTAGAAGAATACTCGTGCTATCTATGTCACGGTTGACATGAAGGGTGTCCGTTGTGTCCACATTGGGTGTGATCGTTAATAAAAAAAATTGGACGTGACCTCATGTCCAGGCCCAATCGGACATTTTGGCTGAAAATAGACTCTCCTTGACTGGGTGGATTTAAAGTGTCGGCTCGATCAGGAGCGACGCTTTTCTTCTGGCCTTCGGAGTGTCGGAAACTCGACCCCACTTCCAAGGCCGTAATTACAATCCGAAGAACATTGTAGAAGTATTAATATTTCGATTGTGAAATCCTTTATACGTTGATATATTCCAGACTGCTACCAGTCGTCTCGAGTTGCAGAAACCATACACCAGGGTGCAACAGCAACGACAACGATGGAGGTCCCTCGAAACTGAAAATCAGCCTCATGTTACACTTCTATTGAATAACAATTGAAGAACATTACAGTGGAACAAGAAGTAAGGTGAGAGAAACAATTATTAGTACCTTTGAAGCATGTTCTCCATAAGCCTTTCCAAATTGTCTGAATCGTTACATATACATTTTGCAGAATATTAACGAGACTCAATTTTTAGAGCAACAAGAGCCATTTTGGTTTTACCAGAGATTGATATTCGGTGTCCAGCATGGTAGCTGCCACATTGTTGCTGGTGACCGTCGCAGTGGCCGTGGCTTTATGGTCATTTCATTGTTACGTTAGAGGTGGAAAACGAGGAGAACTTATTAACAAGATCCCTGGACCAGTGGCTTTGCCCTTTATCGGGAACATTTTGTCATTTTTAGTGCCTTTTGGTAAGACTGGCGTACCGATAGTAATCATTGCCATACCCTGTTAGTGTTCTTTTGGTCTTGTATATTTTAGATAGTCTAACTCAATTAATTGCCATGAAGATATCGAGCTCGTTCAATTATATTTTTATAAGGCTCAGCTCATCAGTTTCAGACAACTCTGTGACCCACTTATATTGCATATTATTTGTTGTTTTAGAGGAATTATGGTATGTCTTAAGACGTCACAATCGGGACTATTATCCCATTTATAGACTTTGGAGTGTGAGATGGCCCGTAGTTAATTTGCAGCATCCCGATGATTTGGAGGTAAGCAAAACAGTACAGTTAATGATAAGCAGTGGATTTTAACGTGAAATAATTGTTATCATGGCAGCGAATACGTCAATGCGAATGGCGAAATAAATTTACACGAATTCGTAGGTCTTGCTGTCGAGCCCGAAGCATATTGAGAAAAGTCTTATCTATAATTTTCTTCACCCATGGTTTGGTACAGGTTTATTAACAAGTACAGGTAAATACAATTAAGCAGTGGGATCCAACATTACTCGTGTAAAATTTAATAAGAACCTTTGTACTAGGAACGAAATGGCAAACTCGACGGAAGATCTTAACGCCGGCATTTCACTTCAATGTTCTTCAGGAATTCGTTGATGTGTTCGTCGATCAAGCAGACCAACTTGTGAATTCTTTAAAAGCAGAAGGAGGAAGCGTAGTTAAAGATTTACTTCCTCTTCTGACTAATTACACTTTGGATACCATTTGCGGTACATTGCTTACTTTTTTCAGCAATTGTCCATAAATGGATATGTAATCTGATTACGAGTAAGCCGCTTCGACGAAGAAAAAAAGTTTATCGGAGATATTTTTCCAGAGACTGCAATGGGAACGAGATTGGATGGTAAAAGTGTACTTCACAGCAAGTATAGATCAGCCGTTAGCGAGATGAGCGAAGTCGTGATTTATAGGCAAGTGCATCGATGCTAAATAAAAAAAATTTATTAACGACAATATGTAATTGAGAATAGCAATAATTTGCAGACTAGTGAGGCCATGGACACACCCTAACTGGTTATTCACGTTATACCCAAAATATTCCGTACAGAAGCGAGCGCTGAAAATACTTCACGGTTTTTCAACAAAAGTAAGCTTTGTCCTAAGAAAACAATTTTATTTGCAGTAGTAACAAGCCGAGGTAGACGTAACAGAGATTTATTGTTTTGATCGGCAGATTATAGGTGAGAGGACGCAATACCACGATGAAAACCCTGGAGCATTTTTAGAAAGTTACCAGGAGAACGGAAACTACGTGAATCGGTCAGAAATAGAGTCCAGCAATGGTGAGAGAAATATGACAACAGGAGCAGCTGTTTCTTAACTCGGAAAAAATGGTACGTGGTCGTTCATTCCAGGGAAGAAGAAGAAGAGATTAGCAATGTTAGATCTGTTGATTGCTGCATCGCGATTGCACGGTAGAATCGATGACGATGGCATCAGAGAAGAAGTCGATACATTCATGTTCAGGGTAGGTTGCCGATAAAGGCATCACCATCGGCTTTTTAATAATACCATCGAACCATTTTTAGGGACACGACACAACGGCAATGGGACTGTGCTTCGCCCTTTTGCTCTTAGCCGAGAACAAGGAAATTCAGGTAAGACTTCGGTAATACTAACGTCTACTTAAGTGTTGAATAAAATGTAAACTAATAAAGTATACGTAGGATCGCGCAAGAAGGGAGATCGACGGGATTTTCGAAGAAAGTGGTGGGAAGATCACAATGGCCGAGGTACAGCGAATGACTTATTTGGATCGTTGCATCAAAGAAGCGCTCCGTCTGTTCCCAAGTGTCCCTTTTATATCCCGGCAAACCGCAGAAGACCTCCAACTAAGTGAGCATCGACCCTTGTATTAGATTTTACTTGGAGTCTTGCGACACTGCAACTCAATTTTGAATATACAGTACCGCAGGACATAGCAGCTGTCATCCCTTCAGTGCCTGTAATATTCCTAATGATTGCATCATTCGTTTAGAAAATTACGTGATACCAAAGGACACGATTATCCAAGTGCACGTCTACGACCTTCATAGAGATCCGAATTTCTGGCCGAATCCTGAGCTCTTCGATCCAGATAGATTCCTGCCAGAACGAATCCAAGGACGCCATCCATTTTCGTACGTGCCATTCAGCGGGGGGCCCCGTAATTGCATAGGTGAATTGATAATTAGCATCCCATTGGCTTCCCGATAAAATGCCTAAAAACCAGGGAAATATCTCTCCCCTCACGAATCTGAAATCGTAGGTCAAAGGTTCGCCATGTTGGAGCTGAAGACGCTGATAAGTCACATTATGTACAATTTTTACATGGAGCCGATCGACTTCACCAACGACGTAAGATTTTATCCGGATTTGGTGCTGCGGCCAGGGCATCCCATCCGAGTGAAATTCGTCCCCAGATCGGCATAAAAAGGACATCACGGATTACCTACCAAGTAAAGCTGTAATAATTCTCGAATAATCCTCTCCAATGGCCACGACTATGGGAATATCTCAAACTCAATGCACTCAACGTACATCGGAGAGAAGCGATATCTAGTAACCTCAATTGCGCTAAAACGATGCCGATAATCTCTGCTAAATTCCATTTAGAGACTATAAACGTGGAAGTGGACTCTAGTGGCATCTACGACAGGGTACTTTTACATATGAGCTTATATTTCGTGTAATTTCTTTACATCAGCCGACTACCTGTTTTATATATAAAGCTTCCATCCAAAAAAACGATACATTGATTGTTTGCTTTCCTGTTAGTAAAGCTGACATACATACCGACAGCGCGGCGAGTCGCTGTCTCGCAGAAAAGAGAGACCACCCTCGTTAACATCTGCTCACCGTCTATTTTCCAGCCCCGCGGCTACGACACCCTCCCCTCGGTTTAGATCTCAGGGTGTCTCATCATATTTCACATATCCCATCTCTTCTCTCCGACTCGCGGTCTCGGAAAGGAAGGGCTTTTTCCGGAATCCCCTCGCTCCGGTCGGCCGAAGCTCCGTAGAATAAATATAAAGCTCGCTTAAGCGGCCGTATCAAAAATAGAGAGCAAACGTTCGGCAAAAATGGTTAACTGCCGCTAAGAGGTGTTGGCATTCCCTCGGTGCAATATACGCGGTAACGCGCGGAAATATTCTAGGAACAATATTTGGATACGGCGTATATGTGCACGAACGTATGTAAAAAGGAGACGACGTTATCCTCTTTGGTGACACTACGATTTGGTATTTTTTTGTTTTCTTTTTTTTGTGTTTCTTTTCCTTGCATTAACTCCTGGCGAAGGTACTGACATTTGTTGCGGCCTTAGAGATTACATTAATAACGCGCATTGTACAACGACTCACATAAATAGAACTTTTACAACTGTACAGATCACATTTGAACGTTGGAGAATTTAACGATGGTCGCCGACCTCTCGGCAGAGATTTACTTCCCCCCGTTTCTTTGTCGCACTTGCTCTACGGTGGTCGTGTTACAACCCCATGAAAATTCCATCCTAGCGGTAATCCACGTCGTACAATTTCGCGTATCTCTCGTTACGAAATAACGCCACGGAATGCTCCTCTCGATTTTCAAGTGCGGAACAAAGAAATACGGAGTAACGACCCGATAAGAAATTCACATTTAGATTCACTTGGAGAGGATCAATTCTTATGTATTTAACCATAGCCATACTTGGCGTAAGCGCATACGTACGTGTGACGTATATGTACGTATAATAAATGTATTTACCGCGAAACTCTACCTTTCCCGATTCTCCCATGAAGGGGACAGTAACACGACCCGCAGGAAGTCGTCCCTAGCGAAAGTACAAATTCCCATTTCGAATATTCGATGCAAGACTAATCCAATATGATCACCTCTGTGCACATTACGAGCACTTCGCGCACCCCCTTAGTGATTAAGATTACAGGATTATATGCTCGTTACATGCTCGTCCACACTGGTAGAACGTTATATATCGTTATATCCCGGGTACAAGGCTTCGCTAGTCGACTATTCTACGCTAAATCACAATCAAAATGTTACACCGTTATATGTTACAGCCGTTACATCTCGGAGTAACTTCAGGGCGCTCTTCCTGGGGTGTCGAAGAACCTCATCGAATTTCACGGCCGACCCGGCGATTAACGCAAGCACAAATAAATATCATTATATTAAGGGTCACGTCGTTATTTTTTTGTTTCTTCTTTTTTTTTGTAGGATTACATCTATGCAAAGTCTGCATATACAGGGCTACCCACGAGACGCTCCAGAGACAGAAGACGCGGACGACCGTTCCGATTTTTCCCCTTTCCAAGAGGAACCACATGGTAAATGAAATTAATAACCGCGCCATAAAATCGATCGCAATGACCCGAAGAGAAATCCCTATTTGTACTTTTTTATAGCTCCGTTCGTTTTCCAGGTAAAATGTTAAACATCGCGGATCGCCCCGTATACGCGTTCTACACTTTGGCGTCCCGACGTGACAATTCCTAAAGGGCTGCTCGAAAAACTCCTGGAAAATTATCGAGGCTCCTGCGAGGGTAAAGTTTTCCAAAAGCTCCGGAAAGCGAAGTTCATATAAGTAATCCTGCATTTTCGGACAAGTGTTTTCACCCCGACTCGCCGACAACGGGGCACGCAAATTTTTCCCGGGTCAACGATAACATTTGGCCTTTCGAGATACTCCTATCTCAGTCTACGCATTCCCCGAAAAATCGCTCGCGATTGGAGAAAAGTTTGTTATCGAGTTAATTGTGACATCCTGCGTTCGTATCCCAGAATTGCAACTTCTCCGTTCTAGGCCGTGATTAGGAGATGGAATTATTTCCCACCAGCAAGTGGAGAATGGCCCAGAAACTCTGCACATTAATCGCCGCTATTAGCCGTCCTGGGCAGCCGCAATTTTCCTTTCCCTACGTTAAATACGGCACTGCGAGGGTCTTACAAACGGTAAAAGAAGGCACTTGTAACGTGACTAAGGCGACAACATTTTCCATTACACAGGTCTCCCTTTTTTCTTTTTCCCAGGCATCTTACGGCGGTACAAGTTCCATGACAATTTCCAGCACGGTTTTCCATTCGCAAATACGCGATGGGGGAATTTCCCCCGTGGAGGGTTCTCGCAAAAAGCGAGTAACATTAGAGCCGGATGAGAAATTTCTTCCCATTCCGCGATTACTTTCTTTTCCCTCCTCCTTGAGAGTTACTTTGGTAATGACTAGGTCTTACAGAATCGCTATACTTGGCGTTACACACGAGCACTTACGGCGTGCACGGTCTCCTACATTACATGCGTAGCGTTAACATAATTAATAACATAATGACGCACTAAGGTTACTATGGCCGCGAGGGGGTGCAATCGACATATCCATACATACGTATTCTATGTACACATTAGCGCCGTAAACGAAAAATACCCGGTTTACAGGATACATATAAATAATATTCAAGAATCATAGGTGCTCGAAACGTTTGTGCGAATTAATCAGGCCGCACCCCAAAGAGGGAGCGAACGCTTCTTCAAGCATTTATTAGCCCCACGAATTCATAAATAATTACTCACAGGGCAAGTATTTCTTTCATTGACCGCTTCGTTTGGCAAAGTTCATTCCGCGGGTTAGTCTATGTATTTTTGGCGTGCGGTCCGACATAGAAATCGTACGGTGTCCGAGAAATGCGCGGTTCCATTTCCCAATAAAACTGGTTGCGCATAAAAAATGTCCTACTTAGAAAAGTGTATAACGCGCTCGAAAATGCCCGTAACGTTAAATTAATCGCGGGCGGCAGCTTCGAGTTATTATGCATAAAGGAACTTGGATGTCCTCCATAGTCGAGCGTTAAGAAAATCGAAGTTGGTACTCTTGCATCATCCTACCGCGTCGACCAATCAGCGTCGCGTGACGTCACGAAAATCAGGCCTACCAACGTAAGCAGCTCGCGTGGCCGAGCAAGAAATTTCTCTCCACGTTCTCTGTACACATGAAAATACGTGTATACGGATATGCTTCGCGGGGGAAGTTGCTGAGCAGAGGTAAAGACCTGGCCGGAGATAACGAAGGACTCCATTTTGCTGGCCACTATTCCCGCCTCAAAAGGGAAGCCCGAACCGACCGAATTCCCGAAAATTACCTTCTCGCCTTACCTTCGACCCTTTGCTGATCGGTTAATTAACACGGGTATAAAATTCACCATAGAAGAGAAGAAAAAAAAAAGGATACTCCAACGCTTTTCTACTCCATTTTCAACAAGGATTTCATTACCACGTTAACAGCGCGAGGCGTGACCAGGCTCTCACCTGCCGTTCCCACGTTAATCCAAATGATCAGGTGATCCCCGATAAGAGACCGATCAACAAAGGGTCACCAGCGGTTTCCTAGCGCCCAAGAGATCCAGGATCGGCTTGCCTTCCTCATCAGCAGCTGGCGAAATAACAATACGACTCTGTACTCCCCTAGGGAGGTAACCAAGGACCCGGAAGGCCGGCTCGTCGGACTCTACCTTTCAGAACTGGATGCGATAGTTGCTGGGCCGAGGAATGGACCTAGCCTTGGTGGGCGGCAGAGAGGAGCAGGAAGCCTCGCTGCTGGCAGTGCCCCCGGAGTCGCGACCTCCGCTCTTGCTGCTGACAGTGCTGCCGGTGCTCTGTCCCCGAGATCCGCCCAGTTTCCTGAGGGTTCCCTTGCCGTCGCCGTCGCTCAGCCTGCCGTACTCCCCGATGCGCCTCGAGGGCGGCGGTATCAAGGACCGTCCGTGATTCTCGCGGTGCTTGACCTCGGGGTTACCTTGCTTTTTGCGCTCCAGGTCGCCGAGCCGCTCGTACTCCCCCGGCAGAGCGAGGTTCTTCTTCGCGGTGGGGGAGTTGCTCCTGACCGAGGCCTCGGACCCCGAGGACTTCTTCCTGCGCTGGGCCTTGGGGTCGAACCTGCCGTACTCCAGGGTGCAGTTCCCGGAGTCGCGGCCCGACTTCGTCGCCGGCTCCATGCTCGGTCCAGGGTCCGACTTCTTGCGAGCCTCCGAGTCGCTGAGTCTGCAGTACCGCGAGTTCCCGGACTTCAGGGTCCTGGGGGGCCTCGGCAGCGAGCTGGGAGGCAGACTGCCCGCTCTTCGAGGCTCCCCTTCCTGCATCCGCTGTCTCTGGGAGCTGCGACCTTGCTTCTCCAGCAGCATCATGTCCTCCGGCTTCCCGTCCGAGAGCCTCGAGGCGGCGCTCTTGAACCTGACCGCGTGGGCGAACTCCAGGATCCCGCCGGACGCCTCGGCCGGGTCGTCCAGGAGGCGGCTCTTGCTGGAGGCCGTGCTCGAGCTACCTGTACTATCTACACCCGCCAATAATGGCTTGGGTATTTTTCCTTTTCGCGACGCAGTGCCTGGATTAGAGAATCCTGGAAAACAGCAAAGTGCCCGCTGAAAAAATAAGAAGACGGACACGGCCGTGTCGGAGAGGAGGCCCGGGACCTGGAAGAGGGTTAGTGCTCGCCACGACAGCGCATGCGCACTCAGGAGGAAGGGATGGTCTGGATGAAGGATGGACATTAGTCGGACCGCACCAAAACACCAAACACGGGCGTTATGAACCCGAAGACAGGCGGTTATCAAAATGTGTATCCTCGTATATTTCTTTCTCTCGCCACACAACGCATGTCCTTTTAATAGAAAAAAAAGATGTATATATTCGTCAGGTAACGAGACGTACATATGTGGATACGTGAAATACAAAAATATGACACTCAGCAAAATTGGGAGAAAAAAAAAAAATGAAGACAATGACTTAGGTGTTTATTATCTGCACTGTTACTTGTTAAAGGAAATGCACGACGTCACGCAAGCACTATTAAACGGTTAGGGCGGGTTCAAGAGTAGTACGTGCATTGATTGATAATGTTTATGCTTTGCAGTGCATCTGACTAATGTTGGTATTTTTTTTTTTCTAATTAACCAGCCTCGCACTACCCTGAAGCCGCTTGAAGCCCAATCCGATGCCACACGAACACAACTGTACCTTTTACACATATACCGCTTGTGCGATAATAATCGCGACCTGCTGTGACTTTTGCGAAGGTGATACGATGAATTGTAAAAGAATAAATGTCTACTAACGATAAAAGATAAATGAAATTATACAGCGGAATGGATAGTCAAGTATCTAGCAATCGACAGTGAACCTTCCGATGGTCAAAACTGCACCGAGGTGACAATCTGTGAGAACTCGTTGACATTTTTCTTTTTATGAGCGAGTGGAACGCTACACCGTGGAGATTCTGCCTACCTTACTGAGCAGCTGAGAGTCTAGCTCCTTCAGCTGGTCGTCGAGACTTTTGTTAGTTTGCTCGAAACTGCCTTGCTTCCTATACTTGTAGCTGTCCGCCACTCCGTAGGACCCGGTGCTGCCGTAACCGCTACCGCCACCCAGCACACTGCTCACTGTTGACAACGTGAATTATCGTTAATAAACATCCAAGGCTCTCCAGTTTTCTTGAGAGGGCACGATTTATTAGTTAAACTAAATAATAACCGAGTTCCGGTGTGCTGGTCAGTGCAGTGTGATGGTCCGCCGAAGTGCTCGAATGGGAGGAATGGGCCGCTGGATAGCTGCCTACTCCACTACTGCTGCTACTGTCCTTATCGTAAGTGTGCTTCTGCAGGACTCTTATCATCGCGTCCCTCTCGGCGAGTTTCGACTCCAAATCTTTCATCCTGCCCGGGGAGAGAAGCACGACGTTAAAAATATGCAAACTTACAAGCTTTTATTTTTTACAGGTCGGCTCCTAGTCGTTCGATCGCTGATTGACTGACTTCATTGTGCAATCCCTCACCTGGATTCGAGATCCGCCAACTTCTTCTGAGCTGCGTGCACCTCGTCCATGTGTCGCATCTTCTCCGAGCGAGCTTCCGCTATCAATTTCTCAGCGTCTTGACTCGTCTTTTCCAGAGCAGCGATTTTAGCATCTCTGAAATACATATATTAGACGATTTACACTTCCGTTCATTGGGATGTGTGGTGTAAAAATATTAATATAATTTATGTTTCGATAAATCATGAAATGATTACTTTGGAAGACTAGCTGCGTCGATAGCAGCCTGACGTAAGGCACTCTCTTCCAGGTAACGCTGTTCCCACTTAGCAACGTCACCTTCCAGGGACATAATTTTCTCATCCCGTTCGCGTATCCTCCTCTTCAAATCGGCGATCGTCTCCCCACTGGATGACTGTTCGCTGCTGTTGGCACCTCCACCTTCCCTGAGTTCTCTTTCCAATTGGCCCCGCAATTGTCGCTCCGTTTCCTCTCGCCTGTCGCTGGAAGCTTGAAGAGAAGAGAGAGCTCGCTGCAGCTGGCCTACTCTTTCCACGTACACCTGCTTCTTGCGGGACTGTGAATAATATCGAAGGATTACCAAATTTAAAGAACGCAAAACCTGTCGCGGGATTTCATTCCTCTCGCGGGAATTTAATATCTCGACTTGGCTTAAACGTATTACCTCCTCTTCTAGGCGTACAACATTTCCTTGTGCGTTGGTGAGGGCAGTGTCCAAAATGTCGATATGCGTTCGTTGTTCCTGAAGAGTAGCTCGCTGGGCTGCCAGCTCGATTTCCTGCCTTTCCTTCGCAGCGGCCAGTTCTTTATCTATGGCAAAGACGTTATTATAATCCACGATATCGCAGCAATTTGGGAAATTGAGCGACCTAATTACTTTGTGTGATCAGTTGACCGATGAGCAGCTCTCGTTGCGTTAGCTCCTTCTTCATGGACTCCACAATGGGTGGGCTGTCCATGCGAGAGGAGAGCAAGTCAATTTGCTCCCTTAAGGCACGATTCAGCTCCGTAAGTCTCCGACAATCGTTTTGCAGCCTTAGTCGAGCTGCCCTTTCGAGTTTCTCTCTTCGCTCGCAAGACGCGGCCAACTCTTCATGGGCACGATGCACCTTTGTTATCTCTTGCTCGAGTTTCTGGGACTTTGCTACCTTGTTGTAACAACGCTCCAGTTCCAGTTTCAAGGCACTGTTCTCTTGAATCACTATCTGAACCATTTCAGATGGTGGCCAAATCTCACCCGTTGTCGTCTCGATTTCCTCTCTTCCCTTGGTCTGAGGACTGAACGGGATAAAACGGAAGAGGTTAATAATGCACTGACAGTTAATCGAAATGTGTTAATTAAATTAAATTACCGAGCTGAGGAAGGTTTAACGCTTCATTGACTTACCGAGGAGAAGTGGCTCGTGGGTCATACCCATCGATATCAACTTTTCCAATTCTCGATAAATCAGGCTGTGACCGTGACAGCGTCAATTTCTCAGCAGGACCAAGAAGTCTGTATTTGCTCTTTAAAGGTAGCAATGTTGAAGTGTAGGAAGGTGGTGGTCTGTCTTCGTAGTCATCACTTTGTTTCCCTCGGTCGGTTTCACGCATCTTTAATTCCATGGTACCGCCATTATTCGCGAGCTTTCCATATGAAGGAACTTTAACTTCCTTTGCCAGATGTTTTAACACCTATCGAAAACATTTTGATTTTAGAGCCGATGCAACTAAAATTCAAGTTTTAAGTAATTACTCACCTGCGATTGACTGAGATAGTCATCTGGAATGTCAGTAATTTCTTGACATCCACCGCTACCTGACTGATCGTAGAGATGTTCCTCATGCGACAAGTTTGCCAAAGACTGCATTATTGGACTATTCGAATGTCCTTTGCCACCGCCTTCACAATATAGATAGCCCATGTCTCCGTGTTCTCTCACACTGCTAGATAATCTTGATAAAATAGGGAGAAATATTAGTAATTTAAAAGAACATTTTGATGAATCGACAAACTAATGATCGAAGATTCACCTTCCGGACGGCGTCCATGTACTCTCGTCGTTTGCATTATGTATTATAAGTGTATTATAAGAGCTCGTAGACACATCCAGGCTACTTCGATTCGACCCTAAACTAGTACGATTGCTCAGATTGTCTTTTAAGCTGTTTCTGTTAGAGCCGTTAATGCTATCTTTCAAGCTATTTCGATTCGAACCATTTAAGCTTTCCTTCAAGCTGTTCCTGTTAGAACCACTCAGGCTATCTTTCAAACTGTTTCTGTTGAGCAGGTTACCCTGAATCATAATAGAGGATTTTTTCTTATGTAACAAACCATTACAAGTACATTTATGGTTGCATGAATGAGTTTCTACCGACCAGTACCACACCTAGGTACGTAGCATTTGATTGACAAGGACAATAAATACTGGGTGTGAGAAGGTCAAAAAGTAAAGTATGTGTGATGTACAAACGTATACATGCACACACGGATAAAATAATTTTTATACTTTCGATATGTTACAGGTGCTATAAAATTCAAGAAATGTAATTATTGAAATTACTTGAATATTTGGTATGTTCTCCTTATGACTGGAAGATCTCGATGGACTCTGTTGCTGATTCTCTTGTCCTTGTGGCTCTTGACGCGCCGTATGTCTTATAACATATCGTTCTTCGTTACTTAAATTCTCGTTCGATGTGGAAACATCGGTATCGCTACCACTTAAGCTTTGGGGCAAACCTCCTGTAAAAAAAGAACGTCCAGAAATAAATCGTACTACCCTCGATTCCTAATTTCACCGTCTAAAGCCACGTAACATCAACCGTTCATAAAAAGACATTTCCATACCTTGAGATGACAATTGTTTCCTCTGTATATTGTTATTACTGAAAGGAAGGAATCGACCGGTTTGCTGAAGAGAACTCATGTCGTCATGTGTTCATTTAGCTTGACGCTTATTGCCTGAAAAAAAAAGAGAAACACGTTGTGTATACGATCGTTTTCACAACCTCAAAAAATGTAATACAAAAAAAAAACAAGTACAAAAATCTAGAATTAACGTGTCCTCCAGATTATTGAGATATTTTATTGTTAAATTAAATAACCGTATACACCATGTGCGAAGTGATTCTCTTAATTACTAAGCATAGAAAGTACACGGATACGAAACACTATCGGAGGGAACAGAAAATCAAGTTACATGCAAACCATTAGTCGAAGAGTTACATGCATACCATTGTCTGAAAGAGTATCGGACAAAGTGGAAATCGAAAATTTCTCAAAAGGGGTGAAAAATCTGTCCGGCTGAGCTCTCGATCGAGTGGCTTCGATTAAACGGCTGCTCGCGATATTCATCTACGGGGGACGGAAAAGCGATTATGGTACATATGGAGCGAGGTTGGGGCCAGGCACGTTGTAACAGTGACAAAACAGAGCACCGTGACAGAGGTGTCAACACTCTGGAATGTCGACGATTTGGAGATAAGGGGATATCATCGGGCGTTGAGTAAACGGAGAAAAGTGATTGGGGCCGGGGCTGGCTCGATCTACGTACGCAAGAAGCGGTAGGCTCGTCGATTTCGCACGCAAGCACTGTATTTTTAAAGACTTCTAAACTCAGGGCCTGTATAAATAAACAAAAGGACACGGGCGAGCGCAATCGGCGGAGAGTTTCGGCCCTGGCGGCGTCTCAGGGCCCGGCGGTAATCTCGAATGGGTCCGATAAATTACTCACACGATCGGAGATGCGAGGGCCACGAGAAAATCGCAATTATTTCAATAAATTGGTACACTTTGCTCCTCCACGCACAAGAAATAAAAATCTCTGTCTGCCGCATTCCTCGCCAGGTGGCGCCTCGACGCGCGAGGTTTGGTGGGAGCTCACGTGCGCGCGCAGCGGGAAAATCTCTCCCGTTTGAATGCATCTACCCCAATAAATTACTTCAACAAGATACGAACAACTCACCCAAAGAAATTCACTTCAACTCGCGAAGATAAAGGTCTGTTAAGCCATTATTAATCCCTGCTTACCTTCCTCGTATTATATTTGCGAAGTATAGATATCTCTTCGAACTTGCTCACGCTTACGTACTCTACAGCGGCCATGTTGGAAAACCATTTTGGACCGACATCACGGTTCTTCGAAAATGCGAATATCACCGGAGACCAAAACCACGTATGTGCAAGAATTCTCACGGTAAGGATTTCTTCTTCGATTTGATACAAACTTGAACAAAAAAAAAAGAAACGCGTTATACAACCCGTTCCTAGCAAAAAGCCGACCTCTCGCGATCTTAATGCGAACAAAAGAAACGAGGCCGTTACTCAAGTCATGCAATTTATCGGAGCATTTATGTAATGACACAGAGAGGAAGAATTATAAAAAAAAAGAGAGAGAGATAGTAAAAACGAGATTAATTCTTCAACAGTTTACTCCTAGGCTCTTGTATCTGGCCAGACTGAGTCCGGCGCGGGCTGATCGACCGATCAGCTAATCCGCGCGCGATCACTCTTTATTATACTCCACAATACATAAAAATAATGATATTTACAAATGGTAGGGTAATGTTAGGCACTCAATGAACAAAATGTGGAAAACATAGAGGATCTCGATCGCCCCCGAATAATGTATATATATTGTATACGCGGGTGCGAGGTGCCGTGTATAGATGCGCTCAGGGTTCAACAATGTTTCCGTCAAACTTGGCGAATGTGGAACCACGTCGCTGTTTTCATTCAAACCGTTAACTTTCTAGATCCTACTTAATTTTTAACACGTCCCAGATGAAACATTTGGTGTAACGGGAATTTGGAGAACAAGCAGAAGCTGCGGTATAATACGTATTAATGGTCGCATCCAAAAGCTGCCTTCATTTGAAACTTCCACGGCGCATCCTAAGATACAGGTAAACGAAGAGAATTTTGCTAAGAAAAATACCCTGGTAGAATATCGAGTACACGTTTTTTTTTTTTTCGTTAACAGGTCAACGCTTTGAACGAGGACAGCGCGATGTCGAGAGTGAGAGATCCTAAAAATACGGCGAAAATGAAGATTCTAATAACGGGGTCAAACACGACGAGCCATGCCGGTGTCTGGGAAAGCTTAGAAACTTAGGCGATTTCTTGGCAAATTTTATTCCTGCTTTTTGGAGTCCTTTTTCCGTCTTCGCGGCCCGATCGGTCTCGCCGGATGTGGAATGTCACAGGTGTAACCAGGTATAACAACAAGCATGTTCGCGTGGAATGTGCTCGCAGATTTGTCCCGAGCTCTCCTAAGTTAAGTCACTTCGTCTTAAGTACCTGTCGGGTGTCGTTACTAAAGATCTCGAGTTCGATTCTGGTATCGTTAGCTGGTCATTTGGCCAGCCATGGCGGCCGATGGACGCCAGAAATTAAATACCTCGTTATTTCGACGATCCGCTCCCCGAGACGCCTAGAAAAGGCGATTCTACCCGATTGGGTATTAATTTTTAAGTGTTACTGTCATCCTGAGAGGAAGACCTCGATTTTCCAAGCCCGAGGAGCGAACGACGATTTACTGAACAATTTCAATTTCTATCACTTTAGCGAGCTCACGTAAATATCGTTCTCGCCCGTTTTAACCCTTTTCCTATATACCTCCATATGCTCTCCGCACATACACTGCGGATCATGTAGATACCATGTATACATCTACGAGTACAATTTTCCAATATCGAGACACTTTAACTTCGTTACTCAAAGTACAAGATTGCTTAAAAATGTACTTCTCCGATAGAGAAAAATATGTAAGTGTACGTACTATTTTCATTATCTTTTTACATACCGTACCACCGATCGGTACCCAAGAAATTGCCAATAGCCATCATGAACAGTGAAAAGAGAAGTAAATCAAGTAACAATTTAGCAATCCTTCCGCAAGGATTTTTTATTTCTCCTCCTATCGAGAACGCACGACTCTCGATAATTAATTTCCAGATACGAATTTCCTACTTTTCAACTCCTCTTCCAAGATTTTCTTTACCTAGCTTACGAAGTAGCCTAATCGATTTTCCTTCCATCGAATACAAGGGCGCCCACTCTAGCACGCCAAGGAAACTAAACGTGCGTTTTATTGTTCCTCAATTAATTTGTACAATTAGCGTCAGGAATCAGTGAATTCCGATTTGCCGCCTCGGAAAGGGTTAAAACGCGGAATAAATATCGTTAACCTAGTATTTTCCTCCTTCGATGACTTCGAATTCCTTGTTCAGTAGCACGTTCGGGAAACGAGAAACGAGGTACTTAAGTTTCCAAGCCGCAGGGTCGCGCGCATTCGTTAAGGAATCGTTACAAATCGTGCCCCGCGATAACGATGTCGCGGTCGCCACCGAAAGAGTCCACACCACGGAGAATAAAATAAGTTAGACGGTGGTTCTTTCTATTTCTCGTTTAAAATATTATGATACAAATTGCAGTTACTCTTTTATACTCTGGGTCCTAAGAGCCGTCGGTGTAGGCTTAAGTCGAGGAAAGTACGAAAAAATGCTCGCGTTACCGCCCTTCCACTCCCGAGGAAGGAGCGGCGGGTCCTTTTCTTCCATCTTTTCATCTTTTCTTTAGGAAAAAGAGAATGAGTGCTTTATACAATTCTCGCCTCGCGCGTTTACATCTTTATACATACATACGCGCGCGCGGTACTGATATGATTCTTTATTACAATATTATATGCTAGGATAGTCACCGACTAGCCGTCGACGACTGGGTAACATCTCTTCGGAACATACGTTATAACGCGCCCTAATAGACTCGAACATGACTGCGGCACTTTGAGAGCAGCTTTGAAGGCTGTGCGATGTGACGAACGGTAAATAAGCCTCCTACAGTTACTTAGTATAATTACACGATTATAAATAAAAAGTAAAACATAGGTATACGTGCAATGCCGTGAAGAGGGTCCACGACAAGATGGCGTCGCGGAGTTGTACTTTCGGTAGACTTGAAACCTCGAATTTCGGACATGTCCAATTAAGTACGTGGGCGTGACTCGCAATTCCCTAAGGGAAATAATAACCGGAATTACGAATTACAGGTGCAGCTGTGCAGATCCTTGGGTGTCTCTCTCAGGGGTCCGGTTCACCCCTTGGACCCTCGAGACGCGTGGCCGCCATATGTAAAAGACACGGATTGCGCAGTATGAGGTAACGATGGATTAAATAATTGATCCGCTACCATGAAGACATGGTATCTAAATACGAAACCGCGTTCTCCAGGAGAATCTCATCGGAGAGAAGTCGGTAATCTCGGGTGCTTCCTCGGGGAGCCTCGCCCAAACTCGCCCCCGAGTTAAGAAGTCGCTACTCCAACACCCTGAGGAAGTCTCCGGGCATCGGCATCGCTCAAGGACACGGGACTATAATTTTGGGTGAATCGCACAGCCTTGGGAAGCTTCGTCGCAAGGCCTCGGTCTCCCCGTTTCGCGTTCACAGGCGCTAGAAATCGTATCCTGGAAACAAGAAAAACCGGGGACGCCCGCGAGAGCACCGGAAGAGAAACTTAATACGAGGTTCCTGTACATTTTGGTCAATGTATAACGCCTCTTACACGTTTACGCCTTAGGTCTAACTGCGCCTCCATATTAAGTGGTTCACTTATACAGTCGCCGTCAGGAGAGGAAGAAAACGCAACTGACAGTGTCGCCATCAACCGACGGCTCCTTCAACCCGTCGATAATATCACAGATGAGTGAGTTTCCGTGTTGTGCAGAGCGCATCGCTATCTCAGGGTCCTGACCAGGGCATTGATTCGTTCGATCTTCTCGGCCAGCATCCGCCTCTCCGAGTCGAGGGCGGCTCGCGTCGACAGCAACTCGCACCTCCTTCGCTCCAGCTGGATCGCTTCCGACCGAAGGGCGTTCGACTGCGCTGCCAATTTCGACGTCTGACCTGCCAAGACCTTTCTCTCCAGTGATTTTTCTAAACCCGACAAGCAGAAGAGTTAAATCAGTGACATCGATTGGGCCAATCGCACGTCTCTAGATTATTAAGACATTGTTCATTGTGACAGACACCTCAGGTCCGAACTTAACGAAATGAACCTGGATTTTCATGCGAACGTCTAACCTTTAGAATATTCCCTGTAAGCCACGAGGATGTCCTCCAGACCGGTCCACTTGGGTCGGTCCTTCTTCTCGGCCATCTCGTCGACATCCTCGGAGATGTCGATGATCTTGCAGACCTGCTTGACTCCGTTTTCCCCAGGCATGGGCAGCATGGGGAACATGGGATAGTAGCTCGACACCACGGTCGGTACCAGAGGAGGAAGCGGAGGAGGACGTTCCGGGAGATGCTTCACTTTGACCCTGTCCAGGAGCCTCATCTTCTGGGGAGGTCGGGGCTGAGGAGGAGGGTTCTTCGAGTATATCTTGGCGATCCTCTCGCAGTAGGCAGTGACGGAGTTTGTACTCTTCCTCTTCTTCCGGTCTGCCAGGATGTATTGCCAGGTGATCTCGGCCTCTGCGAATTGAGAAACAATTCCGGATGAAATTATCCGCTACCTCTTCAAGGTAGAGCTTCCAATGAGAACCTTGTCTTACCATCTCTCTTTCCAGGTGGCATGACGTCAAGACCGATGGTCTTCAAGAAGCCGACCTTTGGAGCAAAGTCCGGCGCGTGGAGGAGGACATCGGGGTGTTCCCTCGGGATAGGGAGGACGCTCTGCACCGAAGGCTCAGAGTCGAGAGGAGGCTCCGGAGGTTCCGGATTCAGTCTGTACCTTTTCTCCACCTTGTGGAGCTCGAGTTCTGAAAACGACAGATTTCGGTCATACCTGAAGCACTCCTTCGAGGGGCACCCTCTTCGGCATCTCAAAAAGTCATCCTCGGGATAGTTACCATTTCGGACGCTGAGAGTGGTGAGTCCGAACATGGCCAGGAAGGAGAGTTTCTTCTCGGAGTACTGGAGCTTCGCGGGGGGGCCTTTGGTGATCCAAAGGTCGACGTCCCTGGCCTCCTCGTCGCCCTCGGAGTCGGAGCTGCAGCCCACCCCAGAGTTCCTCTCCCGCCTGCGTTTTCTGCGCCTCTCGGCGAGGTCCAAGCTGGACGTGAGTTCCTTTGGTTTCTCGGGCACCAGGAAGGACCTCTCCACAGGACTCTGCCTGGCCAGGGCCTTGCTGACGTCGGGCACGTTCAGAACCTGGAGCTCCACTTTAACCGGGATCTCGGCCAGGTTATTGCACTTGTCGGTGAAGCAGATGGGACTCTTGACCTCGGCCCCGGAGAAGTTGAGGAGCTTCTCCTGGTACTTCGGGATCTGCAGGAGCACGTTGGAGACGTTCTGGCAGGTGCGCAGCACCTCCTCGGACTTGATGCTCTGCATCAGCTGCGCGGCGTCGAGGTGTTTGGCCGCTGCAGGTTCGTTGTTTCCTGGGAACTTGATGGGCGGCTGATAGGCTGACAACGCGGACATCAGATTATTCTGCGCGACTTCCGCGTTGCTGAGACTGCTAAGATTGCTAAGATTGCTCAGATTACTCAGGTTGCTCTTGGCCTCGACCTCGACCTTACCCTCCTTCTCTTGACCGACGGAGAAACCCGCAGGTTGGAACGGAGACGTCCTGGCGGACTCCTGGTATGGTTGGTGGGTCAGGTTGATCTTTTCGGGATGCATCTGGGAATTGCCGAAGACCTGGTGCCTGGCGTTCTCTTGTAGGGCCTTCTCGGCCTTGGAACCGCAATCCCTGAGGACGCCCTCGGGACCAGCGGCCTTGTGCCCTGAGTTGAAGAGCTTCCCCGGTCCCGAGACCGAGTGGCCTCCGGAGTAATAATGACTCCCCTGGTTCTTATCACTTGCGACGATACAATTATTATTAATATTAGTCTGAGTGGAGCTGACCAGCGACTCGTGTTGCTTCCCCCCATTAGAAGTCCCGGACGAGCCGTTCGAGGGCGAAGCGTTCATTTTGGCCTGGTGATGCTGAGGATGCTGAACGGCGGAACCGAAGTGCTGGGGTTTGTACAGACCCGGCATATGAGAGACTGGAATATGCGGATGGTGATACGCCTGGTAGTTTAAACCCTGCCCGGGTTGCTGGACAGCTGCCGTCTTGCCGGGACCATCGCTCTCCAAGGTCTGACCGGTCTGCTGAGCTCCGGCCGGCGAAGAGGTGGAGGTCTTTGTAGACTCTTGGTGACTCATCTGCGCTTGCAAGCTGGAGCCATGGTTTTTCAGGACCGGCCTCTGCTGGGGCTTCGCGCTGCTTCTAAAGGAGTCCTCGAAGGGCCTGACGAAGGCCGGCTGGGCGACGCCAGTGGTGCCAACACTGCTGGTCGTGGTCACGCCGCCCCCCGCGGTGGTCCCGACCATGGTCCCATTGGAGCCGCCCGCGGATGCACTCAAGGTCGTGGTGGTCCCGGACTCCTTCCCTCTCCCATGTCCGTGCAAGATGGGCGGCGACTTCCGGGTGGCGGTCCCACTGGCGCTGTTGGTCATCAAGTTGGACCCATGGGTGGTTCCATGGTTGGGCATCAGGTTGGCCATACTGGAACCGCCGGCGGGGTGGGTCGAGCCGCTGGTTGTGGGGGCGATTCTCTGGTGCTGGTACACCGTGGTCACCGCGGTGGCGGCCGTGGAGGCGGCCGACGTGGAAATCATGGAGGTGGTAGAATGCTGACTAGAATGTATGGTGCTCGAGGGGACGGGGGGCAGATGGAGGGAGGGGATGGAGATGATAGGGGCGAGCGGCATGCCGAGGGCCGAGGGAGGGGGCGGGCCTATTACGCCGGCCGCTAGGGAGGGGATGGAGGAGATGGAGGGGATGGGCGGCGGGCCAATAGGGGCGCTGCTAATGGTCGGTGGTGGGGGGCCGAGACTCAGGGGCGACAGGCCTGAGCCGAGCGGTGGAGGAGGCATCGCGGAGGAGCTGACCGCGCAGATGGGCCCTGACCCCAGTGGAGGCCCCATCGGCGGCGCCGCCCCGGGGAAGGGGCCCAGTCTGGGGTGGTACATGGGTCCCGACTGGTCCCCTGACCCCGGGACTGGCCCCGACCCGGACTGCTCGTCCTTCCGCTGCTGATGCCCGTGACTCGGCGTTGCTGGACCGTTGCTGCTGCTGCTGACTCCGCTGGCGGACTCCTTCGCGCTCGTCCCTCCGCCGCTGATGCTCGGCCCGCTGTTGCTGACACTGGTGTTGCTCCCGTTCCCGGTACTGCTGGCTCGTTCTCGCTCGCGGTCTCGCTCCCGGTCGCTGTGCATCTGAGCCGCTATGGTCGGCTTCCTAGCTGGAACAAAGCCCGACACAGTGCTTGGTAACGCTACGTCATCACACTACGGGACGATACGCTGCTGGCTCCACGAGAGCGGACAGCGATTCTGAGGAGCCACGAAAAAAAGGAATCTGAGCGCGGAAAGAAAAAATCCGAAGCTCCTTTTAGCGTTAAAATACGTCTTTGAACTATTTAAAATCTATACAAGACATATTTTAACGCTGACAGTTACGCACGAGTGCGGACCTTAATTTTGGTGCTCGTTTACGTCGCAACCAATGATTAGAAAATTAATAGGGCTGTCTAATCAATTATTCGGTTGGCACGTAAGTTCGAGCCGGTAGATATTCCAAATGATGTCATAATTTTGTTTTTTATGCGAGGGATCGAAAAACTGCCTGCACGTTGGAGAGACATTACGAGGGAGAATATATGATTGATTAATGTTGGGAAATTTTAATTCTTGAGATCAACTCTTTTTTTTTTTTGTTATGCAAAACTAACGGCACGAACTTACGGGACGATCCGGTAATTCTCTGTACATTTGTAAAGTTAATGTCTCGCGGATAGAGATCATTTGCCAGCTTTTAAATAATGAAATTCTTCCCCCTGAAATAAAAAAGTCTAACCTTAATAATAAATGAAACGAGTTAGGTCGGGTCTCCCTGCGCGGTGAGATCCTCGTTCACCGAAGCGAGTGGTTTAATAATTAATTAATGGGAATATGTTGTTTTTTTTTTTTACGTAGGAAATCCGACGTCGCCGATGAACGAGGGTCAACGAGGAATAAATCATCAGTTAGAAAGTATTGGGGATGATTCCTGCGTGTTGGCACGAAAGGCTGGTTGGAGAACACGGCTCACCACCGACAGACACACTGACTGTTCGTTATTAATAATAATTGCCACCGTATCGCGAGCTCTGACAATTGACTTCGACTAATTACTCTCATTTCTTAACAGGTTGACAATAGGTAAAGACTCGAAGGATTGCCGAATCTTCCCCAAAACTGTATCCAGAAGTCGAGGGACAAGAATTCCAAGCCAGTCAGAATTTCGATCACTCTCGTTGTTGCTTTTTCTTTTTTCTTTTTTTTCATCCAATGTTTATTTTCAATTATAGTCCAAATATACACATGTTTACATAATAAATTATATAAAACGGTATAATTTTGACAAGAGAGAGATAGAGAGAGAAAGGGAGAGAAAGAGACAGAGGTAGAGTGAAAACAGGCATATATGGCAGGTTTCTATGTACACATTCGGTGGGTTCAGTCAGTGCGTGTCTTGTGTGTTAATGTGTTCTCCTATCCTACGAGTAATTAGGGATAACTCTTTTTCTATCCATCCTTCTTTCTTCCCTCATCAGGTTTCAATTAACAATTGCAGGAATCACTCGCAAGGGCGCGCCTAAAGAACAAGGACCTCGCGCGTTAACAAATCGGTCTCGTCAATTCAATTTCCACTTCCTCGAGCAACGTCAGGACTCTCGTCGGAGGGCTTTTCTCTCAGCTGCTACGAGAACGATCCGAGAGGTGCGTTAAAAATTAATAATAAAAAAAGAAACAAAAACAAGGGGGAGAGAGAGAGAAAGAGAGAGAGAGAGGAAATAATTAAGTCCTACGGGGTGAAGAACGGCGGGACCTGCACGTAACGTCTCGTCTCACTTTCATGGTTGCCTTACGCATCTACATAAAAAATTGCGTGTCAGTATGTATATATAACTTGGATATCTATTTATATATCTATATATGTACAACGAAAGGATTCGACAACGATTCAATTTTCTTTTTTTGTTCTTTTCAACTAGGAAAGAGGTGCGCCCGTGAAAACAACGCGTCAAGACACTCAACACATCCTCGAAGAGCCCCTCGTCAGGTGTCGTGCACTCTTATGGTAAATATGCGCCGCTAAAGACACCGGGCATTGTTTAAAAACGAGGTGAAAAATAACAAAAAAAAAATAAAAATAAAAAGAGAAACAAAGAAAACATCGAATGAACTAACTAAGGCAACGAGGCTCCGGCGATCCCGCACGCAGAAGGGGATTCCGATGTCAACGCGTTAAAAGGAATTTCACCCTTCTTCTCCCGTACTTCCACCTCTTTTGCACCTTCGACCTCGAACACCGGGAAAATGCAACTCGATCGGTGTTGCGGTTAAACAGTGGATGCACAGTTTCCCAGATAACGCGCGACACTCTTGGCCGAGTGCCAGGTAACGATCGCTTACATGATCTATCGTTTGATTGTACAGGACTAAAAGTAATTATGTACATGTAATTGTAAAGAGTGGAGTAAATGGCGGACTAGTGGGAAGGTCATTAAATCCCATTTTCCCGGTCTCGGATAATGGCCGATAACGAGGCTGACCGAGGCCTGCTTATCGTCGCCATCGGACAAGGTAACGATTCCGATGAGCCTGAACACCCAGCATCGAGACCATCAGAATTCGGCAAAGCGTTCCGATTTCCGGATCGAGTCGGGTGATCGAGACTAGGAGGCACTGATCGATAATATTAACTGGATAGCTGATACTTATTTCTCGTCCATACGGAAAGGTGAGGGAGAAACTCAAGGCACAGCCGGCACCTCTGAATACGTCAGAGGCATCAAAGAAGTACCGTCTACGCATGTGCAGAGGGAGCTGCAGTGCCCTGAAGTTCTTTTTCCAATAATCGTGCGGATACTCCTTTCGAAAGACGCGCCGCTGCCGACGCATGCGCGGATACTACAGTGTCTGTTGACGTGCCCGAAATCGGAGGCACGTGGTCGCTATCAATCGCCACGCCATTTTGTGGGGGGTAGCAGCTATCCGGTTAAGCTAGAGATCAGAGCTCGGAGGTCGAAGGTGCAAGGGCGAGAACCACCAGAGACTACGGGTCACAGCCCCGTTCAGGAACGAGGATCGTCCCGAAGGGCTTCGGAAGCATCCTGGGATTTGTCTCGATATTCGGGCCCCTCCTGATTTCTCACCGGAGCGATCCTCGCGCGTGCTTATCTAAACAAACCAGAATGCATTAATCCTAGATTCGATAAGAAACGATTCGCGAGTTCTATGGCTAGGGATCTCTCGTTTTACGTCTAGACTAAAATTAGAAGCGTTTCTCGTCCTGTATTCAGCGCCTGAGGGAGGTTCTCTCATTTTCGGATCGGCGGGGAAAGCCGGCGCAAGCCCACGCAAGGGTGACTCCCATCAATGGCCTTTGGCACGGTCGAGTTTGGCATTCGGTGGCTCAAGGACGAATCCCTGCGTCGATAAGCATGCGTTTAAGTCGAGACCCTGTTAGGAAGCGTTCTATGGCATGAAAACACAGAATTCTGAGGTAGGAACCCGTTAGTAGGCGGAAGGAAGAGAGAACGGAGTGGCTCGCCTTTGGCACGACCGCGTACTTCTGGGTGTAAGGTCTCCGCTTTACTTCGCCTAGTTTCTTCCGACCGACCCACTCTTCCATCGGTCCATCGCGTAAAGGAAACTAGACGCGCTCGCAAGGTTTTACTTTTCCCTCGTTCCGGCGACTCTACACTTTCTACGGTCAGGCACATAGAATTATAGTCCCAGTCAATGCCTCCGACGAACCAACGCGCCATCTTCGAAACTCCCCTATCTTCGGCGTATCGTACATATTCTCAATGTCTCTCGGACTCCCCCTGTACGCGACGTAATATTAAATCTTGTTTAAAAGGAGTCTACTCCAGCGCCACTCGGCGCGTCGGGAGCCATCTAACTCCCGAGAAGGAACTAAAGTTTCAAGATGGCCGCCGCGTCTCAAGATGGCGGACCGACCGATCGGCGTCGTCTCTTCGAGGGAGAACTCGCCCCGAATCTCGACGAAAACTCCTCGCGAGTCCCTCAATTTCGCCCTTCGCTCTTCGATCACAACTGCCTGAGGTACGTTCGAACGGGAATTCTAACCTCTAATCCGAGTCTCGGGTACGTTCCAGGGATATAAAACTCGAAGACGGACATCGAACGGTAACCTCGGTCGGGTCTTTCTCCCGAGTCCAGTCCTCGGGCTTCGAGGCTCCCTCTCTTTCTCTCTTTGACGGCGCCTCGCCATAACCTCAAAACTCTGCCCCTCTCTGTCCCTTTTCTCTCTCTCTCCGTGGCGCGAGCCGGTACGTGTCTCGCTCTCAACGGAAGGCAGTTTGAGGTGGAGCGACTCGCTCACCTGCAGTATCGGCCGATGCAGGTGCAGGTGCGCCGACCGGAGCTGCGGACGCGGAGCTCCTGGCGGCTCTTCTCCTCTCCTCCTCCTCGCGCATGGCGGCCTGCTCGCGCGCTTGCCGAAGACGGTGCTCCTCCTCCAATTTAAGCCTTGAAAAGGAACGTCTCAACATTACCACACTGTCCGGCAAGTACCGCACTACGTCACAGAGATCACGGGTACAATGAAATATCCGACAATAATCCAGGATTTCAGGACAAGGTGGTCTATCGGAACCGGAGGGGATCTTTCGTCTTTATCGCCAGCTCCCGACCGGGATCATCTCTTCGGACGAGGAGGGCTCACCTCTCGTGCATGACGGGCGGCATCAGGCCCAGCGAAGCTGGCGGCAGCATGTCCGGGCTGTATCGCAAGCCGTACAGAGGGTACGAGGGCAATCCAGGGAACAAAGGCGGTCTCAGCATTCCACACCTCTCCAAGTACAACTGTTCCTCTAACCTGGAAATTAAGGAAGGACCTTGGGATTAAATGTCCTTATCGAAGGGTAAGAGGCATTCGGAAGTGTTTCGTTGCGCCGCCGAAGGTACCCATATACTTTCATTGCTCCTTCCCTTTCTAGGTACCTCACCTATAAGCGTGCTGCAGGTGTGGCGGTGGGTAGAGACCATGATGGTAAGGACTGTAGGCCGCTGGGTCCAGGGCGAAGGCTGGAGGTGCGTGGGCAGGATGGTGCTCGGGCCGGTAAGGTTGGAACCCCGAACGAGCCAACAACTCGGACGCCGCCGCCGTGACGCTGTGTTTGCTGCTCTCGGTCGGTCTAGCAGTCGTGTACAAGGACGGGATCTCCTCGGGCCGTCTCTCGTGCGTCGATCTCTCCTGGAAGACGGAAAAACGATCCCGATCAGCATCGCCGACGCCTCATGGACGGAACTTCGATAAAAAGAAATTCACTCCTCTTGGAAAATGATTTAAATCCCCAAAAAATCAGGACTTAACAAAATCAATTCCATCATTAGAATAGAAGTCTCGTTAAAAAAATTACGATAAGCCCAGCAGGGTACATAAAAATCATGACTTCCGGTGGAAAATGACAAATCGTCGATTCCAATAAATTCGACAGCGTCAATGGAAAATCCTGATTTTAAGGGTGGAAATTAGTCGATCGACGTCGAGTTCATAATTATTATATACATAATATTAGTTCGCCGAGGACATAATTTAGGTTTCACCCGGTTTCCCCGTCAAAGCCACGTACGCGCAAACCAGTAGTTGCCGTTACCCCATTAGTTCTCCTCGCACTAATTAGCAAGCAGTTTGCGAGCAATGGAGAGCAAACAGTCGGTTCTACGTACGTGGCGTTGCATTAAACCGGCGGCCCGTTAACCGGGAAAGTGCGCCCTCATCTAACTCCCTTGTTTCGGAGTTTTCGCCCGAGAATTCCCGGCCGAGGGAGTTTCCTCTTTTGATCAATTTCCCGCTCGAGTCGTCCTCTCACCTTAGCTGGGGAGGGTCCTCTGACCAGAGGTGGGGGCGCCCTGGTTTTCGGACTGGCGCGGGGCTCCTCTTCCTGAGGAGCCGGTCCCGCCTGTTTGGCCAGGTTCCTCAGGGCTGCTGCGAAGCTTCTGCTGTTCTGCTGGCCTCCAGGACCCGGTCCCGGGGTATGGCCCTGGGGTAAAACGCCGGTACTGGGTCTGTGAGACTTGCCGATCGAGCTCGGCTGCGCTTTGGTACTGGCTGGCTGGAGACCTGGAGGAAAAACGATATTCGATCATCTTTATGATCATTCTATCGACAGGGCGAAAATCGGGCCCCGATAACGCGCCCATGGACCGTCAAGCCGTTCCGCGAATATCCGGGATTTTTCTAGGAATTATCTATAATACATAAATATTTGTATCAATGGCGTGAGACCCCTTCGAGGAGGGAATTTCTGTAAAGCAGGAATTTATGAACGTTTTGGAGATGTTATGAATTAATTTTAGAATCGGGAAATGCTTTTTTTTCATCAGGTTGATCTACGTCTCGAGAGACCTCGAGTAGAAGGGGGGGAATTAATCCGGGAGACGAGGAAGGTCCCGGAAAAGACGGATTCCCCTGGACGGGAAAGTCGCTCTCGAGAGGGAGAGGGAGTCTCCTCGAAGCTTCGGAGTTCTTTTCCCGGGTGAGAAAGCACGTCCCCTCGGCAGAGGACAGATCCTATCCCGAGGGAAGTGCTCGGGAAACGACTTCGAGATCGATCGCCATTGGCCTTCCCCCAGGAGCGTTTCTTGGCTCCTCTTCCTCTCGAAGGACCTCGTCGACGAGGAAGAAAAACGGATAGAGGGGGAGGGAAGGAGGCAAAAAGGAGTCTGAAAAATCGAGAAGAGAGAGAGAGAGAGGGGATCGATAGGCCACCGGAAGCAAGAGCAAGGCACCGTTTCTTCGTCGAGTACTGGGAATCCACCCTAACCCCGAGGCGATTCCAAAATTCATATTTAAATCCCGGTTTTCTCGATATCCTTCCTCTCCCTCCCTCCATTCCGGCAGATCTCGAGGAGGGACTGAAAGGGCAGAAAATCTCCAGGGGAGGTAAACCTGTCGCGAGGGTCCTTTCTTCCCCTGGTGTCTTTTTCTCGTCCCTCGTCTTGCCGGAAAAGAACCCGCTGACCAGCCTTGGGGCGGAACGCGGGGGAGGAAAGTGGGAAAAAGCGAGGACAAATGAAAAGAAATGCCATCCTGGAGTGGAGCACTTTAGGGATGGTCCTTGCGAGCCTGCCGGCTGGGATATCCGGCCTTAGTCTTGGCTGGCACTCTCCTGATGAGGAATTGAACGGAGGGTGGAGGAGCCTCCCTTCGGGATCGAGACCGGAGGAAGGGTTGCTCCCTCCCCCTCCTGTTATTTTTTCCTCTTAACCGGAGGGCTCGCCAGGGGTATATGGACCGGAACAAAGGACGACGTCTTACCCTGCCCTCAAAAAGGACACGTCTCTCCCCTCTCGTATCTTTGCGATCATCCCTTAACCGGGACTAAATTCCAGGTCGGAGTAAGACGTCGTCCAGGGGTTCGTTTTTTTCCCCCGAACCTTAAATCCTTTACCTGTCTCCTAAGGGCTATTTCCAATTCTTCAAAATTAACATTTCCATTCTGGATTTATTGAAAGAAAAAATCTACGTGGAAAATCACGATCAATCGGAATTTCTGCAGAATCGAGCGAATCGGGGATGCTCGAAATTCCAGATTCGGTCCTCTAACTTCCTTTTTGAAAATGTATACCGAAAATCACGGCGAACCGAAATTATTTTCCAAGACCGGGGGGAGGGGTGGGGGTGGGTGGGGCGATATTAAATCGCCCCCGCGGAATCGGGGATGCGGCGCGCATTTACGGGGGTGGCGGATATACCGCGAGGTGGATTTCCGACAGGCGAGGGAAAAGGAAGAAAAGGCCGGCGGGAGGAAAAAAGGCGGGATGAGAAGTGGAGGCAAAAAGAGGGGAGGGCGCGGGAGAGGCGCCGATCATCCAAGATGGATGAGAGGGTAGCGTCGAGAGGGTAGTTTGTAAAAAAGGTGCCGAGATCCGGAAGCCCGGGAGGGGGCGGGAGTTGACTCGGTCGGTAAAAGAGAGGGTTGCGAGCTCGCTAAGCGGCTTACAGTCTGTTACCATGGTAACCCCGTACCGCTAAGACACCCCCTCTGAGCCGCGGAATCCGCAACCTCCGACGCGGCGGGACCTCCCCCCCTGCGGTTTTCTATCCCACCCTCCCCCCGACATATCGGCGACTTTGGGGGGAGATTATGCGCTAACTTGGTTTTTACACCTCGGGGTAGCCTACCGAGTATTCAGTTTTCATGGTTTTTCTCGTTTTCCTCGTTTAAAAATTCAAACTCACGCCAGAGAGCGGAAGTTTTTAAAAATTGAAATCCATGCTAGGAAGCTGGAAGTTCAATTATTAAAAATTGAAATCCATGCTAGGAAGCTGGAATTACAATTTTTAAAAATTGAAATTCATGCCAGGAAGCTGGAATTTCAATTTTTTTTAAATTGAAATTCATGCCAGGAAGCTGGAATGTCAATTTTTTTTTAAATCGAAATTCATGCTGGGAAACTGGAATTTCAATTTTCAAATCCCCTCGGGGGTCGAGAGTCGAGGTCCTAGCACCTCGCGGACGTTTCCGGGGGCGTAGAGATCGGATTCTCGAGGGGGCGCGAAGAGTCAGAAAGGGGTGAAAGGGTTGAAGGGGACCCGCGGTATCGCGGCTCGATTCAGCCGACTCCTTGGCGTGCCCTGCCCGGTCGAGCGGTGGAATGTAAGGCGGAAAGACCGGAGGGCGGTTTCCGCCGATGCGAAAGTCAGCCCCCTCGAGGGCCCTCCGGAGCAACCCTCACGGCCTGTCTAGGGCGCCTCGACTGAATGCACTCCCCGGACGCCATCTTGCCTCCACCCTCGACGAGCCCCGGCTTTGCAACCTCCGTCCCTTAGGATTTTTTTCTCGCGACACCCCCCCCCAAAAAAAAAAGAAAGAAAAAAAAAGAAGGGCCCAAGCCACGTAAAATTAAATGCGCCTCGAAACGGCACCGATTTTCTAGGGTATCAGAATTTCCTTTATACCGGAAATGTTGAAGGAAAATTCAAAAGGAAAATTCCTTCCCTCGGGAATTTTTCAATTCTTTCGGAAAATCAGGAGCCAATTGCCAGGAAGGGGAGGGAAAAGAAGGGCGAAGGGCTTACCCCGATTCCTCAATTTCGGCTCTCGCCCCCGTGATTCCCTTTTCCAATCTCGCCGGGGTATCCTCCAGGAGCCCGGGGGGAAGGGGGAGGCGTTTCGGGGAGCACCCCTTTCTCGGCCGCCGCCGGAAACGGAGTGCATGCATATGTATGCAATCTGCATCCGTGCTTTTCCTAGGGAGAGCTCATGCATACGGGTCGTGTCATCCGACGCAGGGGTTGGGGGTTGGCGGCCTCCCTTTGACTTTTTCCCGACCCCCGCGAATCCCGAAAAGGTCCACGGAGCCGCGGACCCCCGGGAGGTTGGGGGCAAAGGGGGTTTATAAAGCCGCGCAAAGTCAGAGCCTCGGAGGGCTGGAAAAGCCCCCTGGGGGGAGGGGGGGNGGGTGGAGGGGCGGCGGCGAAAGATTGAAATCCTAAAATACGCGAGTTTACACCCCGGGAATTTCCGAGTCCCATAAATCCCCGGCAATATGCATACATTAGAGGGGCGGTTCCTGCTTTACCGACCGCGCACCCCCGCAGGGACACCCTCGGGAGCAAATGGCGCCGGAAACCCGAGGGTATCTTGCGCATCGAGTACACGTATAATGTATATATAGAGGCAGATATATCTACAGGGTGGAACGGAACTCGTGCCCGCGGTTTACGAGGACTATCCTCGTTGAAAATCGAGCCGAAAAGTCCCGCACGGGTATTCCCTACGACGCGTACTTCGTCCCTAATAATTAATTGAAAAATCGTCGAGGGGAATATCGCGCAGGTCTCCGCCCCCTCTAACGAGGGGTTCTTTCTCCCCTTTTCGACGGTACTTTTTCTTTCTTTCTTTCTTTCTTTTTTCTTCTTTTTTTTTTTTTTCCCTCCCTCAGATTACATCTCCGCGCCGTCGGGTCGGGGGTAAGTCCCTCGCCCTTCGGGGCCGTCTTCCGCGCATTGATTTTTCGCGAGGGACGCGACCTCCCTTTCTCGAGGGGGGGTGTGTCAAGGAGTCGGGGACATAAATCGGAGAAAAGGTTGCCGGAGGGACGAAGGGTCCACCCCTTGCTTTTCGTGTCTCGTTCCTCGTCGATACGTCACTCGCCGGAAGGGTTGATCGCTACCCTCGCATGGCTTCTCTCGTCCCACCCGGCCCTTAGGCCATCTTCAATTTCATTTGCATCCCCCTTTGAAATTCCAAAATTATTCCCCCTTATTCTTCCCTCACAAATACCACCAGCAATAACCACTCGATTTTCAATCCCCTTTTGCGACACCCCTGGGTCTCCTATTTTTCTATCTTACACGGTGAATATACATACAAAACAAACGAACTCATTGAAATCCATGAAAATCAAAGTTTTCCGGGAAATGGTTTTTTTAATTTTTTTTTTTTAATGTATTGGAATTACTAAAACGCTTTGAAAAAAAAAAAAAACATTAAAGGTAAATCATCGGAACAAAGATACCGGGTAAATGTGGAAACCGCGCAGAAAAGGTGCCGGGTGAAAATGTCCGGGTGAACGCAAAAAAAAAAATATTGCGGGGATTTTCCGCCAGCAGATCCCACGTAATAATTCCTGACGTCCAGGTAATATTCCGGGATAATTCCGATTATATCCCACGGGTGTCCTTCGCATCCCCACTATTACTTCCCCCCCTTTTCTTCTTCCTTTTTTTTCGTTTCTAAGGACGCCACCACCCCGGTGGGCAAACATGGCGGCCAAGGACGAGCTCGCATCCCCCATTTTGACTTTTCCACCCTTCATCAGCGGCTCCACCGCCGTCGGGATGCTCTCAATGGGGCTCTCCCCCCGGTGGCGGCCATTTTTCAACCCCCTTAAATTAACGCGTAATTACGCCACCCTTCGCCTCGGCCCCCCCCCCGGCTGGGGGGAGGGTGCGCACGCAAATCCGCCCGAGGGTTGCTTCTGGGTATTTTTCGTTCCTTCCCTTTCGCACCCCCAGGATCCATCATGCAAATGAAAATCGCTCGCAAATGTTGGGGCACCCGGCACGGGGGGGGGGCTATTTAAATAGAATCGACCGAATCCGATCGCGACTGACCGATTATTTTGAAATGCCCCGATCGGCTTCGAAATGTCAACGACGAGTCGAAACAACGCCGACGCGTTAAATTTTTTCGTCGATAAATCCATATCAAGGGTTTTGTAAAAAGCGTAATGAAAAGTCCTGCCGACCGGGAGGTATATTCGATATTAATATCGATCCTTCCATCTCAAGGGTTTCAAGAAATTCGGCCAATATTCAACGCGTACGAAGTTTTATTCGCTATTTTAATTTTTTTCTCTCTCTTTTTTTTTTTACGGAAATTTACGTAGCGCCGAATTTCATTCGCGATTTCATTTACTCGGTTTTTTCTCTCTTTTTTTTTTTTACGGAAATTTACGTAGCGCCGAATTTCATTCGCGATTTCATTTACTCGGGTATACATGCACGTGTGTATATATATACGTACAGCAGGAGAAATTTTATTTTCGATTTTCGTCCGCTAACTTGGACCGGGCCGGGAAATTTGATTCGCAGTTTATACGATTCCGTAATATAGAGCGAGCACATTTATCCACGATCCCCCCCCACGAGATTTTCGACGTAACTCGAGAAATTTCATTTCGCCGTCCCGAAAATCCCGCACAGCATGAAATTTTATCGGGGGATTTCGTTTTTTTGTTTTTTTTTCCCTCGTATAATTTCCGCGAGTACCGAGTAGTCGAAAGTGTTCTCGGGGGTTCCTGGGGGATCGAGTTTCCCGGAGGGAAAGTTCCTCTCGAGTTTCCCTTCCCCCCCAATCTCCACCTCGTTACTCCGCCGCCCCCGGGGGGGGAGGGTCGGAAATAAAAGGGATGAAAAATTCCCGATGCAGGTCCGGGAACAACCCTTGGAGTCCTCCGAGGGGTGGCTCGCCGAAACTCCGTCCGCCCTTACGAGTCCCTTGATATTTTGCCAAGCAACCCCGGACCCCCATAGAATCACCATATAAACGACTCTCGAGCTCGGCGGGCTCCCCATCGCCCCGCCACCCCCGATCCGACCCCGGATCCGCCCTAACCTCAAATGTGCCTTTCATTCCGGAACGGCTACGTGCCCGTTGGTTCGGAGCCCATGGGCGTCGGACTCGCGGGTGGATTCCCCCGAAATTTCGGAAGAATTCCAGGAAGATACCAGGAGAGGGAACTTCTCGGGAGAGGGTGGATTTCAACCCCCCTTGATTTCCCAGAGGGAGAATTAATAGGGAATTTCCTGGCCGGGGATAAATCTGGAATTTAAACCTCTCGCGGATGCGAGAAATTGCTAAAAGTCGGAACGACGTTTCCCGATAAGAGATATATCTCCATAGAGCGGGGAATTTTCCCGAGAGACCGCTTTTCAACCCCCGCGAGCTGCCTAATCTCGGGCGGGGGAATAAAAGTGAGGAGTAAAAGTAGAAATCGGTATCGGGGAAAGAACCCATCGCTTTTCGATTTAAATCCGCTCGGCTCGGTGGCGGATGAAGGAAACGGGACGAGCGGAATATCAATCGGGGAGGGGGCGGATAAGGGGGAAAGGAGGGATAGACGGAGAGGGAGAGACAAATGCAAAGCCGCGCCAGTGGATTCGACAGGCCCGTATGAGGTCTGGAGGGTGCCCAGGGGTACTTGGGGGTGTCCCCGTCAGGGTTGCGCGTCGACACCGTTCGGCCCCGTAAGGCGCTTTGGAATCTCCATATTAATTCGCTAGATCGTGAAACGTGACGGGAATCCGCAATTTAATAACGCTTAGCCCACCACCCGGGGGTCCCGTTTGCTCCCGCAGGATTGCGCCCCCTCCCTGTGGCAATCTGAGGAGGGGGTTCCCGGGGAGGGGGGGACGCGGAGATCGAAAGCCGAGGTCGCGTCAAATATTTACAAGCTTCCGCTCGTTCGGGGGAAATTATTTATGGCCTCCACCCCCACCTCCCACCCCCTCGGCGATTTCATCGTAGATTTTCCCCGAGAGAGAGAGAGAGACGAAGAGTAGAGGGAAAGGAGGAAAACGCGAGACCCCCCCCCCAAAAAAAAAGAAGGTCCGAGACCGCGGTGCGGTTTTTGCCACGTCTGCGCGGACATTCTCCCCGCGGGGGAGGAGGAAACTATAAAGGATAAAATTAAAAAAAAAAAAAACACCACCCCTCCCGTTTAATTATTCGCGTCGTTAAACATTAATTACGCAAATCGCGTCGGGAATTTCTAGGGGTGGATCGCCTACTCCCTCCGCCCCCCCCCCCCAAAGATATCGGGAATAACAATAAACCTGATTATTCTGAACAAATTATATATAATATAACATTACCGCGATCGGTTAACACTCCCAGGTGCGCTCTTATGGCATAAAAACTGCGGGAGGAGGTAGGGGTGAAACCACGTCGAAAATCCGAAAACGCCAAAAGGGGGTGGTTTAACCCCCCCGGTTGAAATCGTGAAAGCCATCGGGATTTCGGGTGCGGGCTCGGTCGAACGTCACGGTACGTGGGGGGACCCGGTCCCGTGTCAACCCCGCGGTCGCAGGGGGCGGCCAGGGTGGGGGGGGTGGCGAATAAATTCCAGGGGATAAATAGTAAAATGAAATCCGCACCGCCACTCTCGGGGGCCGCGCCGTGAAAACACGGCCGCTCATTAATTCCGACCGCCGCGGCTATAAAACCCCGGCGATGCGACACCCGCAACCCCTTTCCTGGTGGCCCCCCCCCCGGACGGGGGAGGGGGTCGACGGGGAGAGGCCCCCGGGCGCCGCGTTTCCACCGTATAAAACCCGTGTATTCAATTACCCCGGCATCGACCGGCCGAATAACGAATGTGCACGCCACGTAAAATTCCCACCCCCTGGTGACCCCCCTAAACCCCCCGCGCGGATTTTCCGCGCGACGGCCGACGTGCGATCGGGCCTGAAAAAGAGGGCCGCGGCCACGGTCGATACCCCTCGTGTGCTCGATTAGGGGTGCGAGTTCATGGGGGGGGGGGACGGGCGAAGGGGTAAGAGGAGAGGGCGAGGACTTCTTGCGGGGGTTTGGGGAGGGGAGTTTACTTAAAGAAAAATTCGGAATAGGGGTTGATGGCAGACTCGAGGGGTGGATTTTTATATTTCATACGTGTAATTCGGTGGAGGGGGTGGGGGCGGGATTTTTTTCTTCCCAGAGACCCGAAGGGGTTGGTATTGCAATGATTCTTGAAGATACGATACCGGCGACTGGGGAGGGGGGTGAACCTTTTCATTTCTTGCGTGACGAGGGGGGGCGAAATTTAGGAACGCTTAAGGGAGGCACATTTATTTCCCCCGCAGGGATATGAGGACGCGGGTGGATGTCATAAACGGTGCGGAATTGCGCGTTCAACGACGAGGAATCCATTAACGGCGTTTTAAAAATCCCGGGGAGGGGGGGTTAATGGGGCGGCACCCCCCTTCGCACCTTCCAGCGTCCCCTCGGATTCTTCAGGACTTCCGGTGGAGCCAAGTTGACTTGCCCGCTCTTGGGGAAAGGAGGGACGGTGGGGGGGTACTCACCCCCGGCCCTCGAGAGCGATTCGCTGAGTGACGTTTGCGGGCAGAGAAGGGGGGCTGAAATTCGCGGGCTGGGCGCGTCGGGGGGTGAGAAAATCGCTAAAGGGGATTCGAGCGGTTTCCCAAGGGATCAGTACCTGTTGGGGGTTGCTCGCCATGTTTATCGACTTTCCGCGCGTTGTTTGCGGAACCCGTCGGTTAAGCCGGGTATCCGGCCCGCCCTGCGGGGGGGCTCTCAATCCTGGAAATCCCCCCCTCCCCATGGAGCGGCGCCCTCCTTCCCAACACCCCTCGCCGAGACTGGAACCGCGGAATCTAGACCGAGCGGAAACCGCGGACTCTCTCGTTACCGACTCCCGGAAACGCCAATCGGAAGGCACCTCTCGCCGATTTGGAGCGAGACGCTGCGGAGAAATTCCGCGCCGGATCGATCGCGGGGATTTCACGGCGGGACACCCGGAAACCTCGAGAAACGCGCGTTCAACCCGCGAATTTCGAGGGAACGGTCCTCGCGGCAATGCTAGCCAACGCGGTAGAGCTTCGCGACAAGTATACATATAGGCTGCCTCCACGTCTCGGGACGATTTCAAATTTCTAATCGTCAACCCCTTAACTTGTGTGCTCGAGTTAATTAGAGCGCGCTAAACAGGCCAAAGTGTGCACACTCGAGATAATTCGAGCGGCATTGTATTTTATATTACTATAATTTTTCACCCTCGAATATAATCGAGAATTTTATTTTCTTGCCAAGACAATGTCCTAGTGTTTTTTTTGTACATAAAAAAAAGTTTTTTTTGGCCGGTTTTTTTTTTTCAAAAATCTTAAGGGGTTAAGATGACTCCACATTTCGAATTGCCCCGAGCCCCTAACCCTAAGAGGCGCGTCCACCCCTCGAGTCGGGCCACGATCCTCGGCGATATCGCTGTCCATGTATCCCGCGACAATCCCGCGGATCGAGTCTCTCCCGATCCCACAGCAACACGTGGGAAGGCCGTGAGAGCGCGCCTCCACCCCAGAGGGTGGGGTCGAACGCCGAGCGATAACGGCGCGGCCCGAGTGTCACGCCCGGCCACCCCATCGGTGCTCCATCCGCTCCGAGCGGATGACAAAGGCCGAGCCAGCCCGCACCGGGAAGGGGTTAAATCCGGAATGCATGAGTGCGCCGATTGTGCGCCCGCGACGCGACGCCATGGATAATGGATCCGCGCATAATGCATGCCCGAGCCCCCCCGAAATTCAGATTTTCGCCCCCCCGGAGGACGACCTCGAGCCAGGGAATTAACGGGTCCGATTAAACCGGAAAAGCCCGAAAATTAAGAAAACGAACCTCGACGTCGAGACGGGAAAAAAGATCACTTCCACCCCCAGGAGAATACCACACCAGGGAGGCGAGGAAATTTCAATTTCGCCTGATTATTAAAAATCCTTCGCAATGATAAGTGACCGGTTTATAAAGGGGAGGGGGGCATTTCGGACGTCGAGATGGGAAACATCCCTGAAATGACTTCCGCACCCTCGGGGGGAGGCAGGGAGAAACCATGGAAATTTCGGACACGTGGGGCCGAAGACAAATGTTCCTGGATCAAACAACCCCCTGCCGTCCACCCTGGCTCGCCATCGCCAACGAGTTTGCACTTTCGTTGATCCCGGCGAACAACCCCCCGGTAATCCAAAGGGGTTGCACGTCCGCGCCGAAGTTCAGCGAACCCGGGAGGGGGTGTCACATATTGGCACGTCGCCCCCGGAGGGCGCATCCGCCCCCTCCCTCCCCCCGTGAGTCACGCGTGACTCACGAGTGGGGTGGCCGCGCTAATCCGTTACGGAAGGCAATATGCGTGTATCCGGGGTATCAGTTAACCGCATGCGATATTGCGGCCTCGATGGCCCTCGGGCACCCCCGGCGACATCTACTAAATGCCCGCCGAAAGGGGTTGATGAGCGCGGGGGTGGCTTTTTCCGATACGTCCCGAACATAGGGACGCGTCCCGATGGCCGGATAACCGATAAATATTGCTCTCGTTATTTCTCCATACCCCTCGAACGGGGCAAAATCGAATTCTCAAGGTTTCGCCATTTGTCTCTTAGCAGCCCCGCAAAGAAACGCGAAGCTTACCCCCTACCGAGATAGGAGGGAAAATCCACAAGGTTCTGGACATTCCAAATGAAATTCTGGTTTCCACCGTGATATGAAAAGCACCGAGGAATTTCATCGATCACGGGAACACGTCTTCTTTTCCCCGTCACTAAGGTTATTTTTTTTTCTTTTTTTTTTTGGTACCTCGTAAGGGATGCGCGATATTAAAAATCCGTTCGGTGCATCGTGTTCCACTCTTGAAGAGGGTATTTTTTGTGGGGAAACACTTTTTTATGGGAGCGGTGGAAAGGGGGTATTTTGGGGATGAATGGATTTTGCGCCACCCTGTACGGGTACAGGGAGGGGCAGGGAAAAACGGGCCGGATTGACTGCGATGCGAAAGCGAGATTGGGAGGGGATTTTTTTTTTCTTTCTTTTTCGTCAGCACGGACTCGTGCATTTATCCAGGTGCACTTGCACCCCTGGAAATTGCACCCGAGCGGGCAGGGGGATCGGAAAGACCGGACGAGGGTGCGGTTAGCCGCGAGAGCGAGGTTATGTATCTCGCGAGCCATCGTATGGCGTGGCCGTATTAACCCCCTTCGGGGCAATCGGGGCACCCCCGGTGCACCCCCGGTGCACTAGCCGAAAGGAACGAGTTGCAGCCCCCGATTGGCCTCGGTTTCGCGCGCCAATCGTCCCCGAAATGGCAATAATAAAAGAACAAAAAAGGGGAAAACCAAATAAAAGTGAGAGAGGAGTAAACGCGGGAGCGAAATAATGGATAATGGAAACGGTATCCGGTTTTCCGACATCATGGCCACCGTGGGAATTGTCACCGAAATTGGCCCGTTTCGAGAATTTCCCCCGCTTTATTGGGACCCGGGGAAGAAATGATTTTCCGCCGGCAATAGACGTTTAATCGCGCGACCGAGTCCGGCGAAAATGGCGGAGGACAGCGAGAGGGCGAAACGCCGTTTCCCGATATTTCAATGGAACCGAATTTAAATGAAATATTTCCCATTAGGAATAATTGTAAATAAAATCACGCCGGGAATAGAGGCCTTTTTGTCGGTTCTCGAAATTAGGTAAAAACGAGTTATTGGATTTTTGGCAAGGGAGGGACATTTTTGGGCGCTTCTTTTTTTTTCCTTTTTTTTTTATATTATACAGAAAGAGAGAGAAAGTGGGAAAGAGCGGACCTCGCCAAATGCAGCGGGCAAACACTTGGCGACGCCTTCATCAAGAAACTTTGGCCCGGGCTCGGGGGGCGACTTTCATTTCCGGCCGCTGGGCCGAGCCGGAAGAGACTCGACCGAGCCACTTCCGGAACAGACACGACCGGGCACTGGGGGGAAAATGAGATTTTGGGATTCCGAGATTTTGGAACGGCGGAGTCCTCGTAAAATACCGGAATGACCGACTTAAAGGCACCGGAAGTACCCGTGGACGCCGAGACGTCCCCTCGAGCTCCCGGGATCCCAAGTCCGCCTAGAAGGGGAAGTTCAAGATTTAGCAATACCGGGTCCCCAGAATGGCGAAGCCCTCGTAAGATGCTGGAACACTCGACTGGAGGGCGCCGTTCCCCTCGGACGCCGAGACGTTACTCGACCGCCGGGGTCCTGAATGCAGGTCTAGTGCGACGCCGGAAGCTCGACCCTTCCCTCCACCCCGAGCGCGCAGTTGGCAAACTAGTTGCCGCGGCTGACTCGGGGCCGAGCTTTTCCACCCCGAGGTCCCTCCTCGTTTCCCGACATTTCCCAACTTCCTTCCGGGAAGAGGCAAAACTACCCTCCCTCGTATTCTTCTTTTTCCCTCTCTTCCTCGTCCTCTAACTCGCCTCCCCGGGGAAGGATGAGGCGACCCGGGGGGAGGGAGAAAGACGGCGAAACCGCCATCCATCCCCCCTTTCTCGCCCCTTTGGGGAAATTTCCCAACTCGCCCGTGTCTCGTTTCCTCCGGAACCGGAAGTGACCTCCGCTATCCTCGGGGGCGGTTTCGCTCCTTGCCCCCTGAAGACGGAATCCGAGCTGGAAAATCACCCGAGCTCGTCCAAAATAAATCCCGCATGGTAATGTAATCAGCTCTTGTGAATATTTTTCGAAATTTCCCTCAAAGGTATATAATGAGTTCCCCCTTAATTCTCACTCCCCCGCCTGGTCTTAAGGTGATATGTACGTACCAAAAAGTCAAAATATTTATAAAACTTATCTCCAAACTGGGTGCACCGAATTATCTGAAACTTTAACACGTGATTATGGAGGCTCTAAGGAAGAACGCGCTGTTCGTGAAATTTCATATTTCGAAAAAAAAAATATATATATATCTTTTTTTGGTTTTTCACTGAGATAAATGGAACATTTTTTTCAATAAATCAAATTTCACGAGCAGCGCGTTCTTCGTTAGACCCTCCGTAATCACGTGTTAATGTTTCAAATAATTCGGTGCACCCAGTTTGGAGAAAAGTTTTATAATTATGTTGACTTTATGGTACGTATATATCACCCTTTCATATCACCTTAAGTCCCTTAATCGCGAATCGTCCCTCACCCGGGATGCCACCCCCTGACCATTACTCTCCCCGTAACTTGTCGATCGTTTAACCGCCCCCAACCCCCTCGGGGGGGTTCGGTCGAGCTTTAATCGGGATTTTAATCGCTTCTTTCGGATCCCGTTAAGAGGGTTAATCGAGGCTCGTTAATACTCCGGAAGGGTTGATCCAGCCCGAAGGGGGTGGGTGGCCTAATCGTCGAGTCGTTAGTCTCGTGGAAGCCACCCCGAAGTACGGGGTGCACTTTGTCTTGACGTCCCCCTCGTGTCCCCGACCCCCGACTCGAGGGCGAACCCTCAACCCCTTGCCTCGTTAATATTAATTAACGGCGGTGACACGGCAACCCCCTCTCCACGTTTGATCAGGTTAGACCACTCGGGGGACGAGTCAACCCCCCACCCCCACCCCCACCCACCGGCCAGCCAATCACGCTTTAACCCCGCCGACCACCCCCGCGGTAATTTCCGCCACCCCCTCCCTGGCACCCTCGACTCTAATCAGCGGGGCAACCCCCGTTGGCACTTATCGACTCGATTTCGATTTACGGCCCACCCCATCGTTTCGAGGGCGATTGTTCCGTTTTCCCCCCCGTAGGATTTTTTTTTTTTTTTTTTATTCAAGAGAGAAGATTTACGTTTACGGGAATTTCCTCTAGGAGGGAAATAATAGTTCATATTTCGGAGACAGGAATTTTGTGATTAAGCGAGAGATGCGAGGAAATTTACTAATTTTTACTAATTTCGCAATTAATTACGATGATCGATGTCAATGTTAGAATTCTTAGCGATTTTGGTTTGAGATTTAAATCTACCCTCCCCGGTTAGGGTGGCAGCTCCAGTCTGCAATTTTTCCAAGACGAAGAGACCCCGAGTCGCTTTCTCACGTCCTTCGAGTTCCTCGAGTCCTCCGGGGATCCTGGACTCTCGAGGTCTCGAGGAGGTCGAGGAGAGTCGATATCGCCCCGAAGAGTCCTCCTCGCTCCTTTGGTCTTTCCCGGCTCATCGGGCCGGCCTTTTGTGCCGTACAAAACGATCCCCGAGGGCAAAGGTCCGGGAGAGACGTTAAGGACCTCCTCGACCTCCCGAGGACCTCGAGGTCGCAACGGTCCCGACCTAACCGGCCTGTCCGGCCGATTTAGGAGGACCTAGGTCCTCCCGGACAACCCCTCACACGTGTTAAGGGGTGACGGCGATACACCCGGGGATGATTTGTGATTATAATGACGCACCCGGGATGATTTATCGCCCGGGTGGCACACGTGGCTCCGACTGGCGATCCTTTTTGCAGTCGTTAAACCGACCTCTACTTCTTGTCGATTCCAAAGCGTTACGACTTCGATCTCGACCGGATGGTAACGAACAAGTAGCGCCTCTTTTTGCGCGGCTCGTTAGCGACCGACGTCTCCACCTTTTTCAGGCGAAACTCTATTATGGATTTCCCGCGGTCAAACCTAACCTATAAACTTGTAAGAATTTCTAGGAATTCAGGCGAAGTTTTTCGCTTCTTCAAGGCGTCGCGCCATCTCCGTTTTTCACCTGGAAATGCGGTTTCACATATCCAGGGAAGTCGCGGGGTCAGACCTAACCTATAAAAATGTAAGGATATCTGGGAACCCCCCGGAGGACCCTAAATCCCCCGTATCGCCGGTACTCGATATCAAACGACAGGGGGAGAATAAATTAGGTATCCCGTTTAACGGAAAGCATTCCGCGACGACGTGTTCCGGGGATTTTTCCGCGCCTAAACCCTACGTGACGGGGAGCGGAAACAATTCGTTTATGCGAGACGCGTCGCCTCGACATTCCGCGTGCGGAAGGGGACGGAAGAAAAAAGGAGAACCCGTGGAAAAGTAGGGAAAAAAAAAGAAAAATTGAAATCCACGTGCAACGATCATGGAGGGGGAAACGCAACACCAGTATGTTGGATTTATGATAAGGGGGAACGAGGAGGGGGAATGAGCCCCCCTCAAGATTCCGGAAGGGATCGCGCCCCCTTTGGCTCTAATCACGTCTGATCCGGGGTAAAGCCGCGGGGGGTTCGTGGGGAGGATAAGAATAAGTAGGAAATATGAGTCCCCTCCCTCCTCCACCACTCGGCGCCATTTTGCAAGATTAATCCCCCCCGCGGCCAAGGAGAAAGACAGGAAGAATTCCGAGAGGGCGACCCCCTGTATACTCTCTTGTCCTTAAGGAGGTATTTTTAATAAAGGAGCTCCCTCCACCCCGACCTCCGTCTATCCATCCCGCGTAGCCTCTTAGCGACTCCGCGGGACGGAAATTACCCTTTTCCCCGTGGGACAGGGGGGCGTCTCTTTATCCGCACTTCCTACCGACCGTCGGTATTGCAGGGAGCACCTCTATCGTAGGGGTGACCCGCGGAGTACGGGACTTTCCCCTGGAGCGGTTTTCTTATTCGTCGGGAAGCCTCGAATCGGGTCTGCATATTTAATTATCCCTTAATTATCCCTCGCGTGTCCGGATTAAATACCCCCCCTGGACCTGGATAACCTAAAAAGGAACTCCCGTCGACTGCAACGTTCGATATATCTCGGAAAGGGAGCCTCCTCGAAAACTCCACAAAAGACATTTTCGCCTCGTTTCTTCCCAAGGGGTACTTCGGAGTCAAGACCCGGGAGTTTTGAGTCACCCTGTAGGCGTGACTAACGGGCCGGACAAAGACGGGACTCGAGCCGTAAAGCACCTCTCTCACGTCCTCTGCGAGAGCTTGTGCATGACGCGCGGAGGGACACGTATGATTTCCCAAACCCGCATATCTCTCTTTCGCTTCCTTTTTTATCCCCCTCTCGTGGCCGGCCCTTTGTGTCCCGCGTCTCGTAACGGTTATCCCCGTGGAAACTACTTAACGGCTTGACGATTTACGAGCCGCGATTTACGTCCGGGGCCACTTACGCATCGGGGACTCGCGTCGTTCGATCCCGTTGACAACGGCGAACGGCCACGTACCTGCAACAGAGAAAAGACATCCAGGCGTTAATGGAGGAATCGTTTTCGTTCTTTATCGCGTACGGTAGCGAAGACGGGGACGAGTGACTGGCTTTTCGCCTTCTGACAGGTTTTTTTCCACGATTTTTTATTCTTTTTTTACAAATTATTCGTTCCTTCTTCAGGCGGGTCTGAGCGTTCCAAGATGGCGCCCGCCCGAGGAGAGACGACGCGGTGTCAATGCAGAAATCGTTCTCCACATTTATTTCGGAGTAAGTTAAAAGACTATCGATGTACGATCATAGAAACGAGGATGAGCGAGAAGGGTTTTGCCGTTGGGACATTTTATTTTCGATAGTTAATGCTTCTGTTTTCTTTTTTTCCTTCTTTTTTGGCCGAGACTCCACAATCCAAGATGGCGGCTCGACGAAAGTACGACTATCCGTGGTATCTTTTATTCGGCTCGTTGACAGAGGATGTTGGAGAGACGTAAACCTTGATGATACCGAAACGTTAACAATTGCAACGAGCCGAAGGAGGCGGCGGCTCCTCGCACCGGAAGTGGCGTATTTATCCAAGACGAAAGCCCACGGCTCGGATATATACGCGGACGCCCGAAATAGAGAGCCGGCCCGCAACTGTCACAACACGCGAGTGGATTCGTAGCCCGCGAATTTGCATACATTTCCCCTCGAGGATCACGAGGGGGAGAGGGTGCAGAGGTTAGGTCAGGGTCGGGGCCTCAACTAGGACCTCTGGAAGCGGGAAAGTCCCATTATTCCGTGGGAATTCGAGAAAAAGCAAAAGTGGAACCGGACGCTCTCCGGGTACCGGCGACTAATCGAGGGTTGGCCGTGGAATTTTTATCGTTCCAGAAATATATCATCTATCGAGAGAAATAGGAAAAACGTAGGTGCTTAAAAATCCAGGTACGAAGAACGGATTAAAAGGGCGGAGAAAATCTGTTCCATCCGAACCGTGACAGGAGAAAAAATTGGAGAGAACCCGCGACTTTTTCAAAATCCGGAGATAAGAGCGAAAAGAGTCCAACATTCCGGACACATGGAAAAACGCCGGCGGAACGGAAGTTAATGATCTGGGAATTTTTATCCGATTTTAATAAAGCTTCTGAATTTCGGCCCCACGAGGATGGGAGTGAAAAATCCCGGCCAAAATCTAGGACGGGTCCGATTCCCAAGGAACCGGAAACGCGCAGCTGGCCAGGGGGCGAATTTCCCCGCGTGGTCCGGTCGGCAGGGCGAGAGGTCGAAATTTGAAAACCAGCCAGGGGCATTTGAAAGAGTCGTCGAACCGGGGCGAACTGGTAGCGTGCGCCAGTTTTTCGAAATGAAATCCCCCCCGACCCCGGGAGTGGAGGTTTTCCCTTTCGGGCCGTCGAACGGAAGCGGTGCCGCAAGGTGACGGACGGTCGGGGGAGGTCCGGGGCCTCGAAGGGATGAATGGGGTGCCAGGGTTACGTTACGACCGGGAAAGACGAATGGGCCAGGGCCGCGCCCCCGGGTGGCACCCCCCACGGAAAGAATTAATTTAAAGAAAAAAGAAAAAGAAAAAAAGGTCCACCGTCCCATGAATCACGCGTTCCCCTCGCGCCCCTCGCCATTCCGAATGGAAACATTCCCGCGCCTAGTAAAAAGCGATCCCAACAAAGACATCACCCCCCTCAAAAAAAAAATAAAAATAAAAAATAAATAAAAATGAAAAAAAAATTCGGGCTCCAGTTTGAAAGGTCTTGAAAAAAATTCCACGCGCGCGAGACTCTGCTTGTAGAGTTGCGACCCAACCAGGGTGTGTCGTAAATCCAAAATAAAATTAAAAAAAAAAAATAGAAAAGGGGAGCGATCGAAAAAAAAAAGGAGACGGAGAAATCTCGAATCGGAGCTATGCCATCGAGAGGGCGTAATCCCTCTTTCCCGGGTTTGCCGGAGGAATTACCCGGGCTCGGTCTGGCGAGCAATTTTTCGACTAATTGGGGTCGGTTACGCCAGCCAGGGCGGGGAACAACCCTGTTCAGCCATGGGGGGGCGAGCTCTCGGGCCATGAATAAATTAGCGCAGACTCTCGGGCGACGCTCGAGCCCTCTCGAAGCGGCTCCTCGTCGAAAACGGTATTCCTCCCCCGACCGGCCCGACTCTAATCTCGCCGGGCTCGTACTACGGGGTTGAGGCCCCGACCCATTCATCTCCTGGGTGTGCCTCCTCCCCGGAACCCGACCCCCCCCCCCCGGCTATTTACACGACGAAAAGACGCCGTAAGTCGGGGATTTTCTCCCGATTCGTCTTTCACGAGACCGTCACGGGATTTATTACCGTTTCAGATTCCAGTTGAAAAAAAGAAAAAAATATAACAAGAACGATAAACGCCGTTGAAAGTAACGACGAGGGGAATTTATGTCTCGAAGAATTTTTTTTCGTCTATTTAATATAATTAATATAATTAATATAATTATTTCAGAGCTTTCTTTGATGTAACTATATATAAACGTGGGGGTGTATCGTCATATGGGGGGCTAACAATCGTTCCTCCTGTCCTATGATCGACAAAACGTTTCCATCTTATATCAGAGCCTTCGATAATTGTATAACGATCGAAATATGAGAGCTCGACGCCATTTTGGTTCTGGTCTGAGCTGAGTTAAAAATTTTTTTTGAAAAATCCAAATTTTCAATGTGTCAGGACAATTCTTAAATGATCAGGAGTGTCAAAGTTTCGGACAGTTTGGTCTAATACCCTTAAAAAAAGGTGTTGTATTCGAATTGACTGATTTGAACGGGGGTTTCACTTCACCTTAAGAGGACCGGCCGACGAAGTGGAACCGCGCGAGTTCCACTTCGCCCCGTATCGTCGATGGCCCGGCCTAGAGGGAGAGAAAAGGCCCCCCGGCATTCCCGGTGACTCCCGACGGAACGACGTTTGTTTCCCAACAGCCTATTCCCGTCGTTTGACACGTTTGGCCCCAATTGGCACTCGTTGACCCGCGCCGTGCACGTTGTCATGACTCCGGGCGAGTCATCGGCTTTAGCCAGCCCGTTTAAACTCGCCCTCTGCCCTCGTCACCCCCTGTAATCGTCCTAAGTGCCCGAGCCACGTACTCGTTCTCGTTCTCCCGCATACACGTGCGCGCGCATGGCGAGACAGTGCGCAAACGAGGATGCGCACTCGCGCGAGCGGGGCACACGCTCCCGGCATACGGCCGGGCCGGGACCCCTTCAATTGATTGCGGCCCGTTTAAGGCGCGCTCAAGACCGAACCGAGTCATGTGCCGTCGGTCGAAACTTCGCGTCACAATTTTTCGGCGATGTACCGTCCATTAATTGACAAAACACGAGGTTAGGTGCCCTCGCCGTGAATAACCCCACGACTCGTTCAGAACTCACATGTCGCAATTCTTCGACGGTGTCTTGTCCATTAATCGATAAAGACGTGGACGAGACATTATAATTCCCGATGAAATTAATTTTTCACCCGCAACTTGCGTTGGGAATATGACTTAGTCCAGTCGATACGTAATGATACGGTTAAGGGGATGTGAAAGTGGCATCCGAAAGCTCGATCGTTCCATACAGGTAACCCTCCTATAACACGGTTTCGCTATAACGAGTCATTTTTCTTGAATACAGACCTTTCCACGGAAAGAAGTCGAAAATTCAAAAGGGAGCTGCAAAACTGTTTATCTCCATACCGCGAAATTTACAATGACCTAGTAAAAGCCAGCAAGCAAAGTTCGATTACAGATCTTTTTAAGAGGGGAAAGCATACAAAAACTTTAAATAGAGAAAAAAGTTCTGAAAGTGAAGGCGATATCGTTCCACCGAAAAAACGTTCTCGGTTGATTATACTGAGCAGTGACGACGAATAAATTCATTAAATTACGGTTGCGTTAGATTAAAATATTTTTTTTATACTTTGTGTTGTACATACATTTATATTTTTAATAATTATGTCGAATTAAAAAAAAAACAATTTGTTTTTAATAAGTTTTTGGAACGTAACCCCCCTTTTTTATACTAGCTCTGGGTCTCATGCAACACGGTTTCACACAACACGGCATTTTCTAGGAACCTAACTACCGTGTTATAGGAGGGTTACCTGTACTTTGAAATGTGAATATGGAGGTCCTTAAACTCGCGGAATTTAATTTTTTACAAACTATTTTTAAAAGTACCTATAAAGAAATTTCAAAAGAATTGAAATCTCATGAGTTTCAGGAACTTCCTTATAGTCTCCCTATTTACGTGGTAAAGTTTCAAAGCGTTCGAGTAAGCCGAGTTGGGAGAAAAGTCTTATAAAGAAAACCTCTTCGCGTCGCCCCTTAAGTCAAGGTTTTCCCGTAATGCGGGGGATTTAGTTTCGGATCGCTCCGCCAGAGGTTGCGACGGTCGCGCGGCGGCCGCCATCTTGTTCTCGTCGCGGCCGCGTGATCGAGTTTGAGCGCGTATCGGGCGTCCATCTTTCTCCTTTCCCCCGGAGCTTTGTCAATGGTAATTGATTTATGCCCCGGCTTTGATGTGCGCCCGATGCGCGGAAGGCAGACGCGGTCGTCGTCGCCGTCGTCGTTGTCGTCGGATTCCGACGCGCCGAGCCCTCGGAATCCCGGCCATCCGGTTGTCGTGACAACCGGAGACGCGGCCTCCGGATTAAGGATCTCTCCAGACCTAACCTAACCTAGCCGGGAGTTTCGAGAGCGATTTATAGGGAGAAACGCGCCGATCGAAGCGACCCTCTCTCGAAAACTCGCAGCAGCGCTGTAAAACGCGGCGCACTGGCCGACCTAACCTATTCGTCCACTTAACCGCAAAGATTTTTTAATTTTTTTCCTTTCCCCTTAGAAAAAGGCACCAAATCGTATAGGAACTCCAGTTCGTCGGGAAAATCAGGTTGGCTCGTCCATCGGATATCGCTCACCTATCTTTAATTATTATTCTTAATTCCTTTATTTTAGGAAATTTCAGCGCGCGACCCGCCATCTTGCGGCAGGATTCTTAAACGACAGGGACCCGAAGGAGAGGCGATCGGGACAATCGCGGGCCGAGAGACGCGCGAGAATCCGCCGGGGCAAAACAGACGAACCGAGGCTTCTCGAGACTCGAAAAGGAAGAAAAGGGAGCAGCTAGAGGGAAAAGGGGGAGGAAATAAAGGAGACCTCCCGGAGGAGCCCTTTGAGAGATTAGCGGAAAGACGGGGGCCCCTTCCTCGAGGTAATGCCGATTCGCCCGACGACAAAGAGCCCGGACCCGTGACAAAGAGGGGGCGACCAGGGACGGGGAAGGAACGGTTTGAGAGACGAACCGGAAGAAGAGGAACGCCGGGAGAAAACTCGAGGGATACCTCACGAAAGACTGGATTCCGAGGAAAATGCGGAGTGCCCCCGATACGTGCATACATACATTATACACATACCTACCCCGTACATACCCCGTTTTCAGGGGACTCGCGAGTGACTTTTGCCCCAGGGGAGTTTTCCCATAAATTCCCACAATTCTCAATACTTATCAATAAAAAATCTATTTTAAGTTACATGATCTCCTTTCTTCCCTCCTCAACGTTCAGGCAGTTTTTCTTCTAATCCTTCACTCTTAAAAAAAGTCATCAAATTTGTAGTATTAATATCTTTAATATATATAAAATAACTCAATCTTTGAGCCAGCCTGATATTCTACCGACGTAATTTTCTCTTCGATTAAGTTTCAATAATCCCCGGAAAACTGTATTATATTATAAGATTTAAAATTTTATAGAGATGTGCATGGAAAGCAATTCCGCGGGTCTATGAATCTCGAACGCTTGTCGGGCGACGCCATCTTGGATAACGCCGGCCGCCATCTTGGGAGGTGAGCGGCGCGGGGGGCGCGCAAAGAGGGATGAAATCTCCCGTCGAGTCGACACTCGATATATATATTCCGGGCAGCCGTTGGCGCCCCGGAGGGGGGCGAGGGATCGTCGGGGGGAGAAATCGAGCACTCCGAGTTAAGTTGGCACGCCCGGGGCAGCCTCGATTACGCGGCGCCGGGATATCGCACCGCCCGGAAGCCTTTGAACACACGACTTCCGTTTCCGTCCGGGCGAACTAAGCGGCCGTCGGGGAATCGATATCCGAAGCCACTCCATCGGAAAGGGGAGGCCCCGATTGGTCGACCCGGAAGCACTCGCGCGGCCCTCTCTCGAGAGGGTATAACATAACCTCACGAGCGATCGAAATCTCCGCGTCAACTGGCATTTACCCCGTATTAATAATATTGAATTAACAATCAAAGGAAATTCGGTACTCAGGATTTTCGTTCGTGCTCGAGTCGGGAAAATGTGAAAGGCCCAATGAGCACCCACCGGTCGAAAATTCCGATCGCCCCCTCCCCTAATTTGCATACATATTACGGGATTTAGCGTCGCGGACGAATTAACCGCCCATGGGAGGATAATACGTATCACTCCGTGTACGTGCTCTCCTTCCGCGATCCATACATAATTTTTCCGCCCGGCTTATTTCTAAAGAGATTTCCCGGGGGACGCGACGCGGCGGAAACAAAATGGCGGCTGCCTCGCCGAGGACCGGAAGGGACGGGGACGGACGGCCGGAAATGGCGCTGGAAATGGTTAGGAGAGCGAGCATTCGAGCAGGAAGCCTCCGCTTTGTCGATATTAATCAAGAGAGGGTAATTATCACGGGAGGTCCGAGACGAGGTGTACTTACAAGGAAACATTCCCAAGTGTCGCATGTTCTTCCAACATATACGAAAATCAATAATATCGCCGGCGGACACTTGGGAATGTTGTTGGAGTCTAAGGACCTTTGCATAAATTATCTCGGCCCGATCGAGTTGCCGAAATAGGACACGCCATGCTGTATTTATCCGCAATTTGAATTCCCAGCGATTATGGCTATGCTTAGCGATACCGTTACGCGAGGTGTTAGTGAGAGCCTTAACTTACATCCGCGAAATACTTCGCTAAAACTGCGAGCCGGTTAACGGGCAAAATGGCGGCGGTAACTCGCGGGATTAACGGAACTCGCGACATAATTACGTGAAAATGGGCAGAGGGGGCGGCGCAACCCCGATGCAACTTGTTGGCGTCGCGGAGCCTACAGGTAGTTGTTATTTTCGCGCGACTGCGTCTCTCGAGAGGGCGCGCCGCGGCGGAAGCGTGCGGGAAAATGAAGGAGTGTCATGGCGGACGTCTTCCCCTCGCCGGAAAGGCGTCGACCTATCGACAGGACTTTATCTCGCCCCCTGGAGCGCCCGGGAGAACCCGGGGATGTCCAAGTTCGAGTTTCCACGCCAGAGCAAAAGCCCCAGGAAATTAGAGCAAATTCCAAACACTTCCCTCGCCGTAAAGAGGCAAAGTTCATCCGAGGCCAGTGGTCGGCCATCTTGGATCCGGCGCAGCCTAACCGAGGCCGGCGATCTTCTCAAGTTTTTCCCCCTAAAAATACACTAACCACGGGGAAAAACCACATAAACTGGCAGGTAATATTAATTTCTATAGAAATTGCCACTTTTTCTCGACGCGGTATTCCCAGTTCCGGCGTAACGAGATCGCAGAGTCGGGACCTTCCTTTCTCGGCTCGTAGAAATTCCGCCCTCGCGTCCCGACTTCGAAACTCTGCCGAGGGTCTCTTTCCATTTCCAGGAGAAACAAAGGCGCGTCCACAGGACGGGATCGAGTCAATCGGCGTTATTGAGTTCCCTCGCCCGGAAGAGGCGATATCTCGAGGAAGAAAAGGCGGCGAACGACGGTGAGGACGAGAAAAGGATCGAAGAGAGGGACACGTTTCCGGGGGTTCCTCCGCGTCCGGACCTTAATCCCATTGGTGGGAACGAGAGGGTATGTGCCCGGGCGAGTCCCGAGGGAGTGCTGGGTCACTCCACCCGGCACGCCGCGGTAAATCTCGAGGGACCATCTCGCACTCCCTCGGACCAGTCAGGCGACGTCGGCGAGAAAGAATCACCGCTATTTTTAACCGTTTAAGAGGATTCCCATTCTCCGTGATAAAGAGCATATCACGATTTTACGATATCGAGGGCATTCGGACACGGTGTACCGACATTGCCGACATACTTCTAGGCACAACATAGGTAACATTTAACGAGCTAATTAATTTTTCCGTATCTCAATACAATGGGACAATTAAAATTCTTGGCGATGATCAAAGCTCAAAGCGATGTAAAAGTGGCGTCAAAGAGGTCTCATTTACGAAAATTTTCTCCTAACCGGGCGTACCGAATCGTTTCAAACTTTACAACGTGAATGTGGAGGCTGTAAGTAAGATCCCGACGCCCATAAAATTTGAATGTTTAAAAAATTTCTATATAGAAATTTTCCAAAATGTTTATAAAAGATGAATTTTCACGAGGGTCAGAGCCTCCCTTATGGCCTCGACATTAACGTTGAAGCGTTTGAAACGATTAGGTAGAGCCAAATCGGTGAAAAGTTTCACGAACGACCGAGCTTTCACATTCCCTTAAGAGAAGAACAAAGGAACGCGGGAGCCTTAAGGATCCGGCAAGGAAGAGGGACGAAGAGAAAATGCCGCGAGGAAAAGGTCGAGAAAGAGGGTCGTCGTCGGGGTGAATTCGCAACGGAAGGAGTCCAGGAGTCAAGTGGGAGTGGCGGAAGGACCGGAGGTTCACCCCGGGGGGCACATCCTTATAGATCACCAGGGTGGACGAGGACGGCAGAGGCCGGGGAGGCGAAGTGGACAGCGGTCAGCGGATGGAGGATCTCCCCCTCTATCCCTCCTCGGGACCTGACCTTTGTGAATTACGTGCCCCCCGTTCGAATGTACTAGGAGATCCCCTCGCCCCCCGACCCACCGGGCAGCTTTATGGCCCAATAAAACGTGTCGATACCACGGTCCACCCCGTTCCCCGAAGGACTTCCGGCAGTCCGGTATCCCGGGCACCTTTAGCCCCCGGATTTTCGGTCCCCGAACGTGGCCCCCCTTTCGCGATTTCACGCATAAAATTCGCCCCCCAGCACGACTGAGAATTTCCGGGCAGCCATCTAAAAAAACGCCAAGGCCGAGACTTTGAAAAAATTACCAAGAGGAGAAAAGCGCTCCCGGAAAATTCTCGGCCCCTCCGCCGGTGTCCGGAGGTTTTTAATCATGGCGGAATTATTCAGGGAATAAAAATTCCGCGCCCCCCCCCCCAGGCCCGGCGGGGGGATAATCGTCGCGGGGAGAAGCCCCCACGGGGGCAGTTACGAGTAATAAGGAAAGTTTTCTCGAATCGCTCCTCCAATGTCCGCCCTATTTTCTTCACTCTCCCCCCTGGGGCCCTCGGCCCCTTTTCCCAACTATTTCCTCTCCTCTCGAGTATTTCCGCCGGAGTTCGTTTGCGTCGCATGAATATTTCACGGGGCATGCCGGGAAAAGGGGGCGGCCCCCACCCGGGGAGAGGGGGAGGGGGCAAAAAGGGCAAAATGGGGAAAAAGCGGGTGAAACGGGCAAAGGGAGCAAAAAGGAGCGGGGATCCGACTGCACTCGGATTTACGCGGCCTCGACCGCGCCGAGGGAAACCCACAAGCGAAAAAATCCGCCTCGTCCCGGATTTTCCTCCTTTTTCCTCCGCCAACCTTTTTTTTCTTCCCTCTCCGTCCTCTCTTTTTGGCTTTTCTCCCCCGAGAAAAGCGAGAAGCGCGATCGCGCGGAAACCGTCGAGGCGCTAATTTAATGCCTCTCCAATCGGGCGAATCGCGGGAGAGTCGCGCCGGAAAGGCAGTTTCCTGCGCGCGTCGGTAATCCGACGAACTCGATTTCTCGACTTAGGATCTCTCTCTCTTTTTTTTCCGTTTTAATCCACCCTAATTCGGTTAAAAGTCGTCATTTCTGGAAAAAAAAACGTAACCTGGACGTACGCGCCATGTCGTTGAAAAATATTTCCGGCATTCTTCCGGTCTTTTTTCCCTAGGAGTAAAATAACGGCTCGCTGAAAGGGGGAATCAAATGTCATAAAACGACCGCATAGGGAATACTTCCGATTTGTTTTCTTTTTTTTTTTTTTGGGGGGGCATTACGGGAATTAATCCAGAGTTTGGGGTCGGGGAGAGACGAATTAATTTCCCTTGGATCTCTCGGGGCGGCAAAAAAAAAAAAATCCTTTGGCGGCGAGTCTCCGGCCTGGGAGGGGAGCTGGGGAATTTTTCGGGTCACGTTCGCGCGCAGGTCTTCTTGGCAGTCGGCCATGACGGCGAAATAACCGCAGCGGGAATACGCCGTTGCCCCGCGGTGTGGTTCGTGTCTCGGCTATCTCGCCGCATCGAACGGAAATAACTCTCCGGCAGGAAGGGTGAAAAGGCGCGTTCTCGCGAGCCTCGCCGCGCCCGAGAGGGCCTCTTCGGGTCCAAATAACCCTCTGCCAGCGGGAAACGAGGCATAAAAGGCGTAAAAACGAGGGAAAAATCCGCAAGTAAATAAAAAAAAAAAAGAAAAAGAAAAAGAAAAAGAAAAAGTTCCAACCGCGACGCACCGCGATGTAGTCTTCCCGGGGTCGGATGCGTCGACATTCGAGTTAAAATCCTACATCAAGAATTATTTAACGCGCGATTACGTAATCGCCTGACTTTCGGTCACCTGACGGCGGATTTTAATCTTCGGTTGGCTCAACATCTTATTTCGCGGCGAAACATTTTTCCTCGAAAAATTGTGGGGAAGAAAAAAAAAAAAAAAAAGCAGAATCTCCTTCGAGTTAAAAAATATACACGAAAGGAAGCTCCAACGCGGCCTCTTCCGACTTTTGTCCTCGGGCTAGACCCGTCCCTTTAAATCCAGGTCCTCGCGGTCTCGCGGGACTCCCAATTTTACGCTCAGCTGATTTACGGCCAATCAGCGCGGGGCCTCGCGGCCTCTCTCTCTCTCGCGCAGCCGCCCGCCTCGCTGCGTCCTCGTCGCGCTCCCGGCGCTCCCGGCCGCGTTTCCGTCGCCCTCCTCGCCCCGCTTCCCTCCCCCGGGAGAGTTCATCGAGCGTGGTAATTCCTCGCGAAAGATCGCGCCTCGTCGGGACCACCTGGAGGCCGAAGCGATCCCAACGAGCCAGGACGAATTGGCGCTCTAGATTTTTCGCTAAAGAAAAGAAAGACAGAAAAACAAGCGAAACCCTCAAAACTTCCTCTACATTTTTCACATTTTCGCCATTTCACATTTTCACGGCATCCACAATGGATGACCTTGATCTATCGAGCTTTGAGACCCCTAAACCAAAGAAACAGAGGGCGGGGGGGGATAAAAGAGGGTGCGTGACTTCCGCCCTCCCCACCAACCTGCCGCGAAAATCACCGCTTCCCCCTCGTCGATTCCCCAGAAAAACCCCAGATTTCCGCGCCCCCTCCTCCCTAAACACCCCTTCGAAAAAAAAAAAAAAAAGAGACTTTCCAAACTTTCGGTCAGAGTAAAGGCAGAAATTCAAAAAGGATCCCTCCCTCCCTCCCTCCCTCCCCCCCCCCATTCCGGTGCGCGAACAGCTCGTAAATCGTCGGGGAGTAATTGAAACGCAAGGGGGGCAATCGCCCCCACAGCCGTCGCGCGGTTAATCCGATGAAATATACGCGAACGGGTGAGGGAGGTACGGGAGGGCTGGGGGGGGGGCCGACCATACCGAAGTCGCCCCCCTCCGCCCATCCACCCACCGCGCGAGAAGTCGACATGCGAACCCCGCCCTTATAACGGGCGCTCGCGTGACTCTAATGATTACGAATTAGCCATAAATTGCGCGATCATGCGAAACGCCCGTTATTTATTGCGCGGCCATGGGGCGCGAGCCCCCCCCCCCACCCTCTCACCACCGTCCTTCCCTCGCCCCGGGCGAAAATTGTCCCCCGGAAACGCCGGGGCAGAGTCTCGCGCCAAGTGCGCTTCACCTGTCCTCCTTCTCTCTTTCACAAAGAAAGAAAGGACAAATTAAGAGAGAGAGAGAGGGAGAGGGAGATCCGACCTACATCGCCCTATCGCACCTTCAGGTGGAGGGGGGCCGAGGCTCGTTTACCATGGCGTATTAAAATCCCCCCAAAGGGGGGGGGGGCAGAGTGGGTAAACGTTTCGAGCCCCGCACCCCCCGTGGGGGGTTGTAAGGGAGCCTCTCGGAAGATCCCTCTCGAGTCCGAGGAAATTACCGCGCCGGGGTCGGGGGGATAGGGGGGCAGGGAACCCGTCAGGTACCAAACGACGTCCTCGTAAACACGCCGCTCCGCCGAGACACAAAGGGTGGCGGCTCCTCTTGGGGTCGCTCGAGGGGGTGGGGGAGTTCCGGGAGGGCCCGCCGGGTTGGCGGGGGGGACAAAGGACTGTTTGAACAACCCTTTGTCCCGAGCACGTCGGCCCGGAAGCCGGAGGGGGGGGTGGCACCGCCGCCGGAGACGCGCAATCATTTAGCGCCACTCCCCCCGCCACCCCCCCAGAACTCGGGACACCCGTCGAAAGGGACGAAGAGAGGGGTCGCGCGCCTAGTCCTCCGAGCCGGAGGAAAGTCGAACGGCCTGATTCGAAGCAACGGAAAGTAGAGGGGGATGGGGTAAAAAAAAAGAAAAAAGAAAAAAAAACAAAGAGAAGATCCCAGGACTTCCGACCGCGCGCGGGGGAGGACAGAGCAAAGGAGGACCCGAGGGAAAGCACCGAGAAGGGACGCGCGATTACGATGATACCCCGCGTTCCGGGAGGGAGATGCCCCCCCCCCCCACTCACTCCTGCCCCGCGCCGTTCGTAAATAAAATTAACAAACAAGAGCCCACCGGAGAGACAAACGAGCTAGCCGGGTAAAGAGGCGACGCCCTCCCCCCAGCCCCCNCCCTGGCACCTCTCGGGACGAAAAGAGACCTCTTCCGGGCTTCCGCGAATCCTCGAGGTGCTAAAAACCTCGCCGGTTTTTACGATCCATTTCTGGCGGGTCGTACTTTCTTCGGTTTTTTTTTTCCTTCTTTCCGGCGAAGTGATTCAACGAGGTCTTATCCGAATTGCACTGCCGGAACGGTCCTTTTCTCCTCTTTCTGGCCCCTCGTATCGGCCCGTCCTGGAAGTCGGGATTCGCGCTTCCGAGGTACACCGAAGTGATATTTTTACGACGACCCGTAAAAAGCGAAAATCGATTTTCCTCGCCGAGAAAGACGAGATAAACGATGAATCGAGTGTCCCCTTCTCCCTGCAAGTTGAGTCCGTCAATGGAGGTTCAATGTCGATTTCCGGGGCGATCGGTCAAGGCGAATATTCTCTCTGTTTATCGAATTCCACGGGGAGATATTTCCTCCGTTTTTCCGTTTATAAATAAATTCGCCTCGCTGGCAGATTCCGCGACGGCGAAAGGCGCGTCGGAATTTCAGGAATTCCGGAAATTCAATTTACTGCCGACCTGCGCGATCCTACGCCATCGAATCGTTAAAATACTCTCGCAATGTCGCCTGTAGGTACAAGTATTTATACATAGGGAAGTAAATATATATTTTGTATAAATATCCGGCCAACCTGATTCCGGCCGACGAAATGGACTGCCGGTTACTCAATCATCGTTCGGTCATTCGGATTTATTTCCATGCCAAAGGGGTTTTCGACCGAGATATGCGTGTGCTTGGCAGCAAAAAAAAAAAAAAAAAAAAAAAAAAATCCACGCTCACACGATTTTACCTTCCGATAATTACAATCGTTGGGCCGTTAATTTTCTCTCTCGGCGAGAGCCGATTCTCTCCTTAGTCTCCGATCGGTCCGGGGGACGCCTCGGGCGTCCTCTCTTGAAAAAGCGCCGCGTCCTTATGGGGGGGAGGGGGCGGGAGGGAGGGAGGGCCCGTCGTTTATTCCGGCTCCCGAGGGCGCGCTGGGAGCCATGGAAACGATCTCGCCGAAAGGCGCACCCCTAAACCCGCGACGGCGTTCGGGGGTTCTCTCTCCCTCGGCGGCCGGTCTAAAAATGCCCGTCCGCGACCGACCGATCGCCGGCGAGGGCACCCGAGTACCGCCGAGCGCGGCCGACTCGGCGGAAGCACATGGCCCCGGCGGGGGGAGAGCGAGAACCGACGCGGAACGAGGACGCCCGCATACTCGAACGCCGTGAGTGCGACGGAGAGAGGGAGAGAGCTCCCACCCGGGCGCACCAAGGCGGAAGGACCCGAGAGGCCGCGTTTCATATCTCCGGCTCTCGTTTCGCGGTACATTAGAGGACAAGCCGATCAATTAGACCTAACCGGACCAGCGCGGCAAGGCAATCGCCCCCCCCCCTCTCCGCCCTCGATATTTCTTCCCGTTGGCCGGCATCGCCAGAATCCATCATCGCTTCCTCCACGGTGAAAATAATTCCATCCCTTCCGAATATCGATTAACCTCTCTCCCAATTTGCCTAAAGATTTCATCGTTCAAAAAGAAGTAGCAAGTGATCCTGGAACGGGGAAAGGGGGCGGGGGGGGGGAGAGGTGTCCTCGCGGGAACGAGAATTCGGAATTTAAGAGTCCATGGGGAAGACGAGGGGGGGGATTCAGAAGCACGGATGGGACGGTGGTCGGAGGTAATGGACTTTATCAGACCGGTAGGTAGTCGACCTTCCATCCCCCTCCTGTCCCCCCCTCCCCCCCGTCCCGCGCGAAGCTCTCCTCGTTCGCTCCTTAATTGTCTTTCCACCCGTTTTTACGGGCGTTCCACTTCGTTACGGTCGGAGTGGCGAGGAGGCCTTGCGTGGACCGTGAAAGATCGAGAAGTAGCGGCCCCTCGCGGGAGGGAGAGAGAGAGAGAGAGCGAGAGGGAGAGGAGCAGGTGAGAACCCGACGGAGCGGCCGCGCTAGGGCGAGAGAAGGACGCGAAGACCCCGCGCGCTCGGGAGCGACGGAGAGGTAGGGAGAGAGACCGCCCCGGCATATGGCGAGGGGACGGAGAGCGGGACCTGTTTTATCGACGGGTCGCGCCGCGGCGCAGTCCGAATGGCGCGCGGGTTGCATTATTTAGCTTAGTCGCGGTAAGAGCGGGACGAGGCCGCGACGGGAGGCGGTAGGAAAGGAGGGAGGGGGGGGGAGGCCGAGGAAGGGGGACGCGGGAATTAGCCGAGTTAGCCGCTGTTAGCGACCACCCGGATCGGATGGATCCGGTAATGGAACTGGATTTAACCCCGGAGCCTCTGGGAGCTACCCCGGCTCCCCTCCCCCCCCCGCTCCCTCGATCGACTTCCAAGTTCCGCCCGAGTTTGCGGAAAGGGTTATCGAATAATTTCATAAACGAGTGTTTCGTAAGGCAAAAGAGAGAGAGAGAGAGAAAAAAAAAACATATGTATAGTTTTCTTGCATCGGCCTCTCTCTCGGTCGCGCATTTACGTCGAGGGAAAACTCGGCGTGGAAGGGGGCCTCGTGGGAAGTGTGAACGAGGAAATAAGAAAGAAAGAAAGAAAGAAAAAAATAGAAAGAAAATAGGAGAGAGGATCCGCTCCCCGATGTCCCGCTGACCTTTTAATTCCCTCCACCTCGACCGGAGGTGTGACTCCGGAAAGCCCTCGAAGGTTGAGGGAGGTCAACGAGGCGAGAGACAGATAAAAGGGTCGTCGGGGGACAGGGGGGGGGGTCGGAAAACCGTTAGCCCCTTGCCCTTTCCCTCCCGCCCCTCCGAAATCCCGAGGAAGGAAACGGAAGCGAGGAGAGGGGTTGGGGGGGGGGGAGGAGGGAGAAAGAGCGAAAAAGGCAAGTGGGTTTTCACGAGGGGGGGGAAGACCTTCCGGCCTCGCGATATCGGCGAAACGATTTAGGTCCCGGATTACCCGGACAGGTCCATCCCCCCTCTCAGCACGGAGGGGGAGTCATATCTTTAGGAAGTTTCGAGAGGGGCATCTCGCGCGCCCCTTCCACCATTTTCAGCTCCTTCCTCGTGCGGAATCGCGGTGACAGAAAAAACAAAAAAGAAAAAAAAAAAACGAAAAACAAAGGTCATCCTCTTACGGATTAAAATTTATCATATGAATGGAGCGACGGCCACCCTTCGATTAAATATTTCAAGGTAAGCCAAGCGATGTTGAAAAGGCAAAAAAGAAATAAAAAAAAAAAAAAGGTAAAGTACTCTCCGATACCGTCTTCGGGCGGGAACGGCGCCGGGTAACCAATTTTTATTCCGCCCCTTCGTATATACGTATATATTAATTTATTGATTAACAAAATCGAGCCTCCGCGAACCGGTCGGCGCGAAGGCGATCCCGCGGCGTGTCCCGTGGCGGGCTTTAAAAGGGGATCGCCGGCCACTTTCACGCGGGTTTAACGAGCCGATCCGTAGCCCGTCCTTCTGCGGATTCATAAGCAAAAAGTCACCGCGGAGGCTGGGACCGCGGTGGAAAGAGGACGGAGGCGACGCGCCGCGAGTAGGAGGGAGGAGGAAAAGAGAAGAGAAGAAAAAAAAAGAAAAGAAAGGAAAGGAAGGAGGGGCGAGCGAAAAACCCGGGCGATCCAACGGCTCGAGAAATTGCTCGCGTTAAAACGGGGCGCGCGGGGGGGGNAAAAAAAAATAATGATAATAATGAAACAAGAAAGGAAAGAGAACGATCTCCAAAGAAATCTCTGCGCAAATACCTGGATAGTAATAGGGGTGTCCGGCGTGGGAGGGGTGCACCAGGGGGTGCGGCGCCCGAAAATCCATCCTCGACGGCCGAGTGGCACTCGGCGCTCGTTTTCGCCGCCAAATCCGCGAGTCGGCGAGGGGGGGAGGAGAGAGGGCGACCGGGGTGGAAAAAGGGAGAACCTCCGCCGAGGATCGATCTCCCCTCTCTTCGGCTTCACGGGCGGGTGCGCGGGGGGGAGGTGACACCTCATCGGGGGCGAGTCGCCCCCCGGACCGCCTGCTGGCCGAGGCTCATCCTCGCGCCCGTTCCTCTCCGTCCTCGTCTTCCTCCTGCTTGCCGCCTCGCTCCCCCTCTCTCTTGCGCACGCACACGAAAGCACTCACACTCCTCGCCTCGAGGGGCGACCTCGGCTCTCGCTCGCGCGCAGTTCTCTCGCGGACAGTCCTTCCCCTGCGAGCGCCGGGAGCGCACTACTTTCACTGATGAACACTGCAATGGGGGTATCCTTAGAATCTCGCCGCATGGAGGGGGAGAGAAGGGGAGGGGAGGGGATGAAGACGCGAGCGCGCCGAGTACTATCTCCCTCTCTCTCTTGCGCGCGCTTAGAGATGCGGGTCTAGCTTTCACGAAATTAAAAATGAAGGGAAAAAAAAGAAAAAAAAAAGTAAGTACATATACGTATATATAAGTTACGTCCATTAACACAAGGGCATTAATTGAAACCGAGAGAAACGCAACATCGGTATATAGCCGCCTCCACGTGATTAATAAACGGGACACGTGGGGCGATGCCGCGGAATTGCGAGATCGAATTTGGATTCCGTGGTATTGAGACAAAAGAAAAAAAAAAATTACAATCGACGTCGCACGTTATACGGTCATCGAGAGTAAGAACGAGAATTATATGCAACTTCCTTCTGAGTTCTTTCGAGCCAAAGGTATGAATTCCGGGTAATGAAAAATAAATAAAAGTAGGAAAAAAAAAAAAACGAACTAATCAACGTCGCGTAAAATCTCCGCCGAGAGAGCGCGAGGCTCTCCCCTCGTCGGTCGCGGGGCAAAAGGAAATAGCCGCGGCCGGGAGGGCCAATTAGCGGCGCGAGGCGTCGCGACGCACCTCGATGCCGCGGCGCTCGGCGGTGTCATCGTGCTCGCGGCCCGCCGGCCGATTAGCGGGCAATAAAACGCGCGCCGATAAGCGGCGGGGGCTCGCGAGTGACGAGAGCCGACGCACGCCGCGCCTCGGGGGTGCGAGAGAGAGAGAGGGAGGCAGGAGGCGAACGGCATGCGCGCGCACGTAAAACCGTCCGCGCGTAAACACGGCGAGACGGAAGCGAAAGCCGCGTCCACACCGACCCTTCGTTAAGCCGCGTCCACCCCGCGAAGAAAGTTAAATCGCTAAAATTTATTATTTCCATTTAAAGACGTCCTTTCGACATAAAATCTAGTCCGATCCATCTCTCGAATAATTCGCGTTACGATTTTCTGGGGAAAAAAAAAAGTTTTCAACGTATATCAGAATTGAATAAGAGGACAAAATTGAGGGTATATGTTGCATATGCCCTTGTACCAGCGATATTGACTAAAAATGAGTTTAGAGCCTCATCCGAGTAATTTGTACTAAAATTCGAGATTGCGGGGAAATTTAATATCGCGATTGAGCGCGTGATTTATATATCGCTACACCGGACATTATAAATTCTAATTGTACAAAAGCGAATCCGGAGTGACCGCGACGATGTCGAAAATCGATCTCGACGTAGGTCGCGTTTTTATATGAATTTCGAGTACTCGGGACACGACATTGTCGGTATATAAAGCGGCGGCGCGACGCGCTCGGTGCGACCGGCAGGCGTTATCGAGCGAGAGCGGTCGAGTGCGGCGTGAAAGCGGCTAATTGGTCGGCGGGCGCGATCAGCGTCGCGGCAAACGCCGCGAGATAGAACACACGTGTGCGGGTTATCCGTATTATCGCGCGCCGCGTTGCGGCGTCGGCGTCGTCGTCGGGCGCGGAGTCGCGGCGGGAATAGGCCGGGAGCGGGCGAAGAATCGCCGTAGCGGAACGGCGTCGACGCGCGCCGTCATCGCGACGCGGCGCTCTCCTCGTCTCCCCCCTTTCGGCGGTGTCCGCGCGCGCGCTACGGACCTCGGGCCCAGGCACGAGGAGGACGCGAGACCGACGGCGGCTGGCACTCGACTGAAGGGAAGCGGCCGATCGACGCTCGCGCCTGCCGCGCCGCAACCCCCACCACCCGGCGCGCAGGGGCGACGCGACAGCGGGGACGCGACTCGATCCCACAAGGATAAATATTTAAAAGAAAGAAATTTGCCCAGCCAAGCCAGTAAATACCCCCAACCACAATAACCCCCCATTAAACCCTAAAATTAAATTTTACCCAAGAACCAACCCCCATATACTCCGAACTCAAGAATAAATCGGTAACGAATGCGTTCCCTTTTAAAAGAATCTCCAACGAGCAGTTCCCTAGAATTACCTCAACGAAATCAAGAAATCGCCACGCGAAGCATCCCACCGCGTGACATCCCTTAAGCTTCCGCGTTAACTCCGATTAAACACACCGGGGGATTTGAATGACTCGAGGATAACCGAGTGCCGCGAGATTTCAAGATGGCGGCGCCCAGAGACCGCGGACCGTCCCCTTATTTTCCCGATACTTGAGCCCACCCATGGCGATCAAAATGGCCGATATATCGCGGCGTCGCCCGCTCATCGGTGCCCCCTTGGAAACCCTTGGCCTCCGTTCCTGCCTCTCTCTCTCCCCCACCACCGGGGTGCTCACGGCGTCTCTCTCGCGCTCGTGACGCTCTCGGCGTCTCTCTCGCTCTCCCACCGGAGGCGATCGCTCTCACTCCCTCCTCGTCCCGCCCGTTCCTTTTCTCTCCTCGAAGCCATCTGGCGCTGAAACGGCACGCGCGCCTCCACCGCCAAGCCAACCCCTGAACCCTCCAAAGCCTTGGCGCGCTACCGGTGCGTCGTCATCCCCCTCCCCCGACGGCCCCACCTGCGTCCCGTCCAACGACTCTGAAGCACCCCGGGGAGGGTGGGGGGGGACACCCCGCGAGGCTTAACGGGGAGGGGGAGTCTCGTTATCGCGGGTCGGGGGCGAAGGCGTCGATATCNGATCGAGAAGTAGCGGCCCCTCGCGGGAGGGAGAGAGAGAGAGAGCGAGAGGGAGAGGAGCAGGTGAGAACCCGACGGAGCGGCCGCGCTAGGGCGAGAGACCCCAACCCTCCATCCTTGGTATCGACGGCGGTGGAGGCGCCGAGGGCAAACGAATGTTTAATCTCATAAAAGCGTCGCATCGGCGGCGCTACCTCCCTCTCTCGGCAGGGCGCGAAAATGCCCGTGGGAGGAAACTGGGGGGAAGGGGGCGAATTAAAATCCGCAAAGACGAGACCGAGCGACCTCCCCCCTCCCCGCATCTCAGCCCTCCTCCTCGAAGGCCTCTCTCTCTCTCTGGGGCGCAAGATCGCACTCGGAAATCAAACCCCGGTTCGCGAAAAGGAAATAGGAAAAAACAGTGGGAGAGGGAGGGGGAGAGCCGAGCAATTTGAAATTTGCCCGTCGCGGGAAAGATCGCGGGGTCGCGGCATCGGAAAGAGAGAGGAAAAATGAAAAATGAAGAAAAAAAAAAAAAAGAAAAGAAAAGAAAACTCCCCCCTCGACCGGGGGAGGGCGAGCTCGTGGCCGAGGAAATACCGCGGAACCCGCTGAAAACCGAGGCGCTCGGATTACGCGGCGACACAAAAGCGAAGGAGGGTTAGGAATAAAAAGGGAACGAAAAAGGGGGGGAAAAAGAGAGGAGAGAAATCCCGGCGCGGTCGCGCGGCTCAGCGCGCTGAATCCGCTTCTTGAAAATTCTCATAAGGACGGCGAAGAGGGCGGACCGAGAGCAAAAGGAAAGCCGGACCATCGCGGAAGAGGTACGAGGGGGAGGGAGGGCAAGTCGAGCGAAAGCCGAGAAAAGCGCGATATCCTCCTCCCCCTGCCCCCGGGTCGGGGGGGTTACGCGGCGGCGCCCGGCCAAGTCGCCCCATCTCCCCCCTCTCCCCCGTCTGGGGCCGTGAAAGTCCCGGCACGGGGACGAGAAGAGGGGGAGAGAAGATTCGGAGAGAAAAAAGAGCGAGAGAGAGAGAGAACACCGAAGCTCGCGAAGAAGTCGTAAACTCTTTCGGAGCCGGGGGGGGGGGAGGGATGTCGCCCCTTTGAGACGCCGGCCATCGGGGGGGTGGTGAACGAGGAGGAAGGGGGGCCGGGGTCGAGAGGGCGGCGCTCCGGTGGCTTGATAAATTAATTCCCGAGGACTTCCGGCTCGCCTCCCTCGGAGGGAAATCTCGCGGGTTGCTCTCCTCCACGAGTTAACCCTCGGGCCACCGCCCCCTCCCTCCTCCCTGCCCTCCATCCACCCCCCGACCCCAGCTGGGGCAATCGCGGTGGCTCCCGAGGGGGGCGGCGAGGGATGGGGCCAAGAAAGTGCCGACCTGCCGGCGTATTGATCGCAATCGAAGGGGAGAGTTTCCGGTTGGGGGGAATCGGGGGGGGGGAAACTCCCAATTCAGGCTCCTCGCGATTATCCCCCCCCCCCCCCTCGCGGATGGCAGCGGGAAATCGAGCGTTCTTGATCGGTCCGTCGTTCCGGAAGGGGGGGCTAATTCGGCGCCTCCACCCCCCCCCCCCATTCCGTGGGCCGTTTCTCCGGACGATCGCAAGAGCTCTCCCGTGCACCGCGGGGGGTGGCGCCCGCTCTTAGAATTTCCCCGTCCCCGGGGACCTCGATGCCCGATCCAGGAGAGAAAAGAAAAAATGGGGGGTGGGAGG